>NC_080572.1:259996889-260327323 GCF_030247185.1 Malaya genurostris
GAGTGAATATGAAAATGTAATAGTATATTGAAGAAACATAAACAAACGGCTGTGAATGTTCCGAGAAAAGATTAAAATACACAAGTAAGCAGTATGTTGCTTGGTTCAAGAGCATTTCATCAGAAGTCGTTTCGCCGAAAGTCATTTCACTTGACATTTGACCGATTGGGCCATTTCACAGAATGGGCCATTTCGCCGATCGAGTCATTTCGTCGAATGGAAGGCCATTGAAGGTGAAACGACTTTCGGTGAAATGGCTTTCGGCGGAATAACCCGCTCCCATGTTGCTTTACAAGTATGAACAGCATTGAAGCAATAAACATAAACCTGATGATTGCTCGTGTAGATCTTAAGACCTGTTTTCACTGAAGTTCTTGGACGAATGAGCACATTCCAGTAACGTTATTATTAAAATAGACAAGTAAGCAATATGGGGGGACGGGTATAGTGTGATGGGTAAGTAGATGTCTTTCACACAGCCCACCTGGGTTCGATTCCCAACCCCGCACATAGGGTCAGAAAGCTATTCTGGCCCGAAGAGGCGAATGACCTTAAGGTTAAAACCTCTATAACCGAAACAAAAAAAAAAGTAAGCAATATATTGCTCTGGTAGTATGAATAGCAAACAAAAAACAAACGTAAGCTGTTGCAATTCTTGCTGTGGTTAATGTCATTTGCCATGATTGTAGGTTAATTGTCAAAAATTGTATCAAAAGAAGGACAGGTATGAAAAGTAATTGTGAGCGATCGTATTAACGAAGGCGCGAAGGTAATGTCAGATACATAACTGGATGACGTGAATACGTAAAAAACTGACATGTATTTTCCACACAATCTTGCTTAACTAACTATAACGGTACAATTATAAGGCGGAACACACGAGAGCAAACTAAAATGCAAGGTTATGTAGGGGACAAAACCAATTAAATAAACCTATTTTAATCCACCTAGTGGTGTAATGATGCCTTTCTCATATTACTCATTACATCATAAATATAACCGTGAAATTCTCAAAAACAACTGTTTCTTGAATCGAAATAGGAAAACTTGCTCGGACCTAATCTCACAAACTCTATAAATCATGTTTACCCTGTAGTTCCGGAACCGAAAGTAGTATCCGCAACAAATTAAGGTATTTCGTATGAAACTGTAAGACTTTTCTTTTGAACCTAGAAGTTTGTGAAAATCGATTTGGCCATCTCCAAGAAAAGTATGTGAGATCCTTTTTGCAGTTTTTAATCACTATTTCCAATTCTTCCGAAACCGGATTCAGATAAACGGAATAGCCGAAGTTGGTTCGTTTACTACCAACAAATATGACTTAAAAATTGGAACAGTTTTGAACGTAGTTAAACCTATACTTACTATCTCATGCTCTATTTCTATTAAACCAATTAAACGAAATCTAACAAACGAAACGAACCTGCGTTTCTGTTACTTCTGCACATGTAAGTCAAGCTAAACAGCATAAAACATGTAGTAGGATTATTATTATTATTATTATTATTATTATTATTGTTATTATTATTATTATTATTATTATTATTATTATTATTATTATTATTATTATTATTATTATTATTATTATTATTATTATTATTATTATTATTATTATTATTATTATTATTATTATTATTATTATTATTATTATTATTATTATTATTATTATTATTATTATTATTGACATCAGTACACAACGTGTACGAAAAAGAACAAAGCACGCCTTATTCGTTTAGTGTTTTCTTCTTCTTTCGGTGTTGTACATATTGTCACTCTATATGGCGATTTGAAAACTTTGACACTCATCGCCCTGTAACTGCGGAACCGGAAGTCGGATTCGGATGAAATTTCACAGTAGCTTTAAGACAGTATGAACTTTAATTCAAATCAAGATTAGTGAAAATCGGTTCAAGCATCGCAGAGAAATCGAAGTGAATTTAGTTTTAGGAGTTTTTCTTCTCTACGTTCGGTGCTATTGGAACAGGAAAAGAGGGGACAAATAGTGCCGAATTAAGTTTTCATGCCCACAAACTAACAAGCTCTGCAAACTAGAAGAATGTATCAGACAGTTTTATGGGATTTGTACTTGTTTTTAACCATCGTTCGTGGAAAAATAGTAATAAAATTGGTAATTTTCACTTATCACGCTTTAGTTCCGAAACCGGAATTCGGATCCTGATAGAATGTTCCACAAATTTTTAGGATATAAGACCTTTCATTTGAATCTTAGTTTGCAAAAATCGGTTGAGTTGTTCCAGAGATAATTGAGTGTAAACTTTTTCTCAAATTTTCATATATTACCATATAACTCCGGAGCCGAAAGTCACATTCAAATGAAATTCGATAGCAAACTATGGGACCATAATACCATTTATTTGAATCTTAGTTTGTGGAAATCGGTTCAGCCATCTCTCAAAAAAGTGAGTGCATATTTTTTTCATCATCCTATATCTCCGGAACTAGAATATTCAATAGCAGGCTATGGGACTATAAGACCTTTCATTTGATTCTTTGTTTGTGAAAATCGGTTCAGCCATCTATGAGAAAAGTGAGTGCATATTTTTGTTACATACACACACATACACACACACACACACATGGACGGCCACACACACAGATATTTGCTCAGTTCGTCGAGCTGAGTCGAATGGTATATGACATTCGGCCCTCCGGGTCTCGGTTAAAAAGTCGATTTTCACAGTGATTGCATAGCCTTTCTGTATGAGAAAGGCAAAAAGAGCAATGTTCCATTTTTTCATATATTGAAAAATCCACAACAAATCGTTTCAGCCAACTAGGTTTTCTAAAATGAAATTAGGAATGAAAATACATTATTTTAAAGACTTACTCATAAATTCCGTCTCGAAAATACAAATAGAATAGAGATTTGATAGAGTATCCAATAACCGAAAAACCGTCATTATTGATTTTAAAAATTCTAAAACTATAAATTATTGACATCAACTCACCAGGTATGGTCGAAAATTATCAATTATTAATTCAAAAATTATGAGAAGTGGTAAAATATTATTGATTTATATACTGATATATGATAGGAACTATCATGCAAGCTAGATAATTTTAGTGAATTTCTTACAAAGCAAAGAATTTTGTGGAATTTGGCCTTTCTATTTCAACAGACTTCGCAACCGATTTTTTGTATACAGAATCATTGAATGGCTAGTACTATGGATCCTACTGACACTAAGAATCCTTCCAGGTTGGGACTCGAACATACGACAACTGGATTGTAAGACTAACGCTTCATGCATTGGATCGTCAACCCAGGAACTTCTTACAAGCCTGTTTTAATTTCACATAGAAAAGATCTTGTTTGAATACTATTCAGTTCTTCCACTAAATTCACTAATTCACTGTGCATAGTTGGAATAAGTTAGCTGAAGTATTGTCACCATGCCAAAGCTACGTTGCAGTGGTAGTAACCGGAATTGTGCAAAATAACTAGAAGAGTTTTCGTTGCCACGGCCAAACAATGATGGCTGGTACGAAGTCAAAAGTTAGCAAATCAAACTTAAATTTGTATTATGATAATGAGTACTTTGACCTTGTTCGAGCTATGGCTTCCCTCTACCTGAATAGACGATTCATTTCTATTTGCATGAAACCCGAACATTTGTATCTTGACCAACATTTCAATACACACATTGTGCAAAGTTTCCTATTCTGTTAACAAGCTCGAAACAACAACAATACATAGATTCCAAGAAACTCCTTCACTTATTAACCGAAAGCGATTTGGCACTTTGACGAGTTTTTGGTTCAAAAAGTGGCAAAAGACAAAAGAAGACAGACACGCCTCTCCGGCTCCGACATAGCTACTACGGGTGCTCGAGCAGAAAATGTTCACCCAAGACAGTAATCTGCTACTTTTAACTGTTGGAAATTTTTCGCTCTCCTGATGTGAAGTGCAGAATTTGCTCGCCTAAGTCACACATATGGCAGGGTAAGATGTAGCCTCCAACCGCCCCCAGGAGAATGGAAGGGAAGCCACTTTTACGACCCACCGAAAAAGAGCTTAAAGCGCGCTCGGGAAATTGGTATTCTTTTATGTTGCGACCACAGCAGCTTCTCGTGTTTTTCGTGCGTCTTGTATTTTATTGTGTTTTGCATCGGGCGTCGTTGAAGACCTGTCGATGATGATTATGGAAATATTTCTTTTGATTGATTCTCGGATCGATTCGTTACAAGCACGCGAGAGCCACGTATTTCGGACAGCGCTGCGGTTCGATCGGATCAAGAAGGTAACAAAACCGAATCACCGGGAGGGCACTCGTGAAGCCAATTAAAGCCAAAAACCATAAAATAACACTCATGGGACTTTCGGGTGGAAACGTGCTCGTAGTCCGCAGCCCAAGCTGAATGGAGGGATTGATTGGCGAATAAATTCTCCAGTTATGACCCGTTCGTTATGCTCTTATCGGTTTTTCGTTGTGTTGTCGTTGGTTTTATTTCATTCGATGATTTATTTGGCAGTTTCGAATCGAAAGCTGAAAGCGGAGATGCTGGAGAGAACAGCACTGAAGAATGCACTTCACGTTCCGAAGCTGGGGACCGAGTTGTAAAGTAAAGGTTAAGCAACGATTAATTTTCGCGGGCATCGACTGACAATCGAGGGATAGCATTAATGGGAGTTTTGATCCTTGTCCATGTCTTCGAAGTAATCTAGCGAACGTTGGCATTTCGTCTATCGACTGAAAGGCCAATGACTGAATTGTTATCATCAATATACAGGATTTGAGCAAGGAATATATTTGAAAAAATAATATTTGTTATGTGCATTGTTTTTACCTCATATATAAATGATATGTAATCATTGTGAGTACCGACTTTTAAGCAAAGGTGGTCCGAGTGTCATTTACTATTCGAAGCAGTTCGTCGATCAGTGTTAAAAATTCTTTACCGTATAAATCTTTTTTTTTCTAAATTTGGCTCATAACTGTTTCAAATTGTAGCGTAGTTCCAAAAATATGTAGAAGGCTATCAGACCTCACATACTTCGATTTCAATGAAACTTCGTACACCGTCTTCAGTATGGCAAACCATTTATATTTCACGGATGGAGGGCCTAATCCGACTCAAGATAGCTTTTTAAAAGTGCGAATGATTTTATGCGTTCTATTTTCATAACATTATAGATTGGAAACAGTTAATAGTACAAATGGGAGTCCAAGAAGAAGTTCTAAGAAGTCGATTTAGCAGTCTGAAATAATATACACTGAAAAAGTCCATGGCTTTTCAAGAAAAAAATAGCATTAGCAATAGAGACCGCTTTTGTGTTGCTACTCCGTTATTGATCAGAATCAAATAAGCATGCATTTCCGGAAACAATTTGCTTGGGAATAGTACGCAGTTTTACATTGTGTAAACTGCATTGATCCCTACATGCTGATCAATACCGACACCGGTCACGTCCGAATCGCGTATTCTATTTGGCTCAAATTTTTCATAAGCGTTATTAATGGTCAAACGAAGCAATTTGTATCATCAGTTTGCCCTTTTTAATCTAGCCTTACTTTTGAGAAGGGACTAAGCAAAAATCCCTTGAAAACTTTCAATAATATATGTTTCAGAAACGGTGAGTCGGATCGATTTGGTGTCTTCTGCTATGTTTAATTACCTAAAACACAAGGACTAAGTAAAAAAATTGGTACAGTTGAGAAACATTTTTCCTTTGATTATTATTTTAAAAGAACACTTAAATTTCAAATATCTCAAAAAGAATAAAACGCATGGCTACATGGGTCTTGCAAAGGAACGTGAACATCTCATCAAAATGCAAAGGTACTCTAAAGCGAAAGGAAGAGAGACATTAGAGTATGCAAATACCAAGCAACATCCTAATCAACCATATTCAAAAGCAATTACTATTCAAGGAACACAAAAATATCATTCCAATTTCTGTAGTTAAAATATGAATTAGACGATTTTAATGCTAGTAGATAGAAAAAAGATTTTTAATAAACTTAAATAACCATTTAAATATCGTTACAAAAATAAAAATTTCCCGATTGTAGCTCTAGAACGAAAGCATATAGCATAATTTTGATTAACATTGTTCTAATTGGAAATTTGGCGTTCTTTTATAAAATTTTGTTGAAAAACAATTAAAAAAAAATTTTTCATGATTTTCAAAAAATTTCATTATTTTAAAAATATGTAACATTTTCAAATATTATTTCTTCATTCTATAAATTTGACAGTATTTCAATTTGAACTTCAGTTACAATATATCAAAAAAAAAATTTTTTTTTTGAAATATTGGAATTTAAGTGTTCTTATTGAACTAAAAATCAAATGATTTTTTTTACATAGGGCTTATAATTACCTATAACATTGCAGAAGACACCAAATCGATCGGACCTACCGTTTCTGAAACATACGAGGTCTGTTCAAAAAGTTCCCGGAATTTTTTAATTGCGCGCGTCTGGAGAGTCCGGTGGTCAAATTTTTTTTTTATTGTGTGGTACATATGTCCCTAATGCAAGTGAAATTTTCAGCTGTATTCATTGTTTACATTCTGTCTTGTAGCGGCTGGTGTAGACGTGTTTTTTTGAGCTCGGCGATTTTTGTCTTGGTGACGTTGGGTGCTTCCACGTGGACGATTGTGCTTTTGTTTCGACATCATAACCGTACACCCATGTTTCATCACCAGTTATGACCCTTTCAAGTAAATTTGGATCGTCGTTGACGTCGTTTAACAGCTCCTGAGCAATGGTAATGCGTTTGTTTTTTTGATCAAAATTCAGCAGTTTTGGAACGAATTTTGCTGCCACTCGTTTCATGCCCAAAACATTTGAAAAAATATGATGGCATGAGCCAACTGATATGCCAACTTCATCAGCAACTTCTCTAATAGTGATTCGACGATCATCCATAATCATTTTTTCCACTTTTCCCACATTTTCATCGATTAATCGATTATTGACGTGCTGGGTCGACCGGAGCGTTCGTCGTCTTCAACGTCTTCGCGGCCATCTTGGAAACGCTTATACCACTCGTAAACACTTGTTTTTTTCATAGCAGACTTACCGTAGGCTCTCTGTAACATTTCGCACACTTGGTTACACCTTATTTCATTTTTCACGCAAAATTTAATACAAATTCTTCAATTCTTCCATTGTTTAAACTAACAAAAATCGCCGAGCTCAAAAAAACACGTCTACACAGGCCGCTACAAGACAGAATGTAAGCAATGAATACAGCTGAAAATTTCACCATACATTAGGGACATATGTACCAACACAATAAAAAAATAATTTTGACCACAGGACTCTCCAGACGCGCGCAATAAAAAAATTCCGGGAACTTTTTGAACAGACCTCTTATATTATTAAAAATTTTTAAGGGATTTTTGCTTAGCCCCTTCTAAAAAGTAAGGCTAAAATAAAAATGACAAACTTGTCTCTCTTAATCATATAGAATGCATATGCCAAATTTGAGCCAAATCAAAAATACAAGAAAACCCGACTTTCTATTTCGCATGGAATTGCGAAAATGTGAAATATTTCTAATGAACGAAACCACCAGTATCCTGTTTATCCTATTCACAACACGAGATGACACATCCCTACTGAAAAAATAAATTAAAAAGATGGCTTTTCGATCGCGAGTGTTGATTTTATTTTATTTTTTTCGTATTATCAAGACCACTTTGTTGTAGTTTATTAAAAAGATGGCTTTTTGGTCTAGTGTTGCTTTACAAAATATTTATTTTGCGTTAAAGGTCGACATTTCGAAGGAATATCCCTTCATCTTCAGGGCAAAACGACAACCACAAAAAAAAGAATTTGTTGTCGTTTTGCCCTGAAGTTGAAGAGATATTCCTTCGAAACGTCGACCTTCAACGCAAAATAAATATTTTGTAAATCAACACTAGACCAAAAAGCCATCTTTTTAATAAACTACAACAAAGTGGTATTGATAATACGAAAAAAATAAAATAAAATCAACACTCGCGAATGAGTTTGCGAGATTTTCAGCATCGCTGCTACCGGACTTACGAAAACTCTGCATTGCCGCAGTACGACCGACGACTTCTAAAGATTGTTTCGATTTAACTCGTTATGACGTAAAGTAATCATTAACTTGCCACTAGACCAACTAGAACCTATTCCAATCGCAGGAATTGTACCACCATTCTAACAGACCTGGGATGCGATTAAACGCATCTCAGAAGACAATGCGATCTGTGAAATTTTCATGCTTATTGGAATGAAACTCTGGAAGTTATAGTCTTTATCTATGGCTATCTCATTCTGCGAAGAAGCAAGAGATCGGCGCACATGCCCAAGATTTCTACTTCGATTGATATAAAAATTCGACAAAACATTCTTGAAATGTTTCATTATAATAAATTATAAAAGAAAAAATATGATTTGAAAATGTTAGACCCTACGGGCTCCCCGGAGTAATAAATTGTTTCCATTGATTTTCTAGACAAAAAACTTTAAACGCGTTTTTCTCGAAAGCAGGTTTTGAAAGTCCATGTCCATCGTCGTTCAAAAACTATTGCACCAATTTTTTTTCAAATTTTGCGCACATTTTCTACATATAAAAAACCAGACCTAAACGTTTTCCTTTTTGTTGTTTGTTACTTTGGAGAGGTTTTACAGCTACAAAATGGTGGATTTGTTAGTGAAAAATCGTAGTTTTCACTTTGAACAACCCCCAAAAATAAGAAAAAAATCAAACAGAAACGTTGGGGTCTAGAAATATTTCTACTCTAACTATGCTGCTTTGATTTGTTCACTTCTGATTAGTCTGCGCTGAGATACAGTGGACACCGCCTATCATGATTTTTAAGAAGCGTTCTCAAAAATATCTCTTCACCGACTTATTTCTCAATATTTTTTCACGAAAAAATTACGAAATGTTGTTCGAATGATGCTTTTTATTATGCAAAACTTTTGAATTCATTTTGTTGAACGATAATTCTGAGAAAAAATCGAAAAAATGATCTCCGGAGTCGGAAGTGTCTGGCTTCGAGAACAAAATTAATCGCTCAATAGCAGCTTTTGGACGTGCTTAAGATTGTTATTGATTTATAATCTTGAAGAAAACTGGCATTTATTTTTTGCTTTCAGCGCTTAAATAACCGTTATAATTATTTCGATTTCAACATTAGTAGAGATACTTTTAAAATTAGATTACATGGCAGTGATGTCCGAGCTCAGCACACGAGCTGCTCTATATCTGCAGTGTGTGCCTATTAAGCTCGTGTGCTGTGCTTTTCAAACCAGACTCATTAGCGTGTGCTATTTGTGTAGTCCACCTACTGACAAGAGACAATAAGGAGCGGACACTGTGTGCTTAAAAGTTATATTATATAATTGAATAAAATAAAAAAAAAAACGGACACTCAAGTCAGCACATGAGTCAGCTCACGAGCTAGCTCCCCATTCCAGTTCATGAGCCAGTATCGCGAGCTGGTTCTTCGAAGCATACGACTCTCGATCTAGTAGCAACACGGCACACGAGCGTGTGCTTCAGACTTCGTGTGCGTGTTTTTGAAAAGGTACAGCACACGGACTGTATGAGAGCTGGCTCGTGTGCTGGGCCATCACTGTTACAGCACGGAACGACCGAAATTAGCTCTGTTCCTAATTCGTATTACTGTTTTTGAATTAGTTGATTTTAACAACAAAATTTCCAAAATAACTATGAAATTAGTTAAAATTGAGAATTTACTTTCCTGGAAAAAACTCTTACTTTTAGAGAATTTGCTTAGTTGGCGAATATCCTGGACAAAAACCAGCAATAGTTCAATCCAACACGAAATTCTCATTGACAACTAATTTGTTATTAAAATCAGAAAATTTGTTTCTATTTATCTATCACCATCATTACTGAAGGACAGCACAAAGAACACAAAAATGAAATTGGTTTAATTAACAAGTTTATTAGCCAAAAACCCATGAGAAGTGTCGAAGCAAAACTATCCATTAAAAAACTAAAAAGGACAGTCTTGTTGAAACTGCTTGCTAATTGTTTTGATGTTTTTCGTATTCATTTATATATGTATCCATATATATAAATGTCTGATTCGATTTGTAAAAATGACGTAAACTCTTAGTGGAAAGTGTATTTTTCCAGAATTTGTGCGCATTTGAAGCGATTGTGCGAAATAATGTTTTTGCGCGGAACAGTGAAGTGAGTTTCGAATGTTGCACTCTAATTGTATATGTCAAATGATGTTTTTTGTATCTTCCAACCTTCCGGGCTACGCCGTCCGATGTATTACTTGTATACGGTTTTTGTTTTCAGAGTGCTCAAAGTTTTCAGTGAGAGAGTCGATTTCGCGAAGTCGAATGAAGAAAGCAGCGATTTAGAAGAAAAATTTTCAAAAAGAAGTTTATACTTCGCTTATGTCTTTTTCTCCAATACAACATCGTATTTATACCTGCCAATATAGAAAAGACTACCGCGACTGAAATATTTTTCGGTAGTAGTGTTCCATCTAGTGGCTAGTAGTCATTACGGTGTTAACGTTTTTTTCGGTGACAGTGCGCCACATAGCTGCAAATTGCAGAAGCCAATTCAGCCATTTATGTTGGTTGAAAACAACGTTTTAATT
Source organism: Malaya genurostris (assembly GCF_030247185.1). Taxonomy (NCBI): domain Eukaryota; kingdom Metazoa; phylum Arthropoda; class Insecta; order Diptera; family Culicidae; genus Malaya; species Malaya genurostris. Next base: position 260,007,484 of record NC_080572.1, read on the forward strand.
CTCTAATTCAACTAAAAAATTAGTTGAATGGAAATAAAGTGTGTCTTAGCTAAGCACGTTGAATTGGTGAATTCAACTAAAAAAAATAGCCATTTCAATAAATATTTTATTATTATTAAGGGAATCAGAAATAAAAAATCTAAATTAGCAAAAGTAAGATTTTTTTAGTTGTCTCAAAAAATAACTAACTAAAATCAGAAAATCAACTAATTTTTTCGCCAAAATGCTGATTTCGGTCTTTCCGTGAGGGTTCACTTAAAACAAGACAAAGGGATGTGCAACATTATTTTCAGCTTTAGGAGAAAAAAATTAACAAGCTTGCATCTTTATATACGTTCTTAAGGATTGTCAATTCTTTTTTAAAATGCAAAACTCATGTTTAAACGGCTTTGGTAGTACATTCCCTTCGTGAAATTTGGCCTTCTGTTTCAACAGACTTAGCAGCAGATCGTATTATCAAACCAGTTGGACACTTTGATAGAAATGGTGAGCAATCCGTAAATTGCACTCCGGCGTTTGATTCTTGAATCAAATTGTATTGAATTGTTGTTTTGGAGATCATAGATCGCAGGAGATAAAACTCAGTTTGATCTGGTTAGGACCAAAAACTCCGAAGAGTCTAATTGATTTTCAAATTCAGTTCGATGTGAGTACTGCAATCTTGTGGGTTTAATTTCAGCCGAATCGGACATTAACGAGAAATGATCCGAGGGAAAGATGGATGGATGAAACAGCGAACGGATGAAAATTTTGCAAGAAAGTATAACCCCAGAGGAAGATTCGAACCTTAACACTTCTCCTTACCATGCCCCTTCCGTACTGAGCTACATGGTGTGACAATTGAGTAATTAGACTGATTTCATAAAAAAACCGTATATTTAAAAAAAATCACAACTTTGCCATACCCTTCGTAGTAGTCCCTTTGGTCCCAATCGACTTTTGTAACAATCGAAAAATTTTGAGACTTCCGAAATCAAAATTTTTTGTATGCCGAATGTCTTAGAAATGCATGAAACGTCGAGATCTGGTGTAATCTGAACATTTGTTTTGTTTGGAAAAAAAATCGAAATCTTCTAAGTGTCAAAGAGTTGACTAGAAAAGAATTCAGGATAACATCAGATCTCAAAGTTTCATGCATTTCTAAGACAAAACAAGAAAACCGCATAATAAAAATGCGTAGAAAAACATGCTTCGCAATGTTTCTGGAACGCTTCGAATGAGATATCAGTGAGTACCCTGTAATCGATTCAAAATGGGTTCCATAGACCACAGATTTTATTTTAGGGAACAAAAAAAAAGTCACAGGGTGACTTATCGGACGAATAAAGCGACTATTGCAATACGACGATCCTTTTAGATATCAAATACTAGCAAACGCTGATGCTGGTGTGGCACGGGGCGTTGTTGTGATGAAGGATCCAGTTACAAACGATTTTTCAGCGCAACCTGTCGACTCGTTTACAAAATCTTTCGAGTAGTTAGCGATAGTAGACGTGATTCACGTGCATGATACTTTGCTGGTTGAAGTTCAAACTGTAACTGCCTACTGGATGTTGATTCGAGTCCCTCTTCGGTGATTGTACTTTTTCGCAAATTTTCAGTTTTCTACTGTTCAATCCATCCAGATTATCTCCCAATCTGTTTGTTGTTGGTAGTGATGAAAAGTAAAAAAACCCTTCTTAATCCACCTAGTGGTGTGATAATGCCTTTCTCTTTTTTCATAACAGTCTCACACGGAAAGACCGAAATTAGCATTTTGGCGAAAAAATTAGTTGATTTTCTGATTTTAGTTAGTTATTTTTTGAGACAACTAAAGAAAATCTTACTTTTGCTAATTTAGATTTTTTAATTCTAATTCTCTTAATAATAATAAAATATTGGTTGAAATGGCTATTTTTTTTAGTTGAATTCACCAAATATACGTGCTGTCATTTCTTAGCTAAGGCACGCTTCATATCCATTCAACTAATTTTTGTGTTGAGTTAGAGAAATAAAACGTTGTTTTCAACCAACATAAATGGTTGAATTGGTTTCTGCAATTAGCAGCTATATGGCGCTCGTTAACACCGTAATGACTACTAGCCACTAGATGGCACACTACTACCGAAAAAAATTTCAGTCGCGGTTATCTTTTCTATATTTGCAGGTATAAATACGATGTTGTATTGGAGAAAAAGACATAAGCGAAACATAAACTTCTTTTTGAAAAATTTTACTTCTAAATCGCTGTTTTCTTCATTCGACTTCGCGAAATCAACTCTCTCACTGAAAACTTCGAGCACTCGGAAAACAAAAACCGAATACAAGTAATACACCGGACGGCGTCGCCCGGCACGTTAGAAGATACTAAAAATATCATTCGATAATACAATTAGAGTGCAACATTCGAAACTCACTTCACTGTTTCGCGTAAAAACATTATTACGCACAATCGCTTCAACTGCGCACAAATTCTAAATAAATGCACTTTCCACTAACAGTTTACGTCATTTTTACATATCGGTTTAGAAATTTATATAGGGATATATCGTAACACATGCGAAAAACATCTAAACAATTTGCGAGCAGCTTCAACAAGACTGTCCCTTTTAGCTTTTTAATGGATTGTTTTGCTTTGACACTGCTGTCCTTCAGTAATGACGGTGATAGATAAATAGAATCAAAGTTTCTGATTTTAATAACGAAATTAGTTGTCAATGAGAATTTCGTGTTGGATTGAAATATTGCTGGTTTGTGTCCAGAATATTCGCCAACTAAACACATTCTCTAAAAATAAGAGTTTTTTTCAGCACAGTAAATTATAAATTTTAACTAGTTTTATAGTTATTTTGGAAATTTTGTTATTAAAATCAACTAATTCAAAAACAGTAATACGAATTAGGCGCAGAGCTAATTTCGGTCGTTCCGTGCATGAAAATATATTTCATAGCAAAGTCCTGGCATTACATTCCTTTTGTGGAATTTGGCCTTTCTGTTTCAACAGACTTCGCAGCTGATTCTTAGTGTACAGAATCATTGCATGGCTAGTACTATGGATTCTACTGACACTAAGAATCCTTCCAGGTCGGGGCTCGAACATATATTTTATATTTCATACTTTTATTAAATAATTTCGAATACCAATTTTGACACCAATTGATTCAGATTGATTCGAGTAGTTCACAAAAGCATGCTTCAGTGTTTATGTCACACAGTCAGCATCATTTTTCCAAACTAGTGCTTGACATTTGCGTTGCTATTTGTATGAGAATAGTGATGCTAATCTAAAAAACGTGTTTAATCCACCTAGCAGTGAGATGATACCTATTTTTATCAATCTGCATGTGTTTTTTTGCATGAATATTCTTCGGTGTTTAAGTTTTCATGACATTATTTTAATGACCGTCGTTTAAAGCGACAATTTGAGATTTTAATCACTCATTACTCTGTAATGTCGAAACTGCAAATCGGATCGAATTTGAATCTAGAAGTGTGATAATCGATTAAACATGCCATGATATGTAAGTTCCACTTTAGAGTTTACGGTAATTTAAGGTACTTCCAGAGCCGGTATTCAGTAACCAGCATAACACAAACCGATTCGTATGGCCATATGACGAATAAATTACAACAGTTTTGAGTCCAACTTTGAAGCTTTTCGGGATTGTCATCTTCTATATCGGTTTGAATTTTAAAAATTCATCATCATGTAATTCGAGAACCGGAAGTCATAATTGGATAAAATTAATTAATTTTTGTATATAAGTTTGTTTTAATTTCAATTTTTGTTTCTGAAATTTGATTAGGCTTTTTTTGAGAAAACGATTGAGCTTTGAGAAACGATTTTGTACTGGAACCGGAATTCTAAAAGCGGTATGGCCGAAGTCAGATAAATTCACCTGAGTAGCTGTATAGTTTACATTTGTTTCAAAATATTTGAAAATCAGTTAAGACATCTTTGAGAGATCATAGCACGAATTAAATTTTTAGGTGCCTTCTGATCGACAACTGAATACCACTAAAACTGAAAAAAGTTAATTTTTTTATCGACTATCCAAATCTGCTAACCCGATAAACCTGATTAATTTATGTGGAATAGACATTTTTATACTATCCCCGAAACCGGAAGTTGGATCTGACTGAAAAGCAAGATGTTTTATAGAACCTTGAAACTTTTCATTTGAATCTTAGATGATTCTTAGATTTCATTTGAATCTTAGATCGGTTCAGCCATCTACGAGAAAAATGAGTTACACAATTTTGATTTCGTTTCACATATCATCTGGTTCCAGAACCAGAGGTCGGAACCAAACATAATGCAGGAACTTTGTTTGGGAGCATACGACTTTTCGTATGAATCTGAATTTGTAGAAAATTAATTTTCCGAGAAAATTAAGTGAATTTATTTGTCACACACGCATTTGCTGATCTCGACGAACTGATTCGAATGGTATATGGATGTTATGTTGTTCCAGCATTTATTGCTGTAAGTAGTTTAAAACAAAATTATTAAAAAAAATTCTGCCATCATCTGGTTTATATATGTCATATTCGAACGATTATGTTGCCAAAAACGAGCCGTGCCAAAATCGGTCCGAGGCTAAATGTCACGAAAAAGAATGCTGTACACAATCCTTTTGGTTCTTAGAAACAATTGTATGTAACAGTATAAAAAATCGTGTTTTCCGTTGCTCCCAAGCATTTCTTTGTCATACAGCGCTCGAAACTCCTACTGCTGGAATAGGGGGAAAAGTCGCTTACAGAAAAATTTCGATATCTCCGTTAAAAATGGACGGATTTTAACAATCTATGGCTTGTTGGATAGGTATTACCGTGCGGAATCTAAGTCTGAAAACATATTCTATTTTCAAGGTCAATTGTGACAGATACTGAAAATTTTGACATAAAACTTCGTATAACTCAAAAAGTAAACATCCGATCTCAAAACCATTCAATAGCGTTTTGGGTGACGGGGAGACCTTTCATTTGCGACTAGTTTGATCAAAATCGGTTCAGCCATCTCTGAGATCTCGACCTCTTAGTTGACAACACACATACGGACACACACACATACACACACACACACAGACATTTTCTCAGTTCGTCGAGCTGAATCGATTGGTATATGTCATTCGGCCCTCCGGGCCTCGGAAAAATTTTCTAAAGTTTGAGCGAATTCTATACCTATTTTTTATATATATAAAAATAGGTAAAAAGCCTTCTTAGTCCACTTAGTGGAATTTTCATATATCTTGAAAAATCACCATAGGGGAGGGTGCATGATATTTTCGAAATCGAAAAAAAAATTTTGATGCCAAAAGTCTTAGAATTGCATGAAACGTCGAGATTTATGTCGTTTTTCATTGAGAACACTCGTTCGGAGCCAGTGTTTTGCACTGAAACTTGATCAATAAAACGGTTTTGAGCGCTCGAGATTTCGTTCGAATGTGTGTGTACTCTAGCTACGCTTTAATATTTTACAAGTTTGACATTTTATCCATTTTAGTTGTTTTCATTCGCTAGAAAAATTGAAATGGCCGAAATTAATGGAGACGAATACGAGCTTATCTACAAGTCGCCCAATGAGTTATTGGTTGAAAACGAAAACGTTTTCATACAACATAAAATGAGGTAAAGTTAAGCACATTATATATAGACTTTATTGATGATAGAATGTTGATTTGATCGTTCAACGATGAAATTTCGAGTATAAAACGGAACCTCGTTGCTTCGCATTTCGGAATTTCATCACATACTGATCTTAATGATGATGAAGTTATGGAAAATTCTGGTATACCAAATACTGAGACCTCCCCTCAAGTTCTCACAGGAACAAGAAACTGTTCGTGGAACGATGGAGCTTCAAAATACTTGCTGGAAGCATACAGCAATGCGATATCAAACGTAGGACCGATGAAAAAATATAGAAAAAAGAAGGAGATGTGGAATGCTCTGGCGGTTGAAGTGAATAGAAAGTTCAATTTCAGTTACAACGGTTCACAGGCTAAGAACCGTTATAAAACGGTACTCAAACGAACAAAAAGCATAATATCGAATAATCGAACCAGCGGAACTCAACGATCCATCGACCCTTATGAGTCTGAAATGGCAGCGATTATCCGAGCAGACGATTCTATCGTTCCAGACGTGCATCTGAGCCAGGATCGAATCGCAAGAAAGCAACCTACTCCAGAAACGTTCCCACAAGAACAGAAATCAACTTCTTCCAAAGGATACAGAAGCGGACATGGCTCGAAATCCTCATTCGTCAGCGAGTTAATTAAAGCAAAACAAAAAATGCACCGCGAGCAACTGGAATCAAGAGAAAGGAGGCACAAGGAGAAAATGGAAATGCACCAAGCAAAACTTGTTTTGTTGCAGATAAATATAGCGCTTAAATAAATAATTTTTGAAAAATTGAACCAACTGAAAAGCTCCAGTTCTGCTCTTTAAAATTGACCAAATTTTAAGACAAACTAAAAATTATGACTACTGCTACAATAAGTATTGCCAATACAAATTAGCTATGAAAAATACTGATAATTATTTCTATTTGATACAATCGAAGATGATTTCTGTTGGTCGGATTGAAGAAGAGAGAAATTTATAAAAATTATATAAGTTTATGAGATGTTATTGGTATTACACAACGATATGGATTAAATATGCTTTTTTAAATAAATGTTTGAATAAACAGATGCAATAGATTACATATCAAAACGTGTTGGCAATTTCGATCCGTTTAATTTCCCCCAGTATTCGAAGAGCCGCTGAACGAATGTCCATTCGACGAGATCTTTCCATTATAATCGGCTGACTATCGTTCCGTATGTTCTCTTGTAACAGATTCTCAGCATCAGGAACAAGATTTTCATCTGTGCATATATTGTGCAAAACACAACAAGCAAGTAAATACAAACAGAGCCATTCTTTCTTCGGAATGAAAATCAAGCCGCATTAATTGTCTGAATCGTGTCTTAAGTAAACCGAAAGAATTTTCTACAGTGACACGTGTTTGGGTAAATTTTAAATTATAATGTTTTTGAACAGCACTATGATTTCCATAATCTTTTAATGGAACTAATAGATACTCGTGCAGGGAATATGCAGCGTCACCAAGGATGTAAAACTGCTGACCGAAAATTTGTGGTAGTTTTTTGCTTATAAAAGAGTTTTCGAAAATTCGAGCATCGTGCATTCGACTGGAACAGCCAACATCCACATCAATAATTTTTTTTTGCATCGCATATACCTTGCAATGTTATCGAAAGTTGGTCATGTCTATTTACATATGTATGAGCCATTTTATAATTAAATATTTACAAACCGTTGTTTTGATGTTTATGTTTATATTCGTTGGTATTAGTTCGCACGCTTGCTGCTCGGAAAAGAAAACGGGTGCAAAATAGTTGCCCGCGAATTGCCCCGAAAGTGCATTTTTTCGTGCGATGCAAATCAATGAAACACAGTGCACCTGTTTTGATTGCCCGACTGCACGAAAAGTGCACGAATCGAGCAAAACACTCCACGAGTGTTCTCAATGAAAAACGACATTAGTGTCATCTCGAAAATTTTTTTTTTGGAAAATCGACTTTTTGGGGCTTAGAAAAAATATCAAAGTCTCAGAAAGTCAATTTTCTCGATTTTTTTTAAATAACACTAAATCTTGACGTTTCATGCAATTTTAAGATTTTTGGCACCAAACAAAAATTTACAATTTCGGTGGTGGTGCTTTTCAAGATCGAAAATTTTTAAACTTTAACCTCTGGGCAGCACTCCTTACCCATGTCCGATTTAGTTCAAATTTTGCATGAGGACTTTTTTCAAGGTGCTTAAACTTTTGAACAGTAGAGCTTTACGAAATTAGAGGTGATCCCAAAATATTGGCACCCTTATATGTAAAAGAGCGGTAAAAATAAACGTGTTTTGTCGGTCACGTCACTTATACCATCATATCTCTGGAACCAAAAGTCACAGCCGTTTGATCTTTGAACTTGATTAATGGCCCAACAGAAGCTTTCAAACGAGTTAAAATCGGTTCAGCCATCTCTGAGAAAATTGAGCGCGTTCAAATATCTTCTAAAAGAGCACACACATACATACGCACATACACACTCACACCCACACCCATACACACACACTCACACGCACACACCCACCCACACACACACTCACATACACACACCCAGACACACACAGAGAGAGAGAGAGAGAGAGAGAGAGAGAAGGCAAAACTGAGTTAAAGGCAGCTTTAGTGTTTTTATAAAACCCCACAATAAATCATAAAAACCGCGAGAAAAAAGAAAATCGAATAATGTTTAAGGTGGAGTTGCTTTAAGCCTGTTCATGGCAAATACAATGTCGTAGTTGATGTCTGTCTTTCATCTTAGGGTGAGCCACTGCACTGAAGAAATATGAGAAACGGTTGCACGATCAACATGAAGTTTGATTCTATTTGCTCAATTTGGTTCCCCAGTCGCACAAACGCTAGGCTGGATTATTAATGCATACGGGGAATGCTGATACCGTAGAATGATGAACGACCGGAAAAGTTCTCCGACATTTCCAGTAGGCACCTGACGGTTCCAATTAATTAAGGCTTGGTTGAATAACGGTAGATCTATTCGGAGCCGTGGCAAGGCATTACATTTCGAAGTGGAACTTAGCCTTCGATTTGATCCGAATTTGCAGTCGTTCATCTGTGTACCGGGTAATTGTGTGGCTTGTCGTTAGGGTTCTTTTCGGTCATGGCTCGAACATACGACAGCTAGGTTTGTGATTCAAGTCAGTCATACCATAGAACCGGATCCCGTGCAGATACAAGTGATGATAAATAAATTGTGTCGGTGCTCTTTGCCAGCTTTTTTGGGGACTGCTGATGTATCTCAAAGTTTTTACTTCAGTACCGGATTGTTTTTCTAGGCTTGGTACACATTTCCAAGAATTATTTGATTTGTGTATGTCGTTTCAGTCATCGGTTTTTTTGTGTGACAAAAATCGAATTTTAGACTTTTACTCATGAATGTTTCAAGAATTACTAACAATTTTCTTTTTGATATCGATCTGATTAAACACTTTGAAATATCACTGATAATAGTTTGAATTGAACAACACTCTGAAGCAATATTACCATCGCACCAAACCACCAATCGAAGTTTGTTGAAGCTCATTAGCATTTTTGTTCGTTGACCACTGGAGAAAACTCAATAAATTCGTTTCACGGAATAATGATACCTTTCCCGATACCGGCATCTCTGTTGAATGTTAATAAGATCGTTCGGATTTATTGTTACACGTGCTAACGTCCTAAATCTCTTGCGTCAAGCCTAATATTCCGAAGGTGTGTCAAACACCACCCCCATCTCAGCCATCTCAGCCATACACCGGTAGCAATTCCGTGAACTACCTTCGACCTACTTGACAGTGGCGAAGAGTACCTTGCCATCGCGAAAATTTAAACAGCTAACCGTCGCAACGTGAAGACGAAATTCTAAAGTTCGACGGGGAAGCGCGCCCCCTGTTTGCCTCCGGTTGTCTTCAAATTATGAAAAGTTTTAAGTATATTTGGCTGCTTGAACCTGCTTGTCCACGTGTATAACTTACCGGTGAAAAACTAGGTATCTGGCAGAGAGGAACGATAATTTATTCGTTTTATGTAAATAAATATTTGCCCAACGGATGATGGACCGGGCTGCAAGCCGTGAGAGAGGAAAGGACTCGGGCCCGGTGAGACGCGTTCCGCGAACAGATACAACTTTTTGGCTTTACAAGCTTCGCCGAGTGTAAGATCCACCGCGAAAAGGTTTCACTCTTGTTTTGCAATAAGTACTGCTGTTCGCTGAAGAGAGCAAAAGTTCAAAGTTTCTACCCAGTTGTAATTAATTACTCTGTGCGGTGTGCAGGATGGGCGGATGCTGTTTCCAAACGAGCTTTTGATGGCGCGTGAAGACCATTGGAGCGTTCGAGCAGATTGATTTGATATTTCTCGCACGAAACTTTGGGCACTGAAGTTGGTAGTTTGTTATCCAGTCCAGAAACTGTCAAACGAACGGAACAGCTTGTGCATCCACTTCGTTTATTCACTACAGTCCTTGTTGTCTAGTGTTAGTGTATTTTTTTCTAGAAAGCTGCCTTTTCGTAATGGTTCAGAATCTGTCAATTTTTATGGCTGCGTCCTGTTGTTTACACTCTTCTCTAACCACTTGTGCAGTTGTTTATTCGTTTTCATTAGTTTGTTTCGAAATGCGTGGACTTTCAGCAGAACAACGTCGAAAAATTGTGTACAAATGGTGCACAGAACGCGGACTGTCACTGAGAAAGATAGCAAAAATGGAAGGAGTAAGTGAAAAAGCCGTGCGAAATGCAATCAGGTAGTTCGGTGAGAATAACACCTTTGAGGATAAACCGAAAACGGGTCGAAAAAAAGGTCCTGCTAACCCTCAGTTGGATAAACGTATACTGAAGGCGTTCGAGCAAAAGAAGTAGGTTTCAGTTCGGGATGTGGCCAAAATTGGGCACTTTGAAGTCAAATGTTCTTCGTGCTAAAGAACGTTTGAATCTTCGAACCTATAAGAAGCAAAAACAACCAAAACGTGGTCCGAAACAAGAAGCATGGATCAGGTCGAGGGTTCGAAATCTGTACAATACTATTCTTGCTGGAAATTTGAACTGCATAATCATGGAAGACGAACCTACGTGAAACTCGATTACAAATCCTTTCCGGGACCACAATATTGTACGGTGCGAGAAGCGCAAGTGTTAAACCAGTCCGAGACATCGATTGAAGTCGAAAAATTTGTTAAGAAAGCTATGGTCTGGCAAGCAATTTGTAGCTGCGGTAAGGTCACTACTGCTTCAATGAACAGCGAAATATACATCAAGGGATGTATACAAAAACGACTTCTACCCATGATTCGAAGCCACAAGGATCCTGTTGTCTTCTGGCCAGATCTTGCTTCTTGCCACTACTCGAAATCAACGGTTGAATGGTATACTACCAAAAATGTCACTTTCATCCCAAAAGATATGAATCCACCAAATTGCCCACAACTTCGACCAATTGAAGAATTTTGGGCATTAACGAAGGCACATCTTAGGAAACATGTCTCGGCAGCCGAAACCATTCAACAGTTCGAGAAAGATTGGAAAAATGTGTCAAAACTTGTCGCCAAGAAGTCTGTACGGAATTTATTGAGAAACGTTCGCAAGAAGGTGCGCCAGCTAGTCTACAATGGCTAAGTAGCAAATGTTGAGAATAATATTCTGTTTTTTTTTTTTTTTCATAAATACGTTTATTTCTTAAGGCAGTTTACATAAGTTTTTCTTCGCCGTAGCATCACTTTTACATAATATTCTTATCCTAATTTAATTCTAACATAGTCACAACGTTTTGAATTTATTAAAACATATTCTCTTATAGCTTAAATATCATCTTAGGTAACTCGTCATTAATTATGAAATCTACTCGGAAATATTATTTGAACCAAACGATTAACTTCTATAAATTATAAAATAAGCTGTTATTTTCAGACATTTTGTTGATAATTTCATAAACTGTTTCGAGTTTGTTGTATCATTACATAATTTTTATTCTAATTTAGCTATTGGTTGAACTCATGGACGCAGCTGGGATCAGAACTAAGTCTTAAAAGGGGCCTTTATTAAATTGAAACTCCAATTTTCTTTATGAAATGATAAATAAGTTTCATGTATGAAAGGTCACGACAAGCAAGAATGTCTCGAACTGGGATATTGGATAGTCTACCTTGGGTACGCAAGGAATTTATTAGTTGAGATCTGACATCACGATACTCCACGCATGTCCAAACGACATGATCAATATCGCGATAACCTTCGCCACAAGCACAATGATTAGTCTCGGAGAGCCCAATTCGAAGGAGATGTGCATCTAACGTGTAGTGATTGGACATGAGTCTGGACATCACACGAATGAAATCCCTACTCACATCTAGTCCCCTGAACCATGCCTTTGTCGATATTTTCGAAATAATTGAGTGCATCCACCGACCCAGATCATCTCTATCCCAAGAAGCTTGCCAGCTGGCAAGTGTTCTTTGGCGAGACGAGCTATAGAATTCGTTGAAAGCAATCGGTCGCTCATAAATTTCACCCTCAATAGCACCACGTTTGGCTAAAATATCGGCTCTTTCATTGCCAGGAATGGAGCAATGAGCCTGGACCCAGACTATAGTGATTAGATAATTATTGTTCAATATGTCGTTCAGGCACTGTTTTATTTTGCCCAGGAAAAACGGTTCAGTCTTGCCAGTCATGTTTGAGCGAATGGCTTCAATTGCACTCAGACTATCTGTGAAGAGGAAATAATGGTTTGGAGATAATGTGACGATTACACTCAAACTATAATGAACTGCTGCTAGCTCTGCTATATAAACAGATGCAGGTTCTTGAAGCCTAAATGAGGCCGAAACATTATTGTTGAACATACCAAACCCTGTCGCTTCTTCAATTCGCGATCCGTCCGTGTAAAACATTTTCTCAGAGTCAATATGCCTGAACTTACTTGAAAATATTTTTGGGATTTCCGTCGAACGTAGATGATCCGGGATTCCACGCACTTCGCGCTGCATGGATGTATCGAAAAATAAAGTTGAGTCAGGGGCACTTAGGATGCTGACACGGATAGGAATATATCTTGAAGGGTTGATTTCCTGTGACATATGGTTAAAATATACTGTCATGAATTTTGTTTGAGATCGAAGCTCGACTAGTCGTTCGAAATTATTAATTACCATGGGATTCAGCACCTCACATCTTATTAGCAGGCGTGATGAAAGCTCCCAAAATCGATCTTTTAATGGAAGAACTCCCGCCAGAACTTCAAGACTCATTGTATGTGTCGAATGCATGCAGCCTAAGGCAATTCGCAAACAACGGTACTGAATTCGCTCAAGTTTGATAAAATGAGAGTTTGCAGCGGAACGAAAACAAACGCATCCATATTCCATCACTGAAAGTATCGTTGTCTGATACAATTTTATTAGATCTTGCGGATGAGAACCCCACCAAGATCCTGTTATTGTTCGAAGAAAATTTACTCTTTGTTGGCATTTCGTTATCAGATACCTAATGTGTCCTCCCCACGTGCATTTGGAATCAAACCACACCCCGAGGTATTTAAAAGTTAAAACCTGTTGGATCATTCTTCCCATCATATGGAGCTGAAGCTGCGCGGGATCATGCTTTCTTGAAAAGACGACTAACTCTGTTTTCTCCGCAGAGAATTCGATACCCAGATGAACAGCCCAAACGGACAAGTTATCTGAGGTATCTTGCAATGGTTTATGCAGATCAATAGCTTTGGGTCCAGTAACTGAAACCACGCCATCATCTGCCAATTGTCTTAGTGTACATGGGGTTACTAGACAGCTGTCAATGTCATTTACGTAAAAATTATAGAGGAGCGGACTGAGGCATGAGCCTTGCGGGAGACCCATGTAACTATTTCTGAGTGTTGCCAAATCGCCATGTGAAAAATGCATGTGTTTCTCTGACAAAAGGTTGTGCAAATAATTATTTATAACCGCTGGGAGTCCATGTTGGTGGAGCTTGTCTGAAAGAACATCAATGGAAACTGAATCAAATGCTCCTTTAATGTCTAAAAATACAGATGCCATTTGTTGCTTTTGAGCGAAGGCAATTTAAATGTCAGACGAAAGTAATGCAAGGCAATCATTCGTCCCTTTATTTCTACGGAAGCCAAACTGAGTATCTGACAACAAACCGTTCGTCTCGACCCAAGTGTCGAGACGTCGTAGAATAATTTTTTCGAACAATTTTCTGATGCAGGACAACATCGCAATGGGTCTATATGAGTTGTGATTGGAAGCTGGTTTCCCCGGCTTTTGAATGGCGATAACTTTCACTTGTCTCCAGTCAGATGGAACAATATTTTGCTCAAGAAACTTGTTGAACAATTCCAACAAACGTCTTTTTGCGAGGTCGGGCAGATTCTTCACCAAGTTGAATTTAATTCTGTCCAACCCAGGAGCGTTATTGTTACAAGACAAGAGTGCTATAGAAAATTCCATCATTGAAAATGGGTTATTAATAAAACCATTAATTGGAGGAGATTCCCGTATAATGCTCTGCGTAGGAACAGAATCTGGGCAAACTTTCCTCGCTCTTCTCTTTGATTGAAGAGTATCGGATGTCAAACCTTTATTAATTTGTAAAATGTTTAATGGCTTTGATATACGTGTAAAAAAGACTATCCAAGGCCCAGAAGAGCTCTCCTGATATTTTTTCGTTCGTGGGGTATCGGATTCATGCTAGGATTTACGTCCATGGATTCATCCATCACATTAAAATTTGTAATCAAACTTTAAAATAGAAAATGAAACCAACACTACACAGTACTCAATCAAAAGGAAAAGAAAAAACTTCTACCTTGAAATTGTTGTCTATCTCCGTTGCACTGCCGTGTAGATCCTCGTTGCTCTAGATGTTCTTGTTGGATGCTGATTGTTGGATGTGATGCTACTGCTACCTGACATCCAGCACCACCCGATTTACTTTTGTCTTCGCCAGCTGCAACCAGCGCAGGTCACCGGTGTATACCTGCGTGTTGTATGGCAGTGGAAAGACCGAGTTGTCTTGTCTCCTTCTTCCTTGTGCTCCGCACCGATGTGCTTCTGCACCGATATGCTTCTGCACCGAAGTGCCTTCGCACCGGTGTGCCTTTGCACTCTCCTGCTTCTGTGTGCCTTTGCACTCTCCTGCTCAGCACTTGTGGCTGTATATTGTGGCCTGGGTAGAGCTTGGGAAACGCCCTTTGTTGTTTCCTTCACCAGCTTGGCCCAGCACTAGGGCTCTCTTATGCAGCACGACTATACGTTTTAACGGCTGCTGCCAACAGGTCTCTACCTGTAGTTCAACCGTTGTCGTATTTAACGCGTGTAAACTAACCAGCGTTATTAAACTGTACGCTTCTATACACAACCTTCTCGGTTGAACGGCTATTACTGAATGAATAATATTCTGTTGTTGTAGTCTAATATTATCAGTATATCGAATAAAATTTGAATATCTAACACTTGTGAATTATTTACAGCGAAATCAAAGTGGTTCCATACTTTCTGGGACAGTCTTTATTTTACTGCAATTTATCATATGCAGCAAATGTCGAAGAAATCCACGATGGCAAGAATGAACCTCGGTTAGGGTTCGGTTTATTACGATTGTGATGACGCTAGTGTTGTTAATAACGCCTTTGCTTTATGTTCCGATTGTATCTTTTCTCTTGGTTGGTTTTTTTCGCAAATCAAATTGTCATAACTCGTTTCGCGACCGCTATCAGCGGGGTGTGCAAAACGTTGCTTAGTTCGTTCACACGTTTTTAATTGCTTTCGCACGCGCCTAGCCTGCCACGCTCCTGTCGGGAAGTTTACCTGTCGCGATCCGTAGGAAAATCCACGGCCTCAGATCAACTCACTATTGTTGCAAAACAGCAGGTTACTGAAAGATGCAATCAGCTTCGGCCGGCTAGCAATCATGTTTTATTCAAAGAGTTGCAAAATATGGCATCCTCTACGGTTGGTTGGAACTACGAGCGTTACGAGTCGGCAGATCAAATTGATAGCAAACTAAAATGTTTTTCACGGCTTTGATAGCATCGTTTCAATAAAATAGCTTTCAAGGAAATAGTTGAAATGACATTAGGATACCCTTTTTCGATAAAAACATTTTTCGACTTATTGTTTTAGGCACCTACAAAATTTCTAAGGTGTTCAATTTATTCTTACTTTACTCACAATCAAGGTGAATCATTCTGCGAGGGAATAAAAAAAAAGTTCCTTTCATTCAAACAACGAATCGAGAAATAATGGTATAATCTATGGTCGTAAGTTTGCCGCAATGTGGTTAATTTGTCGTTATTATTTATCCCACGTTAGTGTCACGGTCAGTAAGATGTCCTTCAAGTGACTAATTGAGCACTTTTCCATGTAACTGTCAAGGTCGTCACTGTGCCTAAAAGCTTTTGCTTGTTATCATTTATGCACACCATTTGATCAGCTGCATTTTTTTTATTATTATATCGTCCTTGTTAGCAGCCGTCGGTCGCAGAACTATCGAAAAAGTAATAAAACATAACACTATTATGATAATTACCTTTAGCCGTAGGGAGACTGTAGGGATGGTACTCGTAAGGCAAAGTATCGATACCTAGGGTATCGGAATACCGAAATTTTGGGTATCGATACAAGGTATCAAAAGGCAATAAAGTATCGATATCTGTAAATTGATACTTGCGCAGCAATCATTTCGGAATAAAATAAAATTGTCGACTGTGGTGTTATTTTATGATGTACAGAAAGGTTTTTCCATAAATTTGTTGTATCACCAGTATACGCATATTTCTTGCCACATAAATTGTACTTCGCCTTTCATGCATTTCGCAAGTCACTTTGTCTTGGAACCATGATGATTTCACATTTCACCTATTTTTTTCAAAAATTTTCTTATCATAACCTTTATGTCGATACACGGATGCTACACTAAAAGCCAATTCCTATTGAATATTTAGGGATTTTGTTGGTTTGTGCAAAAGCACATATTTGTTCTATTTCTTCGCGTTTCGCTTTCGGATAATCAGTGCTAAGCTAGCGATTTAAATTGAACTGCTAGACGCGAGATGGCAGTTCAATTTGAACTGATTTAAGGGGCGGGTAGAGTCTAACACTTTTGAAAAATAATTTAGTATTTTCTTTATATTTTCTTATAGTAAAACATTTCAAGAATTTTCTGTGAATTGTTCAAGCCTATTGGAACGAAACTCTGGAAGTTATGAACCTTTATCTATGGCTATCTCATTCTGCGAAGAAGCAAGAGCTCGGCTCACAGGCCTAAGATTTCTATTTCGATTGACTTCAAAACTTGACAAAACATTCTTGAAATGCTTCGTGATAATAAATTATAATAGAAAAATATCATTCCTTGAAAATGTTAGACCCTACGGGCTCCCTGGAGTAATTAATTGTTTCCATTGATTTTATAGACAAAATACTTCAAACGCGTTTTTCTTGAAAGCGGGTTTTGAAAGTCCGTATCCACCGTCATTCAAAAAATACTGCACCAATTGTTTTCAATTTTTGCACACACTTTCTACATATAAAAAAACCAGGCCCCAAAGTTTTCCTTTATGATGTTTGTTACTTTGGGGAGGTTTAACAGCTACAAAATGATCAATTTTTTTTGTGAAAAATCGTAGTTTTCACTTTGAAAAACCACCAAAAGTTAAAAAAAAATTGAAAAATCAAACAGAAACGTTGGAGTCAAACTTCTACTCTAATTATGCTGCGTTCATTTGTTCACTTTTGATTAGTCTGCGCTGAGATACAGTGGACACCGCCTATCATGATTTTTAAGAAGCGTCCTCAAAAATACCTCTTCAACGTCTTATTTCTCAATATTTTTCCACGAAAAAATTACAAAATGTTGTTCGAATAATGCTTTTTGTCATGCAAAACATTTGAATTTATTTTGTTGAACGATAATTCTGGAAAAAATCGCAAAAATGACGATTTTTTCACCAGTCCCATTCAGGAATCGTCAAGAGTAAAAATGTAGCTAGATCATATGTTTGGTGGGCAGCAGGCCCGTACCCAGGATTTCATTTCGGGAGGGGCCCAAAGTTAAAAAAAATAATGTTACTGAAGATTGCTTATGTACCTAATATCGGTCTGCCTTTTACGGGTGTTTTTAATGGGCACTTCAAACTTTTCCACTGGAACTGATATTGTATTACATTTCATAACGTTTACTGTATTGTTATTTCAATAACACTTATATATCTGTTTTTGATTTCGGGAGGGGCCAGGGCCCCTCGGGCCCCCCCCTCTGGGTACGTGACTGGTGGGCAGGTATAGACGCAGACATAGAAAAGTTTATACAAAACTGTTCTGTATGTCTTCTGCAAAGTCCGTCACCACCAAAAGCACAGTTGTTGTCATGGGAACCGGCGGAAAGAGTTTGGAGCCGAGTTCATGTAGATTTTGCCGGCCCGGTTAAAGGATGGTTTTTCCTAATAATAATCGATGCGCTATCAAAATGGGTCGAGATTTTCCCAACGAAACACTGTACGGCACAGTTTGTGATCGAACGGATAACGGATAACGGAGTGTATTGCACGGTTTGGAATTTTTGACGAACTGGTAAGCGACAACGGTAGCCAGTTTATGGCTTCAGACATAAAAAGATTTCAAACCGCAAACGGAATTAGGCAAAGCTTAACGAGTCCAGGGCATCCAGCCACAAACGGGGCCGCCGAAAACATGGTGAAAACTTTCAAATCATCATTGAATAAAAGTTTGACTGAAGGCAAAACCTGTATTCCAGGAATTGGCTACAGAAAGTCCGCCTGTTCAACAGGAATGTCACCAGCACTTCTAATGCTAAGCAGAGAGATCAAAACATCATTAGATTTGATGAAACCTCGCCGGGGCAATACTACAGAACAAGAAAGAAAGGCACGAACCAAATTGGACAAGGCTCAGCAAAACCAAAAGAAGTTTTACAAAGGATCAAGAGAAGTACAGTTTCAGGCGGGGGAGAAGGTCGTGGTCCGTGACTATTCCAACCCAAATAAAGCAACGTGGGTGCCAGCAATAGTCCAACGTGCGAAGGGAAATCGAAATTACGAGGTTCAACTGGATTCAGGGCGTTTCATCAAACGACATGTCAACCAAATGAGATCAGATCACCGCATTGGAGCCAGTTCAATGATTACGACGCCGAGTAATAGATCACAGAGCAACGTGCTGTCTTCTATGAAAGGAACCGTACCGATTAATCGTTTAATAGAGCCGCAGTTAGAACCAACGGCGCATCAAGAATCCACGGGTGCGCAAGAGCCTGAGGAAGTATATTCAGATAGCACAATTGGAAACAAAATAAACATGTCCGTTAGTAGCGAAGAAAGCTATGAAAGTATTCAGGATTTGACAGACCAAATGGGTCGAATTAGTTTAGATGATAGAGAATCTTCGGATACACAAACGGTAGAATTTAATCAGAGCTCAATGTCAAATAGGTCTACGGACAAGGATGAGGGGTTAGAAGTAGGAGGTTTCGAACGAGGATATTGGTGATTAAGGGATGCAGGAGGCAGGATAATAAAAAATAGTATTTTTTTTTAATATTGCAGATGCTCTTTATTGACCCGGAGATTCCGGAGGTATCATTACAATCTTAGTGTGAGGATGTGTAGTATTTTTTCAGTGCATAATTAGCATCCATGCCCCCCTCGGATAGTGGAGAGCGACAGTGAGAGATTGAAGCAGTTGCGTGAATTGAATAGAATGCAAACCGGATCTCCAAATAAATGTATTTCAGTAGAGTGGTGGTAGCGTCTTGTTAATTACTTATCCCGTGACCACCAAGAGACATTACAGTAAGGGGTTAAAGTTTGAAAATTTTCGATCTTGAAAAAGCACCATAGGGAAATTTTCGAAATCGAAAATTTTTCTTGATGATAAAAATCTTAAAATTTCATGAAATGTCGAGATTTAGTATTATCCCAAAAAAAAATTTTTTTAAATCGACTTTCTGGGATTTAGAAAATTTAGATAACTTTAGATAGTTCCAGAAAGTCGACTTTTGAAAAAAAAAAACAATTTTTTTTTCGAGCTGACACTAAATCTCGGCGTTTTATGCAATACTAAGACTTTTGGCATCAACATTTTTTTTTCGATTTCTGAAATTTCATGGTGATTTTTCAAGATCTATGAAAATTCCACTAAGAAGTGTTTTGCCTTTCTCTATAGAAAGGTATTAGAATTGCTGGAAAAACCGACTTTCGAACGGAGCCTCGGCGACCCATAGTGTTATATACCATTCGACTCAGTTCGACGAGATCGGAAAATGTCTGTGTGTGTATGTGTGTGTGTGCACTTTTCGAAGATATTTGAACGCGCTCAATTTTCTCAAAGATGGCTGAACCGATTTTAACAAACTTGGGCTCGTTTGAAAGCTACTATCGGGCCATTGATCTAGTTCGAAGATCAAATGGCTGTGACTTTTGGTTCCGGAGATATGATTGTATAAGTGACGTAACCGACAAAAAGCGTTGTATTTGAACGCGCTCAATTTTCTCAGAGATGGCTGAACCGATTTTAACAAACTTGGGCTCGTTTAAAAGCTACTGTCGGGCCATTGATCAAGTTCGAAGATCAAATGGTTGTGACTTTTGGTTCCAGATATATGATGGTATAAGTGACGTAACCGACAAAACACATTGATTTTTACCGCTCTTATATATATAACGGTGCCAAAATTTTGGGATCACCTCTATTTTCGTTAAGCTCTAGTGCTCAAAAGTTTAAGCACCTCGAAAAAAGCCTTCATGCAAAATTTGACCTAAATCGGACATGCTTAAGGGGTGCTGCCCGGAGGTAAAGGTTTGACAATTTTCGATCTTGAAGAAGCACCATAGGGGAGAGTACATGAAATTTCAAAAATCGAAATTTTTTTTGATGCCGAAACTCTTAAAACTGCATGAAATATCGAAATTTAGTGTCATCTCAAAAAAAATTTTTTTTGAAAAAATCAACTTTCTGGGACTTAGAAAAATTTTCATATATTTTCTAAGTCCCAAAAAGTCGACTTTTTCAAAAAAATTTTTTTTCCAGATGACACTAAATCTCGACGTTTCATGCAATTCTAAGCCTTTTGGCATCAAAATTTTTTTTTCGATTTCGAAAATTTCATGTACTCCCCCCTATGGTGATTTTTAAAGATATATGAAAATTCCACTAAGTGGACTAAGAAGGGTTTTGCCTTTCTCTATAGAAAGGTATTAGAATTGCTGGAAAAACCGACTTTCGAACGGAGCCTCGGAGACCCATAGTGTTATATACCATTCGACTCAGTTCGACGAGATCGGAAAATGTCTGTGTGTATGTGTGTGTGTGTATGTGTGTGTGTGTGCACTTTTCGAAGATATTTGAACGCGCTCAATTTTCTCAGAGTTGGCTGAACCGATTTTAACAAACTTGGGCTCGTTTGAAAGCTACTGTCGGGCCATTGATCAAGTTCGAAGATCAAATGGTTGTGACTTTTGGTTCCAGATATATGATGGTATAAGTGATGTAACCGACAAAACACATTGATTTTTACCGCTCTTATATATATAAGGGAGCCAAAATTTTGGGATCACCCCTATTTTCGTTAAACTCTAGTGCTCAAAAGTTTAAGCACCTCGAAAAAAAAGGTTCGATCTTGAAAAAGTACCATAGGGGGGAGTACATGAAATTTCCAAAATCGAAAAATTTTTTTGATGCCGAAACTCTTAAAACTGCATGAAACATCGAAATTTAGTGTCATCTTAAAAAAAATTTTTTTAAAAAAATCAACTTTCTGGGACTTAGAAAAATTTTCATATTTTTTCTAAATCCCAAAAAGTCGACTTTTTAATAAAAAATTTTTTTCGAGATGACACTAAATCTCGACGTTTCATGCAATTCTGAGCCTTTTGACATCAAATTTTTTTTTCGATTTCGAAAATTTCATGTACTCCCCCCTATGGTGATTTTTCAAGATATATGAAAATTCCACTGAGTGGACTAAGAAGGCTTTTTTTATTTAGATTAGCATCACTGTTCTCATACAAATAGGCAACGCAAATGTCAAGCACTAGTTTGGGAAAATGATGCTGACTGTGTGACATAAACACTGAAGCATGCTTTTGTGAACTACTCGAATACTGGTGTCAAAATTAGTATCCAAAATTATTTAATAAAAGTATGAAACATATTTTCATGAGACTGTTATGAAAGAAGAGAAAGGCATTATCACACCACTAGGTGGATTAAGAAGGGTTTTTTAGATTAGCATCACTGATTACAAATAGGCAACGCAAATGTCAAGCACTAGTTTGGAAAAATGATGCTGACTGTGTGACATAAACACTGAAGTATGCTTTTGTTAACTACATGAATCAATCTGAATCAATTGGTGTCAAAATTAGTATCCGAAATTATTTAATAAAAGTATGAAATATATTTTCATGAGACTGTTATGAAAGAAGAGAAAGGCATTATCACACCACTAGGTGGATTAAGAAGGGTTTTTAAACTAGATTCTAGATCTTAGTACGAACCTGCTGGATAGGAGTAACCTGCTGAAGAGTGAGATTATGAGACTTCAGTTCCATCGGACTATGTTAAACTGCAAGGTCGCGCTAACAGTTCATGATAAATCGCACTGGTAAATCGACAAAACAAAAGATATCAAAGGCTGGTTTTTGCTAGAGCTTCCACTCTTGTTATAATTTAACTCCACTCACTTCCACTCTTGTTTTAATTTAACAGATCAACTTGAATGAAACAGCAGATGTAAAATAAGCTCTACTAGAGTAACATATTTCACAAATGTACCGAAACTAACTCTCGAACAAAACGAAGCGGCGCCAAAGTGTTCTTTAGAGGTTTCGATTGATATGAATACATATGAAAGTTCATGCAACTCTGACCGCAGTTCATGCAGCATTCAATAAATTACCATCCACCTCAGCACACTGAAAAGAAAACCTGTACAACCGATTACCAGCTCCTTATAGCTGCCGGACATGTTCCGGCAGCAGTGATTTATGATTTTCAAGTTATTTATTGATGTTTCATTGCAAGTAAAACTAATTGTTTGTTTAATTAATAATTCGTTGCCGGGAAACCGGACTGCCGCCCAGGTTCAGGCCAGTTCATTTCATCCCCGGAGGGCCACTATCTCGTTCACCGTGCAGTTACCGACACGCGATTTCGTTCGCTCAAACGTAACTGTTCGAGCTCCGTCCCTAATCGGTACCTACGTGTCAACCGTGCAAGTTAATGATCAAAGAAGAAGATGTACTCGTTTATGGGTGTATTGCCCTTTGGTTACACTTTCTGCGGGTACCAATTAAAGTGTCGAAACATCTTCAGCGGATTCGACGAAGCTGCAGCTGCGTTGATGGGCGGTCCCAGAAGCAACACCGGAGCAATGGAAGTGGTAGAGTTCCCCGTTAGGCGCTGCAATGGGAACTGGTTTACTATGAGATAGATAGAACTCTAGCAAATAGCCAAGAAACATTGATAACACACCATAATGAGATCATTCGAAATGACAGGGGACAATTTAACCGTAATTGCTGATTTATTACCGCAAGGACAGATATGTGCCAAGGCTTGCGGCTTCAGGAGCGTGATTTATAGGACGAGTGTGCTTTCGATGGCCGTGTATTCGATTTTCATCAAGACTGGTATTAGTTGCTGTGACAAAGTATGATTTACTCAATTTTCACAGAGAAAAATAGGTCAATTTTGTGGAAGTCTGGAACAAGTGTGTATTTTTAGTCATTAAAGTTAGAAGGGGAAGAAATAAAAAAAGTAGAAAGCACGTTTCTGAGAACTAGTGCTCTCAGAAGGTTCTACCAAAAATGACGTGTTTTTTTAATATCATTTTCCATGTAACTTGATTAAGCCTGCATTTCACATAAATGTTCTTTACGGTAAAACAGGAAACCTTTATTATTCTATTAATGTTAAGAATTTTTTCTAGCCTAACTGACTTGTAAGACTCTATGCGTTGAACCGCCAACCCGGATTTGAACAGTAAAACTCATTTCTAATATTTATGTACATAATTTTCTAATTTTAACACACAGGTAATAGTAATATTAGTTATGAACCATAATTATCATTACTTTTGCACAATATGTTTAAAAATAAAGAAAATGCTGTACAAATATATTAGAAATAAACGAACTGTTGTTCTTGGCTCCTGGAAAATTTTTCTGGCTATCTAGAGTTTCATTGATTCAAAGCTTCAGTCTTTTTCAATGCTACCTGAATCACTAACAGTCTTTTAAAAGACTAACATTTAGTCAGCCTAAGGCCTAAGGCTAAAAATAATTCAATACGGAATAAAGCACAATCCGTTATTCAACATTTTTCTAATAACATTCACGATCTTA
The DNA here is from genome assembly GCF_030247185.1 of Malaya genurostris. Taxonomy (NCBI): domain Eukaryota; kingdom Metazoa; phylum Arthropoda; class Insecta; order Diptera; family Culicidae; genus Malaya; species Malaya genurostris. The sequence goes on from NC_080572.1 coordinate 260,031,446, forward strand.
TAGAATCTGAATGTAAAAATAAAAGACAACGGACGGATTTCCCTTCCGTTGGTCCTATGCCGACTAACAATATTTACGAGATTCTTCCTGAATCCGATTGTAGCGACATAGAAGAAAATTCTTCTAAAATTCCCAAAATGTACGCTTGTCGTTCTGGGAAGAAACAAAAATCTATGCAACCACTGATTTGCTGATTTCCGACTTCAAAGCATTTTGTACTGAGCTTTCTACTTTTCTCCCGGAAGTAAAAGTCTCATTTCAAATCGGATGAAGAGGAGAATGTCGAGTCTTGGTTGATGGATTGGAAGATCACGAACGTCTTATTCGATATTTGTCCGAGAAACTTCATAAATTTTATTCATATGACATAAAATCAGATAGACCCTTCAAGGCTGTCTTGAAACGCTTATCAAATGATCAAAGTATTGATGAAATTAAAAATGAACTAAAAGAATTGCTTGGTTTTGTCCCTTCCGAAGTAATACTTATGGATAAAAGAGCGAATGGTACTTCTAAACCACGCTCTGGAATTTCCCATGAACTTTACCTAATACACTTCAATCGAAGTGACGTAAACAATTTGAAAACTTTAGAAAAAGTACGTTTCATTTCCCACATTAAAATTCATTGGGAACATTATAAACGGCATAATCGTATTGCAAACTTAACGCAATGTCGTCGTTGCCAAGGCTTCGGTCATGGAACCAAAAATTGTCATATGGATATACGGTGCTTGAATTGTGGTAAATCGCATACGAAAGACGTTTGTCCAATGAATGAAACCACTGATAAATTTTCATGTTCAAATTGCAATGGAAATCATAAATCCAATTATTTGAAATGTCCTGTCAGGGAAAAAAATTTAAACGCTCGTTCGCTTAGACAACAAGTCAAATCAACGACCTTAAATTTACAGAACATACCTGAAAATCAAAAAACCTTTACAAATGCCACGCCTAATTCATCTAAGGCGCTTATTTCTTCGAATTTAAAACAAAAAACAGGTACGTCTTTCAATTTGACTTCTAACGAAAACAATTGATTGACAGGTAGATCGACCTCGTCATCATCTTCTTCTAATGTCAGTTACGCTAATGTAACAGGTAGAAATCTACCACATGTAAATAATCAATGCACAGGAACGCCTTGCAGTTCATCTTCTAACGAAAACAATTTATTAAAAGATAGATTGGCCAAATCATCTTCTTCTAATGGCAGTTCTAATGGCAGTCTACCTACCAATATTCCTTCAATGCCATTCGCTTCTTTAAATGAAGTCGATTTAGACGATATAACTGAAAATAAAATGATCTACCTACAAGATCAACTTTTTCAAATGATCATCCGAATGAATTCGACTTCATCACTTTTTGAAGCATTTCAAATCGGATGGCAATTTGCAAATAATATTTTAATGAATTTAAAATTCAACAGTGATGTTAAATAATTATTTGAATATTTAAAATGGGAATGCTCGATCTTTGAAATCGAGTGAAGATGAATTTTATAATTTTCTCAAAGCTCACAAAATCCATATTGCCATTGTGACAAAAAATTTTCTTAAACCAAATGTCAAATTGAAAAGTAATCCACATTATGTGGTTCATCGATTTGACAGGTTTACTGGAATGGGTGGTGGAGTTGCCATATTTGTCCAACCGCAAATTAAACATCGAATTTTACCTTCTTTCAATACTAAAGTTATTGCAAGCTTGGGAACCGAAGTTGAAACCATTCATGGAATTTGTTTCATCGCTGGAGCATATTTGCCATGCCAATGCACCGGCGAACAATTAAATTTCTTTAAAGGCGATTTGCAAAAACTCACAAGATATCGACCGATATTTTTCGTAATAGGGGACTTAAATGCTAAGCATGTCCAGTGGAATTGTAGGCAAAATAACAGTAATGGAAAAATACTTCATAATCAACTCTCAGCTGATTACTTCATAGTTCTTCATCCCAGTAATCCGACTTGTTTCTCTTCCGTGAAAAACCTGTCTACAATTGATCTGGTTCTAACAGATCAAAGTCACATTTGTAGTGAACTGATTACACATGCTGATTTTGACTCAGATCATCTTCCTGTAACATTCAGACTTTCCAACGAAGCTATAATTAATCCAATTAGTTCTATATTCAACTATCATAGAGCTAATTGGTTGGATTACAGATCTCACATTGAAAATCATGTGGATCTTGAAATTATTCTAGAAAATTCTGCGGACATCGACACAGCAATAGATAACTTGAATTATTACATTATCGAAGCTAAAAATCTTTGAATTCACAAAGCTAAATTCTCCTATCATCGATGACAATCTTCAACTGCTCATTCGGTTGAAGAATGTTCGTCGACGACAATTTCAACGTTCTCGTGATCCTGCTATGAAAAACATAGTTAAGAATTTACAAAAAGAAATTAAACATAGATTTACTCTTTTGTGAAATGAAGATTTCGCTAAAGAAGTTGAAAAAATTGAACCATATTGTAAACCTTTCTGGAAACTTTTTAAGGTTCTTAAGAAACTTCGGAAACCAATTCCTGCTCTCAAGGAAGGAAATCAAATACTTCTTACAAATGGCGAAGCATTCGACAGTGTTTGGCACAAAGGTTTAATAGCAAAATTGTGTGATTTCCAGTTTCCTATTTATTTGATCAAAATGATTCAAAATTATTTAACTGATCGTACTCTTCAGGTTAGCTATCAGAATTGTAAATCTGAATTGCTACCCGTACGAGCCGGTGTTCCGCAGGGTTCGAGCGTAGCTCCAATCTTGTATAATATTTTCACTTCTGATCTTCCAAATCTACCCGTTGGTTGTCAGAAATCGCTATTCTGTGACGACACAAGTCTGTTAGCCACGGGTAGAAATCTAAGAGTGATCTGCAGTCGCCTACAAAGAAGCTTGAATATTTTCAGTGATTATCTGTCAAAATGGAAAATTAAACCAAATGCAGCAAAAACGCAATTAATTATCTTTCCTCATAAGCCAAGAGCTTCTTATCTTAAACCAAACAATAATCACATTCTCAAATTGAATGGCTTGGAATTGACATGGTCTGATAAAGTAAAATACTTAGGTTTAACGTATGACAAAAAACTCACTTTCAAGGATCACATTGAAGGAATCCAGGGAAAGTGTAATAAATATATTAAATGTTTATATCCACTTATAAACAGAAATTCTAAGCTCTGTTTAAAAAACAAATTGTTAATTTATAAACAAATTTTCAGACCAGCCATGCTTTATGCAGTACCAATTTGGTCAAGTTGTTGTTCCACCAGGAAGAAAACGCTTCGAAGGATTCAGAGTAAAATTATGAAAATGATTTTGAAGCGTCCTCCCTGGTTTAGTACAAATGAGCTACATAGACTCACAAATATAGAACCATTAGATGTAATGTCACATAATATTATAAGCAAATTCCGACAAAAATCGATGCAATCTTCAATTCAATCGATTCGCTCTCTGTATTAGTCCGTAAGTTAGTATATAAGTTCCTTTTCCCCATTACACAATACAAGTAGGTTTAGAATTTTCCCTACACAAAAATCTCAGAATTGCGAAAGCAAATAATGTTCTCATGGTAATAACCAAATCATATTTATAATAGGGCTGAAAAGTCACCACTTGTCGCTGAACACCCAATTTAAATCTTAATAATTTAATTTTAACTCATATTCCAATAAATAGTATTAAAAAAAAAACGAACTGATAAAATCCCGATTTTAAGAGCTTGATAGAAAGCGAAATGCTTGTAAATAGATATTCGATATTAGTATAAGCTACTCAGATCTAAAACAAAAATTTGAGTAGTATAAAAATTACGATAGATTCTATCGACCTGATGCGGGCCAACCTTAACGGAATTATCGAGTGCAAGTCGGTTCGATACTGAATACCGCCAAACGAGTAGTTGACGCGCGGGGGACGAAACGAATTTCTCACCCACCCGCACTGCATGAACGCAAACGTTGACTGAGCAAAAAATGTGGCAGTGCGTGTCTGTGGTCAAGCCTATATTTATAGATCCTGTTTTGTGCGGTTGTTCATACTGTACAGAACGGTTGGGTCTTTTTCCATGCATAACACAAAGCCTCCTAATACCAACCGAAGTAGAACTGCTACTGAATGCAATGCGAGGTGTGAAGCAACGATCAAAACTGTCGGCCGTGTTAGAGAAATAAAGATGATGACATCATTATGGAATGCTGTGATTGGCTCATCAAGACATACTTCAATTTAAACCGATTTTTCAATGGCGTACTTTTTCTGCTGAACTTGAGAGGGCGGAGCTCTTCCGCGCGACTCAGTGCGATCAGTTAAGTTTCGCATCGCTTCGCTTCGTGTCGCTTGTCGCTTTCTCTCTGGCTTCACCCTAAGTGAATGCTGTGGTGGGCAAGTAAAGCGAAGCATGCTTGGTTCTTCTAGTCAATTGGACTTTCTCTTCAAGTGTTTTCATATACAGGGTAGTTTCATTGGCAAAACAATTTCCTCGGTTAGAAGTTTGCCACGGGTTCGAGTCCCGTCTCTGCGGTAACATTCTCGCGGTTTTCATTTCATAGTTACATTCGCATGTCATTTTTTCAATCTGTTTTCCCCGTCAGATACTGATCATATCTAAAACTAGCTCAAGACGGCTCTACGTCTTAACAAAGACTAAAACACAAATCGTTGCTAGAACCAATTACGGATATAATTAACCCTTTTCCAGTATGTGCCGTTTATTCAATAGTTGCTCACAGGAATTTGATTTCCATCTCTCTCTTGTAATGCGATACAACGATTATTCCAAAATTCTTTATTTTTGCAGTTATAATATTTATGTTAATTCTTTCCGCTCGACCACCCCTTCGTTCTCTCCACCATATCTCCATTGAAAACTAATAAATTCGCTCGTTGTAAGAGGATTGTACCAATCCTGTTGTATCTCCTCTTCTCCGCTCTTCATCGTTCTTTTTCTATCTTTTCGAACACTAACTAGGTATATATGTCGGTTCTAACCACGTTTGCTCGCCCTCTTTTTTTATCCGTCTTCCACCATCTTTTTCGACCACTAATTAGATCTGCATGCCGAACCTAACCCCTTTTCGTTCGCCTACTCTCATTCACCACTCCCTCCTTCTATCTCCCATTTTAAAGCATATTTCTTTTCTTCTCTAGTTTTAATACAAAATCACCATCGTTTACCCGATGGGTTTAGTGTCATCTAATTACTATAGAGTTAGTTAGCTAGGGTTAGTTTTAATTGATAGGATTAAGTACATACATGTATCTGTTGGATTGTTGTAATCTGTTGATATAAACGATGAGGAGGTTCTATGCCTGCTGGAGTGAGAGATTAATATTTCAGCTCCATTGGGCTTTTTCCTGTTCCAAATAAATACCTCGCCCACCATAAAATCATCGCCTGTAAGACAAAGAAAAAAAACCTTTTGTACTTTACACAAACCGGATATTTGTTGCCAAAACCCCTAGATGGCTACTATATAGCTGTAACAAGTCGTTCAGAAAATGAATCAAATATTTTGCATCGGTACAATTAGCAAAGTGTTTCTCAAAAAAAAACTCGGCTTGATGTTTGCCCAATGAATTATGTTGCACTGCGAAGTGGTATTAGCATTTCAATATGAACAGCTTTGTACAGATGACTCGAAGACGAAATGAATACTAATCCAATTGCCCAGCTTCTTTTGCTGCATTGAAATGAAAACACCTTTTTTTTTAAATTAGCAATTTAATGAGATAAAGAATGTCAGAAACTCAATACTAACTCTCACTGCATGTTGCGAATAATAATTTAACTCATTTGACTACAAAATAAGTTCAGCATAAACTGCTACGCATTGATGAGTCAAAGACGAAACTTGAAATGAAATAAAAATGAATCGCCTTTGCACATGCCACAGTTCTTGGCAGCAGTCTATTGGCAAATAGAAATTAAGTGTTGCTCCCTAGATGCAATACAAATTTACGCTAATTGCCTATTGAAAATAAATAATCATCTATTAAACGTGAGTTTGAGTTTTTCCCGTTTCAGTACTAGCGAACGCCACAAGAAACGCCTCAATCTCCGTCTACAGTCAGCGATGGCAAGCTTTGGGAGTTGGTTTTCTGTTTTTAGTCGGTAGAAAAAAAAATCGTGCAGAAACTAGGAAAAAAAAAATAAACACCCTCCGGTGTCGTTCTCTTCCACAACACTGACAGATGCCCTGATTCCGTTCCTTTCCGTTCCGTTCCGTTCACCGGTGCCGATGGATGGATCAGTCGCTTTGGGCGCAGGCCGTCATAATGAGAAATTCGATTACCCCTAATGAGGTCAATCTGGCACGGTATGTCCGCGAGTCACACTGCGAGTCAGTCTGCTCCAACAACTCCAGAGCCTTGTAGAGCCAGGCAGATTGCAGCCGAGTGTCAGTTGCTGGCGGATGGCAAAATCGACAAAACAACGACTGAATAATTTCCTCCCTCAGAAGTGATTGATTTGGCGAACTGTGCTCGTAAATTGAAATGTTGCCTGTTGTGGTAATGGTTTTTCGGAATTTTCTTTGTAACGACTGTACAGAACACAGAGGTCAGTTAGGTTTTTACGCCAAATTAAGGGCAGGTTATTAGTTTTAATGGATAATTTGATATAATATTTTGTGCGACTTCTGGTTTTATGAGCAAATTGGAAACTCTTTAGACTTTGCACGAAATTGATTTTTTTTAGTGACGAGTGAATTTATTGATTTGCTATTTCATTCATGATTTTCACTTAACCTCCGAATTTTTTAAATCAAACAGGTTACAGCAATATTTAATTCATGGATTTCGGGTTGATTTCGTATGAATATTGAACGAGAGCGAATTTTATTCACCAAATGAATTAGACTTTTCCATTTCCTCGTGGATGTAGTTGCTGAACTCATAAAGACCGATGCGTTCTCCAATCAGGTCTTGTGAAAACGACCGTGACGAACGTTGATGCGGTGCTTATAATTACTCGCTAAGCTCAAAAATCACTCCCGGTTTCGCGTTCCGATGCCGCCGGCCTTTTGCATTTAACATCTGAACTTCCATTCCGCTGATTAGGGTACAGAAAACACCCATAAAATCGCTCAATCCTTATCGTCGAGCCCTTCGTTGTACATCCGGGGCACACGAGCAGGTCATTCACCACCGTCGCATTTCTGCGACCTATTTTATTGCAAAACCACAACGAATCGAGCAAGTATACGACTCAATTAAATTTTATTCCCATCCCTCTCCGTTTGCCGGTTGCCGTTGTGTGTAGTCACAGATGGATCCCATTTTCACAACATTAGAAAGGAAGCATTACGCGGGATCGGCGCTCATTCTCGTTCGTTTGTACGTGATTGCTCCACCGAGAAAAGTCGACTGCCGTATCGAAGGATCACGTGGTAAGGATGCGAACACTTTACGATCAGAATCAAATTAATGAGTGATTTCGGCATTGTGGAGAAGGGCTAAAATATTAATACCTACTAGCGACGGCGGAGGCGATACGCTTCAATGAATTTCCGAACGCTTAAGTCGTTCCCAGGGATAATAATCCAATTCGATTATATCCTTCGACAGTTAATTAGGGATTGCGCGGGTGCTTTGGTAAGGCTTAGGTTTTCGAATTCAGTGTCCCCGTAGCTGAAAGTATCCCCATCTATGATGCAATAAATTTAATTCGTTTGAATCCATTGTAATTGGGTAGGAGTCACAGAAAACTATTGTTTAGGTGACCATTTTCCACTTCTTTGGTTATTCTAATTGGAGTTTGACAGACTTTTAAACGAACTTTTGTGTTTTCTTCTCTTCGTATTAATTGACGTATTACTCATTAAGACACAATTGAATGTTTTCTACTATTAATATGATAAGATCACCAACAGAAATGTTTTGCATGTTTTAAGAAATTCAAACAAAATGGTTTAGTGACCATTACGGTGAGACAAAGTTGTATAAAAAGAAAAGAAAGGTTTATTTTCTCGTTCCAGTTAACAAATCGACTGGAGGTTGTGTTATATGCTCTGAAAATTATTCAACGTATTAACCTCCGAAAACCGCAAACCGACTGGAGTCCCGAACAATGCACAGTGGGGAGAAAACGATGAAAAACGCGACTTTGTTCAATAATTTTATAAAAACCTAAGCAAATATTTTCTAAGCTCTTATTTCTTGTGTAAAAATTACCGTTGATTCAGATTGTACTCGTTGAGAAATAATGTCAATGATAAAATCAAGCATTGTAGCTTTGCGGCGTTCTTCGAGTGTTTGAAAGTTTATGAGCATACAACGCGCTTTAAATGATGGGAGAGGAAACGTAGTCCCGTTTCATCTACGAAGCGCATACAGTAGAAATTGTTTTTGGACAGATTCGATGGGTTCTACGTGTACTGCAGTATTCCAAAATTGACCTGACGTAAGTTGTACCATAAATCAAATAAACATATGTCGTTTTCGTTTTTAAATTGCACTACACTGGTGTAGCGAAAGCTGCACTGAAACCGTTCGTTTTTACCAATTGCACTACACCAGTGCTACACTTTTTCTGCACCGATACCACTGGTGTAGCACTCATCAAAAGTTTGGTGTAGCTCTGTGCAATGGAATCGTGTATTGTAGTCAATGGTTACTGTTTATGTTTTCGTCATTTTTGTTCGTTTATTCATGCCTCAGTGTAGCACTGCACCGGTGTAGTGCAAATTAAAAACGAAAACGCCAATAGATTTTCCATTGTATGGTGACACTAACAGCACCTCTAGTGAGAAACGGGTGTACTTTTTTTCCATTAGCTACTGTGGTTGTGTTAAATGCGCAGGCAACTTTATGCATGCATTTTAGGAGCATTTATGCACCCATTCTCCACCAGATGGTGCTTTTGCTGTCACGAGTTGCTCAACTACATTACTATTACACTGGGAAATCTAATGTTTATTTGATTTATGGTTGTATATAATAATTTTATTGTGTAAGGGTCCTGAAAATTGTGACTAAAACGTTTAATGAAGCCTAACATACTATTTGCTTATTTGACAATTGTATTGTAATGCTCCACGAAAGTAAGTTTTGAGTCTAAAATTACGCCTAGGTCTCTAATAATTTTACATTTTGCTACAGGTTGGTATGGCAATAGAAGAAGACATGATTTTTCTACTAAACGTTACTGAACTACATTTCTTAACGTTTAGTTGGAGTAAGCTTTTATTGCACCAAATGTTGAATACGTTAATTTCATATTGGAATACTTCAGCATCTACAGCATTTTCTATTTGCATAAAAGATTCATGTCGTCTGCATATACAAGTAGTTTTAGATGTTTGAGTATGAAGGAAATGTCCTTTACGTACAAGATAAAAAGTAGAGGACCTAAATGTGAACCTTGGGGAACACCTGAAGTGACATTTATTGATTTGGAGTAGGGGAGAGGTGGATATTAGTGCGCACCTAAGCTTTTTAAAGTATAACAAATGAAATATTACTTTTTCTTAGACCGTAAACACGTCAACGGAAACTTCAAACCTTGCTTTACAATGACCTCAAATGAAAGATTACAATTATTATCTCTGTCGAAGCTGTTCGACGCAAACAGAAAGACGCACAAACCGTTTTGCTAGCTGTTTATTTAACGATTCAACTAAACAAGATTCACAATTAGCTAATTCACTTTTCCATTACATCATGCAAACTTACAATTTCGGTTTTCTAGTCGCGACAATATTTCTTCTGCGCGTCCTATCGAAACTGCTTTCTACAAACTATATACAACAACATATAACAGTGCGAGGTCGTGCATAATAATGCGCACAAAGAATTTTCCGCAACTCTCGAATCTTTGTAGAAGGAAAACAATTTTTTTCAACCCAAATCGTCGGATGGTCACGAATCAACCCTTAAACATGTTACATATGCATATTTTTTGGAGAAGTTCAACACATTTTGCGAATTTGAACAAACTCTGAACAATTTACCAATCAAACCAATGCTATATTCACAAAAAATGACCAAGGATGCCAAGTGATTTTTTCAAAAATCTGTGTTTGATTCAAAAATCAGTCAGTGCAAAATCTGTGTCCTATTTCCATAAGAACACAGCAAAACGGAATAATTTTCGTGAGTAAAAAAAGTATCGGTACTTTCATCCACCATGTCGGAAATACATTGTTATTCTGTTTTCCCTAGAAAATTAAAGACTTCTAGAGACTTGTTCTCGAGCAGCCAGAAGTTCCACAAATACTTAAAACATCCACTTTCAACTTGAAAGTACAGAACAAGTTCCGCGTGAACTTTCCCGCTGCTTATAAGCTGAACAATTATCTTAGAAGTTCGTTCAGTTGCGTCGCGTGAACTTCGAAGTGTGGATAATTACTTTAAAAATGGGCTGCTTAGAATGCTACCCATTAGCATCGTAGGTTGCTTAAGACAAATCAGTCCCTTTTATTAGAACTTTTGGTTAGTTGGGTTGCCATTCTGTGGTCGCCATCGGAAATCTGTGTCAGTTTTTAAATTCGTGCGGCATATTGAAAATCTGTGAAACACAGACTAATCTGTTAAGCTGGCATCTCTGACCATGACAACAATAAACGTCGCTCTCACTTGTACACACAGAGAAAAAAAATGGTCAAACTAACTATACTTGGGCTTATCACACCGATTCATTTTATAGGAATAGTAACAGAAGTTAGTTTGTTTTTATGAGTTTTTCGATTTTATATGTTCCACTAATTGTTTTGCTATTTCAAACTGGCCTAATTTTTCGGTGTGCGCAAAGCGCATTATTATCGATCTCAGCTTGCGCACTATTTGAAATATGAAATTATGATTTCTAACTACGATTATGATCTGAAATTAAATGTAAAAATTATTACAAAATGACGAGACCTTCGTTTTGGTATAAAAATTGTTACTAAAACAAGAAAATCGCGATTCCAGAAGGTATTTTTGATATAAAGCTTATTTTCAACGAACTAAAAACGCTAAGTGAATGAATTTACGTCTGCCGTATTGATATAAAAATGATACGGAAGGTGAAATGTAGCCAAATGAGGTTAATAGGACCCAATCTCAAAGTTTATCGCAAAAAAACAGTGATAAATATTACCAAAAGCTCACAATGAAATGCGCACTAATATGTGCCGCACACTATCACCCGTCTTTCCCCTATATGTTTTGATGGCGTACAATTTGTTTACGTTTTGTGAGATATGATTCAAACCATTCCAAAAGTTCTTGTTCAATGCCATATTTTTAATTTGGAATAGTATGTATGGTGGTAATGGTATGCCAATTCTGTCGAAAGCTTTGCTGAAGTCTGTATAGAGAGTTTCTACATAATTTCCATTGTTCAAAGCTTCCAAAGTGAATGTAATGAATTCCAAGGGATTTGTAGACTAAGAACGATCTTTGAAAAAGTCATATTGTTTAGGAGTTTTGTAATTTTTTACTTGTTGAAACATTTGTCCATTGATATTTTTTTCAAATCATTTTGGAATGCACGAGATAATGGCAATTCCTCGATAATTACGTATGTCTGATTTTGAGCCTGATTTAAAGACCGGTAATAAGACGGAGGATCTCCATGTTTCTGGAAATATTCCTGTTCTTGGAGATAAGTTGAAGAGATGGTGTAATGGAGTTGTGAGTTCAGTAGCTAATTGTTTCAAAAATATTGGTGCTATTCCGTCAGGTCCAGGTCCCTTTGCTGCATTGAGCTTTTCAAGTGCAGAGAATATTTCTTGCTTTGATAGTTGATTGTCACTGATGTCATTAGAAAGCTCCGGTACGAACGAAAACTGGAAATAATTGCACTGAAATTTGCAATTAATTTACAGTTTTTCCAAGAAATATATATATATATATATCATATGCCGAGACAGATCGTGAACGTGATTCACGATCTGTCTCGGCATATGATGTATACATTTCTTGCAAAAAACTGTATAAAAATTGCAAATTTCAGTGCTATTATTTCCAGTAGTTCCGTCTAGGTTCATCTGGGAAGGAAGATTGTTATTATTCAGTTTTGTTTTAACATAGCCAAAGAAATTTTTAGGATGCTCCTTGATTTCGCTTTCGACTTTAAGATTGATAACACTCTTATCTTTTTTATAAGTCTTATATGCTTTTTCTTTCTATTTTTCAGGTTTTTCATTTGCGGGTTGAACCAGAGAGGTAATTTGCTATTGCGATTTCTTCTTCTTTTATTTACTTGTACAATTTCCGAAATTAAGTTGTTAATAATTAGATAGAATTTTTCCACTTCTTCATTGACGTTTCCTTCTATACTCAAACTATTTTACCAGTTTAATGTACTTTGTCTACGTTTTGCTTCTTCGAAATTTGTTTTGTGGTATTCCGGCACGTCCTCGTATTTTATTTCGTTAAGGAGAGACATGTTATGCATAAAGATGAGGTATTCAATTGCTGAGTGAAATGCTTCATTTTTTCAGAGTGGATTCGGTGAGGCATCATTCACACAGAAGTTTTCGATACAGTTTGTAAAAGAAGACCAAGATAAGAATTTTGTTTGTTTTTCATCGAATTTATTTGATTCAAGCCGAATAAAGAAATTTAAATAAAGACAAAAAATTGTAGTGTTTTATTTTCTCCTGCCATTGGAAGCAAAATATATTAATTTTGTTCATCGGTGATGAAGTGAGCGTGTCGTTGGTTAAAGTCACCGAATATGTTTAACTTAACTTCTGGTTCCATATTCGACATAATTTTTTCTGCGGTTTGAAAGAATAGCTCGAAAGTTGTTTTGTTAGCATTTTCAGGGGAAAAATACACAGAGGCAAAAATATGTTTTAGTCCTGATATAAATACTTTGGTCCAAACATTTTTATTTATTTTTTGTGTTTATTTGTTTCAATTTTGTCGGATGAAAAGTCAGTACTTACTGCAATGAAGATTCCACCTCCAGAATTTTGGTTGGATAGTGCTAAGTTACGGTCATGCCGGAATACGTTATAGTTATTTGAAAGAATTTCTTCGCATTTTACGCTTCGTCCCAACTACTTTCAGTTCCAAAAATAATTGAGAAAGAAGATGATAAAATATTTGGTTGAATTTCCTTCATTTTGGCTGGACTTTTCATGCGATTGAAATTCTGACAGTAGACAAGAATTTCAATCGCATTCTGTTGTGAATGCGAAGAAATTTGAGGATTTCAATGAAGTTGTGTGTCACTTACGTCATTATAGGATACTGCCTCAATAGATAGTTTCCATGATCTCATGAATCATACTACATCGTTTTACCCCAATTTCCCCACAAACAAAATTTTATGTTGAATTGAGATTTACAATCCCGAAGCAGATCCAATATGACTTATCAATATTGGTCCATATTACGTAGAAAACTCCAGTGATCCAAATATGCATAATGGGAATGACAGAACTAGCCCGTTCAACCCTCTTTACCCGAACTTATTTTACAAATTTAATCTCTGGGTAAACTTTCTTTCGCATTCCGAAAGAAGACCGAGAGTTGATGAAAATTGATTAAATTTACGTAGAAAACTCCCAAAAGTAGATTACAAATAGATTCAATGACCGCATGAATCATGTTGTACCGTTTTACACCAATTTATCCTTTAACTGAGTCTTAAGATTTAGCTTCAGATTTGGAAAAAGGTTTGAATGTGACTAATAATAAAACAAAACCTAATCGCAATTAACCTCCTTTTGATATGCGAAAGAAAGTTGAACCAGAATTACGACTAATGAAATACATTGGAGTAAAACGGTATAAAAAGATTCGAGCGATCATTGAATCCATTTGTAATCTTATTTTTAGGTCTTTCTCTTCATAATATCAATCGATTTTCATCAACGACAATCAACCCCCTTTCGGAATGCGAAAGAAAATTTAACCATTGATACGATTTTGAAATAAATTTAGGTAAAACAGGTTAAAGAGGCTACTACTGTCACTCCCATTGTATGTAATTGGATAACAGCTGTTTTGTACGACATATTGAAAGATCGTATTGAATATATTATAACTAAATGGGGTAAAAGGGTAAAACGAGTTTGCTGCTGTGTAGATTTCTGCCTCAGGCTCAGTATCTTTGTCAGAATTCTGGTTCAAAAACCATGTCCAGATTCAATATTCAGATTCAGAAACCTTGTCGGATATCCAACTCCAGGGTTCTGGTTCAGAATCCCGGTCTAGGTCAGAATCCCATTCAGGCTCACAATGCAAAATAGGATCAAAGTTTAGTTTCGGAAACTCTGCCAGAAGTTCAGAAAACAGAATTCTGGCGCAGAATCCAGGTCCAGAATCTAGGTTAAGGTCTCTGTCAGGAGTTCAAACTCACAATTTAACTCCATATTCGGATAAAGTATCTCTTTCAAGAATCCAGATTCAGATTTAGTATTCTGATTCAGAAACCTTGTTCAGGACTAGAATCCAGATGTAGATATCGCTTAGTTTTTACTGGATGAGAGGACTTTGGAGTTTTTCTAACAATCATAGAACCAAATACTAACAAATGTAATTAAACACAGTCATGCACATCTTTATCACCAAAACTTATTTTGTGTTGTAATTTCTCCTGTGAATAGTCAGCGTTTGAGAGTCGCAAATAAACTGTTTGGCATCAAATAAGCTGTTTGATTTAAAATGTATTTGTTTTTGTCTCTCACACAAGAAGTAAAACCAGAACTAGAAATGACTCGAAAGTTACTTGTGAGCGAGCTCTTAAAAATCCACACGCCACAAGTAAACACGCCTAATGTATAACTTTTCTTCATTACCCTACGAAAAGACGGTTTGAAATTATGACTGATAAAATGAAAATAATGAAATCCAAAAACTGACGTCATAAGCTTTCAGAAACAGTTATAAATCTATCCGCAACTTTCTCCAATCCGAGAAAATCGCTATGCCAACTGAACTACTGTGGATGTTATGATACACAAATCAGAAGACTTCTCGCTAGAAAAGAACTTGGTATTTGATCTGAATGTGCACGGTCGATTAAGTTCACATTTAAGTTGATTTTCTGTGATCCAATTTCGCTTTCTTAAACTTCATTCCTCAACTAGTCGATCTCACTTTATTTCTCCGGTTGAGCAACGATATGCGAGGTTTTGTTGTTGTTTTGCTTATTCAATGTTTGAACGATAAGGTCTTGATTCAACAATCAATTCCTACCGCGTGTGGATTGGAAGCAAATTATGTTTGCCTTTCTCATATAGAAAGGCTATGCAATCACTGTGAAAATCGACTTTTTAACCGAGGCCCGGAGGGCCGAATGTCATATACCATTCGACTCAGCTCGACGAACTGAGCAAATGTAACTGAGCAAATGTCTGTGTGTGTGTGTGTGTGTGTGTGTGTGTGTGTGTGTGTGTGTGTGTGTGTGTGTGTGTGTGTGTGTGTGTGTGTGTGTGTGTGTGTGTGTGTGTGTGTGTGTGTGTGTGTGTGTGTGTGTATGTGTGTGTGTATGTAACAAAAATATGCACTCACTTTTCTCAGAGATGGCCAAACCGATTTTCACAAACAAAGATTCAAATGAAATGCTATTGAATTTCATTAGCCTGCTATTGAATTTCATTCCGATCCGACTTCCGGTTCCGGAGATATAGGATGATATGTACCAAAAAAGTGAAAAAAATATGCACTCACTTTTTTCAGAGATGGCTAAACCGATTTTCACAAACTAAGATTCAAATAAAAGGTATTATGATCCCATAGCTTGCAATTGAATTTCGTTTGAATGTGACTTCCGGTTCCGGAGTTATATGGTAATATGTGAATATTTGAGAAAAAGTTTACACTCAATTATCTCTGGAACAACTCAACCGATTTTCGCAAACTTAGATTCAAATGAAAGGTCTTATAATACCCTAAAAATTTGTGGAAAATTTTATCTGAATCCGACTTCCGGTTCCGGAACTAAAGCATGATAAGTGGAAAATTACCAATTTTATTAGTATTTTTCCACGAACGATGGTTAAAAACAGGTACAAATACCATAAAACTGTCTGATAAATTCTTCTAGTTTGCAGAGCTTGTTAGTTTGTGGGCATAAAAACTTAATTCGGCACTACTGGTCCCCTCTTTTACTGTTCCGAGAGCACCGAAAGTGGAGAAGAAAAACTCCTAAAACTAAATTCACTTCGATTTCTCTGCGATGCTTGAACCGATTTTCACAAATCTTGATTTGAATTAAAGTTCATACTGTCTTTAAACCTACTGTGAAATTTCATCCGGATCCGACTTCCGGTTCCGCAGTTACAGGGCAATGAGTGTCAAAGTTTTCAAATCGCCATATAGAGTGACAATAAGTACAACACCGAAAGAAGAAGAAAACACAAAACGAACAAGGCGTGCTTTGTTCTATTTCGTACACGTTGTGTAGTGATGTCAATAATAATAATAACAATCCTACTACATGTTTCATGCTGCTGATTCATGCTGTTTAGCACGCAGTAGCAACAGAAACGCAGGTTCGTTTCGTTAGATTTAGTTTAATTGGTATAAACGAAATAGAGCATGAGATAGTAAGTATAAGTTTAACTACGTTCAAAACTGTTCCAATTTGTAGGTCATATTTGTTGGTAGCAAACGAACCAACTTCGGCTATTCCGTTCATCTGAATCCGGTTTCGGGAGAATTGGAAATAGTGATTAGAAACTGCAAAAAGGATCTCACTCACTTTCCTTGGAGATGGCCGAATAGATTTTCATAAACTTATAGGTTCAAAAGAAAAGTCTTACAGTTTCATACGGAATTCCTTAATTTGTTGTGGATACTACTTTCGGTTCCGGAACTACAGGTTAAACAGGATTTATAAAGTTTGTGAGATTAGATCCGAACAAATTATCCTATTCCTATTCAATAAACAGTTGTTTTTGCGAATTTCACGGTTATATTTATGATGTAATAAGTAATATGAGAAAGGCATCATTACACCACTAGGTGGATTAAAATATGTTTTTGTATCATTTATATCTATTTCATATTTAAATCTAGAGTTAACAACAAAAATGTTGATTGTCGCAGAATTTTGATAAAAAAAAAATAAAAAAGTTTGGAAACCACTTAACAATGAGAACGAATAGGCGACTGAACTGACCGATCACGAGTCGAAGAAGACAGTTCACGCGACGCAATCGAATTTCTAAGCAGCTTCTAGAATAAATTGCTCAGTTTCTTTGCAGTGAGAAAGTTCAAGTTCTCAAAATATCCGCGCGTACTTTTAAGTCAGTGCCGTCGTGAGGGGGCCAACATCCATGGGGCGCCAAAACACGATGGAATTGGTAAAAATTAATTGTATTAATAGTTTATCAAGAAATATTATTCTTTACGATTTTTTTCCGGAAACCCATTTAAATTGTATTAAGTTTCAGATCTTTCAGATAGTATTACCACTGTTACCACAGCAGCCATTAATAATACAGAGCCGCCATTCAGTGACCACCGTAACAATTGTTTTTCAAGAACAAGAGACGCCCTTTTCTCGATAGTTATTGTACACTTGCACCTTCCCAAAGAGCAAACCTGTAAGCCTATCGAAGAACTTTTATTTTTTGAATGCAAAGCAGATATGTTGGTAGTGTCGTGAGACATAACCGGATGACGTAAATACGAATAAAATTAATGGTTCAGTTTCTTTGATATTAAAAAATCTGAATTCTAGAATTCGACTACATTTCAAATCAATATGCTAGAGCTGAATTCTAAATCTGAGCTCTGAAACTTAATTTTGTTGCTAGATTCTGGAACTCGACTCATGTAACGAATTCGCAAACTGAATTCTAGAACTGAGCTTTGAACATGTGTTTTGGAACTGAACTCGAGAACAGGATTTCGGTTAGACACTGAATCCTAAATCTAAATCCTAGCACTGAACTCTGAACCCAGATTTTGGTTTGCTTCTGAATTTTATCCGGTCTAGTATTCAGTTTTCAGTTTTCAAGAATCTAGTTCCTGAATTCAGTTACACTTCTAGAAATGTGAAACTGACATTTGAACCCGAATTAGAGTTGCTTTCTGGAACTGAAATCTGAACGTGGATTTTTGAATGCATTTTAAAACTGAATTCTGCAAATACAACTAAGTTTTGGATCTGAATTCTGGTCCTGGATTTCGGCTTGAAGTTCCAAAACTTCAGGTTCAGAATTCAGTTTCAGAATTCAGTTTCAGAATTCTAAACCAAAATTCTGAAACTAAATGTTCGACCGAATTTTGTTCCAAAAATCATTTCCAAAATTTAGTTCCAAAGTCCAGGTCCAGAAACAAGATCCTGATCTCACTTTCAGATTTCGTTTTTAAAATCCACGTTCAGAGTCGAGTGCTGAAATTCAGTTTCAGTTTCAGAATTCGGGGACTAGATTCTGGCCTTAGATTAAGGACGAGGAACTAAATTTGAAATCAGGATTGTAAAAATGGAAAAAAAAATCTTATCTTGGATTCTGAAACCGAATTTCAGAACTGTACTCTAGCATGGGATTCTGGTCTGAACTGAACGTGTCAATTTCCCCGGCTAGAGAAAATACAAAGCATAAAATTTTGACTTTCCATACCAATGAAACATTTTATAAAATTTAAATTTCAAGTTATTAGCGAAAGTTTTACCACAAATTATTGATCATATCTTCGAAGACGTTAGATACAACAAGATATTCTTACTATCAAAAACTTATCACTCTCCAAGAAGGTTTGCAAAAGCACTTCACAGTAAAATTTTGAATAAGCACTTCACAGTAAAGTAAGTTGTATTCACGATATAAAATTCTCATGATTTTGTATGTACAGTGCCCATTCAAAAACTTTTTTTAGATTGATTTACTCATTTAGAAGGTTTCCAAAAATCCCTATTTCCGAAAATTTGCTATTGAGAGATCCATCTTCAACAAAATGTACAAATGCGTAGATTTCTGTACTATTATTCACTGCACTCGTATCGTACATTCTGACCTAGGATTATGTATTTGTTTACTAAATAGGAGTGCGCTTTCAAGTAGATTTGGAGTAGATAAAGATATTCCGGATAATTGAAATTTCAATTAATAACGAACTATGTGAAATATTCTGTGTTTACCAAGCCGCTCTCATAGCTTCCCTTACCAGTGATGGCGATAAGTATCAAATTGACTTACACTCTGTGCGGCTCGTTAACGCCTTGGTAAAGGATTCTGTGCTCATCAGCAAATGGGCCTTCTGTGGATTCTTATGCGCCGTTCGCCTTACACACCTTTAAAAATCAACATAAACAAACTAACGGTACGTTCTAGGAAATCTGAAAGAGTATATTTAACCGTGGTACAAATAAGGATATGAGGAACACAAAAGATAACTGCTAACTAACGTTCAGAACAGAAATTAATAGCGACTACATAATAATTGTGTAGTCCTACGTCAACAGTTCGAACAAACCCTCAGGACTATGCCTTGTAGTGTTTCATGCTATGCACATATATGATATAACATAGACCCAAGCATTAATTCTAATGTCTTTAAGTTTTAATTGTAATGTATAAGGGTTATGTAATTAATTCAACAATGACTAACTGTGTCATGAAAGCTATAATCAATTCGTCGTTTGACATGAAATATAAAAGTTTTTAGGTAGTTTTCAAAGCATTTATAAAACCTTTTGCACGGACTAATAACGTATCAATATTTTGACCTTACCATTGTTATGTGATTGCATTGAAACTCACCAAAAATAGAATAACTATAATCAAGGAACGGGCATAGCGTAATGATGTTCTACTCCAGCATTTATTGACATCAAATAAACTTCATAATACAAATAGGGGGAATTATGATCGACTTTCATGTTTCATTTCCAGAACACACTGTGAAAACCGACTTTTGAACCGAGGCTCGGAGGGCCGAGTGTCATATACCATTCGACTCAGTTCGTCGAGTACGCAAAATGTCTGTGTGTATGTGTGTATGTAACGTTTTTTTGCACTAGCTTCTCTCGGAGATGACTGAATCGATTTTTACTAACTTAGATTCAACTGAAAGGTCTTATTGTCCGATACAAAATTGCTGAATATTATTTTAATCCGACTTCCGGTTCCGGAGTTATGATGTAAAATGTGCAAAAACATTAAAATATGTGTTCTAACTTTTCTCATAGATGGCGCGACCGATTTTCACAAACTTAGGTTCAAATGAAAGGTCCTGTAGTCCCAAGCGTAATTCCTTAATTTCATGCGAATCCGACTTCCGGATCCGGAAATATAGGGTAAAGTGTGTTAAAAATTTTATACAATCACTGAAAAGAGCGAAAAAATGTAAACAAATTTCTAATTCTCTTCTCGAATTGATGGTTTTTATCAGTAGATGGTCAAATAAACTGAATTCGGTTATACTTTTATTATTTTTAATACCAAAGTATTATATATGATAGTATGATTGATATGAGAAAGGCATCTTTACTCCACTAGGTTGATTAAAACAGGTTTTTATTTATATATTCACGATAAAACTAAAGCGCATTCATCAGAGAAAGCCTCAAAGTCGTAAATAGATTCTACTATGGAATTCCTCCAAATAAATTAAAAGTGGATCGTGAAGCAGGTTTTAAAAATTTCTTGAATTTTGATTCAGATAGATTTAGTGCAGGTTCATGCTGACTCCTGCTTTATTAACGAAACAAAAATTATTCACTGGCAGAATTTGTAGTTTCAATACAAGATTTAGGATGTAACACTCAAAATTTCTAAAAATATTTGTTAAAATTCAAAATGTTACTTGGGTTAACCTTACTGAAAAATAAAATAATATGTGGTCGTCTTCACGGTGTTTTTATAAAAAAAATGTGGGGCGAATATTTTTGAGTTCGCCTCGGGCGCCAGAATCGCTCACTACGGCTCTGTTTTAAGCAGTAAGAAAGTCGATGTTTTCAATAATTGTGAAACTTCTGGTAGCTTGGTTGACTAATATGAGAACGCATCACTGCATCACTAGATGGATTAAAGCTGATTTTTAATAATTTTTTTTTCCGAATTGATAACATTTTCGTTTAATCATACTTCAATCGTAACACTTTTTGAGGAAGTCCAATGTTATATTAATGCGACAATAAGCACTTTGCTTAGCAATGTAATTTCATCTGACTCTGAGCCAATCACCGATATCTCGTCGGTAGCGAAGCATTAGTTTCATTCAATTAGAACAAACAACCATTTGACTACTTCAGGCAAAGGGTAATTTGATCGAATTGAGGATATCACAAAATTTCAAGAGCAACAAAGGCGTAAAATAAGATTTAACTAGCAGGAAGAAAACAAGTTGCATAGTATAGCGTACACTCATCGATTGATGGAGCTGAAAAATTACAAACACTTGCCCCCAACTTGAAAATAATCAATCCAATTTAGTTTGTTTTTCGTCGGTGGCACTTGAAATTGTTCGGTACCGAATGGTTCATCGAACGCTTATTGCGCTTTTTCTAACCCCGTAGCCGACGAAACTGCACCCCCTTCACGCTAAATTGACAGCCAAAACAAACAAAACCAATAATCACCTTCCCAAACGCGCAAAGTGCAACGACACTTGTTTAGTCGAAGCATTAGCACCTCCGAACACTTTTCCACTGCCAGTCAAACCAACGAGCGAAACCAGTTGCAAACAAAACATAATAAAAAAAAAAGTAAACTCGAAGAATACACTTGTTTACCGTTTCGAACCCCAACCTACGGCAACAGGAAAAAATGTATGGCTGGATTGACTTCACATGAACCGTGACTAAACAAATATGCATCCGACTGGCGAACGGAATTGAAGAGTGTTTAAACTGCCATAACAATGATCGTCTGGATGACAGATGCGGGGTGTGGGTTCCAGCCGGGAGGCAGCGTCCAATTGTGATCGAATGAGCCAACCAGGTCCCGAATAGTAATAGATCAACGCTATTCGTTACACCACATGGTGATGATGATAAATTTGTTCTTGGATGACATTCGTCAATATGACAGACAGACATCGATGACGCTGCGCCAGACTACGACGCGACACTGCGTCGTTTTATCGGGAAAATAGGTCACTGTCGGCGGCGACCATTAAAGTGGAATTAGTTCCGACGAATTCAGTTAGTACTCAGTATCTATATATGTGTGTATGACAATAAAAATCAGTCGATTGCCGTTTCGTGACAACGCCACCGGCTGCCCAACTGGGACATACCACGGATTTAAACAGCCAAAGCCAAATTACAGGTCGTTTGCATCAATTGTTGTCGTGCACCGTGCGTCTCCACCACACAATCACCCAATCGGTTCGGGGGCAAACAAAAAAAAATCCTTTTCCGTCGTTCCGCTCTTAAGCCTTCCCCGTCCTTCACGATTGGATTCAAGCATGCGGTAGCGGGGCGGTGAGCGGCATTTGTGCGCCAATCCATGCATGCATCGCCCTCTGCGAGAGTTCATTGAAAGTCACCGACAGTCTCGACAGGAAAGTAATTAAATTGAAATGATATCCAACATTTTCTGTATTGTGGTAGGTTATTAATCTCTTCTTTTGGTCGCCGACACCTGCCACTGGTCACCACTCCATCCCCCCGTGGCAGGTCGATCCGGCTCGAACTTCGGCAGAAGCAGAAATGTGCGCGCGGGTGATTAATCGATATTTTGCCGTTGCTGTTGGCTGAGTGGCTGGAGCTGTCTGTGTACTATTTTTTTTCTTCTTCACGATGTTTGCTCTGTCTGGGGAGTTTTCGTTTTCGGGTAGGTCACAATGGCACTCGCTGCAATAATAATGAATTCCGGGGACAAAAAGATGGCTAATGATAAATTGCATTTGACGCATATTAATGGGAAGGCGATGAAACATTAGATTCGTGGTGCACATTTTTGAATTTTCCATAATGAATGTCGGAATGTAACAGATTCAGTTATGTTGATGTTGATGGAAATCACATTAAATATTCATTAGTTTTCTATGGCATTGTTTGGATTTAGGTTTCTATAGAACAGTATCCTGCTAAGTAATGTCTCAATTTCCTCAATACCTTGTTCCTGTGACATCTGCAGTAAATCCGCGCGGTCGTTGGAAGTACAATGACTAGTAATCGAAATAAGGAAGAATCCAAATTGATGATGGTGCAACAGTAGAGGTAAACAATTCCACAAGTCCAACCGTCAAGTTCGATGCTTATTTTCCTATATGGTATTGACAAGAGGTCGCAATTTAGATAGCACGGTGTGGTGTGTGGTGACCCCTGGCGGACTATTGCACCACCGCTTGTCTGATTCGATGTCACGCCGCGCCGCGCCGCAACGCTGAACTGGTCTGTGTTTCGATTTTGCTCAAATGTGACGTGAAATTGACTGCGATTGACGGGGACCACGGGGGATGACTTTCGAATTGTGGTAGTCTGACAGGTTGAATTGCTTGCAAAATTGAACACATTATTACTAATACAATATAATCTCATCATGATGGCGATGTGATGGACTTTCCATGCGATTATGTGTTGACATAGAAAACCAAACAGAAGCTCACTTCATGCTGTATTTGATTTGGTTCGTGTAGTCTCATTAAAATTTTACGGACGGTTTCGGTTCCTGCATTCAGGGTTCTGCCGCGGATGGAAATTTTCCATTTCTGCGTTATTTGAATAATGAAAGTGCTTAGGTTTTGTTCCGGATTGAAACAACGGTAGTTTGTTTGCCCGTACTAATATGTGCTGTTTGATGGAAAATTTTTGGCATTTGGTCATGTTCGCATGATAACCCGGTATGGTCCTTTGAGAGGCATTTTTTATGCATCGTTGTTTTTATTGGGACACCCGTATGTTCTCGTTTAATTAACTTCGGGTATAAAAAAGTAACCTCGCGTAACAAACTGTTTAGGGCATTGGCCACTGCAATCAATTTGCCATACACGATTTTCAATAAGTTTGGACACACATTCAAATAATTCTTACCTATTCTCATATACACAGACTTAGAAAAAAATCTCAACATAATCTTTCTATATAAAGGAGGCAATAATGAAGACAGACTAGTTTTCTTCTGAACTCATTTCATTAAAAACAATGTTTACAAAAACTATTTACGAGGAGAACCCTTCAATAAAAAAATTACGATATCAAAGTGGTTTACTTTACAGTTCTTCATCCCAGTAATCCGACTTGTTTCTTTTCCGTGAAAAATCCTTCTGCAATCGATCTGGTTCTAACAGATCAAAGTCACATTTGTAGTGAGTCGATTACACACTGCTGACATCGACTCTGATCATCTTCCTGTAACATTCAGACTTTCCAACGAAGCTATAATTAATCCAATTAGCTCTATATTCAACTATCATAAAGCTAATATTGGTTGGATTACAGATCTCACATTGAAAATCATGTGGATCATGAAACTATTTTAGAAAATTCTGCGGACATCGACACAGCAATTGATAATTTGAATTATTACATTATCGAAGCTAGAAATCTTTCAGTTCCCAAAGCTCAAACTAAATTAAATTCTCCTATCATCGATGACAATCTTCAACTACTCATTCGGTTGAAGAATGTTCGTCGACGATCCTGCTATGAATCGTTCTCGTGATCCTGCTATGAAAAACATAGTTAAGGATTTACAAAAAGAAATTAAACATAGATTTACTCTTTTGCGAAATTAAAATTTCGCTAAAGAAGTTGAACAAATTAAACCATATTCTAAACCTTTCTGGAAACTTTCTAAGGTTCTTAAGAAACCTCAGAAACCAATTCCTGCTCTCAAGGAAGGAAATCAAATACTTCTTACAAATGGCGAAAAAGCTAAAAAATTTGTTCAGCAGTTCGAGAGTGTCCACAATTTTAATTTGAACGTTGTAAGTCTTATTGAAAATGAAGTCTCACTGAAATATGATCATATTTCAACTCAAGTGTTATTACCAAATGACATTATTGAGACGAATTTTGATGAAATTAAGTCAATAATTGGGAAACTTAAAAACATGAACTCTCCTTGTAATGATGCAATCTTTAATATTCTTATTAAAAATCATTCCGAAGTTGCTTCGAGACTCTTGGTTAAAATTTTCATTGGCTTACTTCCCAAAAAGATGGAAATCGCTAAAGTAATTCCTATCCTCAAACCTGATAAAAAGCCAGCAGAAACATCAAGTTATCGACCAATTAGTTTACCTCCTTCTATCAGTAAACTTTTCGAAAAAATTATCTTGTTGAGAATGATGTCTTAATTTTTCTACCAGAGCAGTTTGGACTTCGTCATAAACATTCAACTACTCATCAAGTTGTAAGAGTTACGAACATGATAAAAGCAAATAAATCTTCTGGGTTATCCACTGGAGTTGCTCTTCTAGACATAGAAAAAGCATTCGACAGTGTTTGGCACAAAGGTTTAATAGCAAAAATGTCTGATTTCCAGTTTCCTATTTGTTTGATCAAAATGATTCAAAATTATTTAACTGATCGTACTCTTCAGGTTAGCTATCAGAATTGTAAATCTGAATTGCTACCCGTACGAGCCGGTGTTCCGCAGGGTTCGAGCGTAGCTCCAATTTTGTATAATATTTTCACTTCTGATCTTCCCAATCTACCCGTTGGTTGTCAGAAATCGCTATTCTGTGACGACACAAGTCTGTTAGCCGCAGGTAGGAATCTAAGAGTGATCTGCAGTCGCCTACAAAGAAGTTTAAATATTTTCAGTGATTATCTGTCAAAATGGAAAATTAAACCAAATGCAGCAAAAACGCAATTAATTATCTTTCCTCATAAGCCCAGAGCTTCTTTTCTTAAACCAAACAATGATCACATTCTCAAATTGAATGGCTTGGAATTGACGTGGTCTGATCAAGCTAAATACTTAGGTTTAACGTATGACAAAAAACTCACTTTCAAGGATCACATTGAAGGAATCCAGGCAAAGTGTAGTAAATATATTAAATGTTTATATCCACTCATAAACAGAAATTCTAAGCTCTGTTTAAAGAACAAATTGTTAATTTATAAACAAATTTTCAGACCAGCCATGCTTTATGCAGTACCAATTTGGTCAAGTTGTTGTTCCACCAGGAAGAAAACGCTTCAAAGGATTCAGAATAAAATTATGAAAATGTTTTTGAAGCGTCCTCCCTGGTTTAGTACAAATGAGTTACACATACTCATAAATATATAACCATTAGATGTAATGTTACATAATATTATAAACAAATTCCGACAAAAATCGATGCAATTTCCCCCAATCCCTCATATTTCAATAAATATTAAAAAAAAATGATATCACAGTGTTTAGTTAACTAATATTTTTGATTCAACGAATAAAGTTTTTGGATTTGCGTATATTCATGTAACGGATGTTACATGCGGGCCAACAGCCAAACAAAATATTACAAAATAATACGGCCATCATCGATAAATACTCACGTCTTTTGGACAATCCCCATATAATATCCATCTCATCAGAAACTGACGACCACCAACTGGAGACTGGAACCCCCAGAGTAGCGGTTATCAGCATACGACTATGTGAACCAAACAAAGTAACGGGTGTTTCTTAGGAGGTTTGGTTTTTCAATAGGGATTACTCTATTGTCTGTAAGTTGCTTTGACAGTGTCAAGTGACGTTTCTACTTAGTATTGTTTGGGAAATCATCATGAATTGGTCAAATCCAGAGCAACTGTTACAAATATTGTAAAATTATTTTTAAGCATTATTCAAAATCAGCCCTTCCAATGACTCCCAATGTTATCTAAAGAACTACATAAAAATTGCTTCTACACAAACTGGAGATAAAAATAATCAGTTTAGTACAAATCTAGAATATTTCTATTAGCTTTTTCCACTTTTCGCAGTGCAAAGAAAAATGCTCCGAACAGTGTTTAATATCATGGAGAACTCCACAATTTGGCGCACTCAAGAAATTAGCTATCTCAAAGTTTTGGGAACATCGAAGAAAACTTATCATGCTTAATTGCCTTTACCAAAAGTACATTATAAGCATCGCTTTCAACTTCAGTTAGCGCTCAATCTCCGAGTCAAGCAGACGCATTTGCTCTCGCTGGTCATCGGAAGTCAAGCACGGGCTTTTTCTAAGTTATATTTGGAAGTTAAATCGCTGGGCATCGTAAGCCCTACCGTCTTAATCTCTCGTCTCCGAGTGTTTCAGTAACAACATGAGACGTCGAGAGAACACGTTTCGAATTGATTACTCGCATCTACCGCGAAAACCATCGTATGATGACCTTCACAGTTTCATCAGCTCAGTTCTCGAACTAGAAAAAAAGCACGTTGTCCGCATGCAAACAAGTCGTAGCCTCGGTTGTGTGTTTGTTAAGGTCGATGAACTTGAAATAGCGCAAAGAATCGTACAAGAGCATGACAATGTGCACGAGACAGAAATCGATGGTAAAACTTATAAAATACGGATTACAATGGAAGATGGTGCAGTGGAGGTAAAGCTGTTCGATCTTTCTGAAGATGTGTCCGATGATAAAATTTACGAATTTCTCCAAGAATACGGGGATGTGTTCGGCATACAAGAACTAGCGTGGGACGCAAAATACGCGTTCGGCGGTATCTCGTCAGGAATACGAGTGGCTAAGATGATCGTAAAAACGAATATTCCATCCTTTGTTACAATAGATGGTGAAACAATAGCTCTGTCGTATTACGGCCAACAACAAACATGCCGTCACTGTAACGAGTCGTCACACAGCGGAATATCTTGTATTCAAAACAAAAAGCTGTTAGTCCAAAAGCTCGATGCTGATTACAGCAACACATCGTATGCGAAGGTTCTCAAGCAAAACGTTCACCCGAAGCCGGTTCAGACGAAACCTCATCAGGTAAAGCCATCTGTTGCTACACTGACCACAATCACGAAAGACGCTCAATTAAAACAATCCGTAAGCGGACTCACTCCTCCCATCGAAAATACGAACAAACCACTTTTACGTTCTAGACTAGATCTAGCTTCCACCCAGCAATCAGCTGCCACCGCAACAAACATATTCAAAATCCCGAGTCAACAATCCGTTAGTGGAGATCCACCTCGCAAACAAACATCTGCCGAACGAAGAAACGACGACGATTCCGATACCTCTTCGGCTTCAACAGCCAGCCGACGTTCCACACGTGTACCACCGAACAAGAAAAAATGCCAGGTTGTTGGCGACGCGTCGCCAGAACATATGTCTACTTAGAGATGGAACATACTAGCTATAACGTAGCCACAATCAATATTAACACAATAACAAGCACAACTAAAATAAATGCCCTACGCTCTTTCGTTCGTACTCTCGAATTAGACATCGTATTCCTACAAGAGATTGAAAACGAGCAACTGTCTCTGGCCGGCTTTAACGTGATTTTTAATGTAGACCACATGAAGAGAGGAACTGCAATAGCTCTAAAAGACCACATCCGTTTCTCAAACGTCGAGAGAAGTCTTGATGGCCGTCTGATCGCTCTCCAAATACAGAACACAACGCTTTGCAATGTTTACGCACCATCTGGATCAGCTGCAAGAGCCGAACGAGAAAGGTTCTTCAACAATACCATCGCCTACTACCTCAGACATAGAACGAAGCACCTAATCATGGCAGGCGACTTCAACTGTGTGATACGACAATGCGACGCTACGGGACAAAATATGAGCCCAGCTCTCCAAGCCACCGTCCAGCAATTGCAGTTACACGATGCATGGGTGAAACTGCACCCTCAAACCATGGGCCACACATACATAACACATAATTCTATGTCGAGGTTGGATCGCTTATACGTCGACACGGAACTTGTTCATCAGCTCAGAACGGCGGACACCCATGTGTGTTCGTTTACAAATCATAAAGCCTTAACAATTCGAATATGTCTTCCTCACCTAGGTCGTCCTCCCGGCCGCGGGTTTTGGTCCCTTCGTCCGCATCTCCTGACAGACGAAAACATCGAAGATCTTAAGTTTCGTTGGCAGTATTGGACTCGCCAACGTAACAATTTTCGGTCGTGGATGTGTTGGTGGTTAAATTATGCTAAATCCAAAATCAAATCATTCTTTCGGTGGAAATCTAAATTGGCATTCGACAGTTTTCACCGGAAATACCAGGGACTATACTCCCAACTTCGTCTTGCGTACGATAATTACTACCGTGACGCTACAATGTTAACATCCATCAACCGTCTCAAAGGAGAAATGCTGAAATTACAACGCGAATTCACGCACATGTTTGTACATATAAACGAAACCTACATCGCCGGTGAACCTTTATCCACGTTTCAGCTAGGTGAGCGAAGACGAAAGCGAACAACCATCACGAAGCTACGGACCGAGAGAAACGAGTTACTCGATCACTCAGATGCTATCGAACAACACATGTTGGAGTACTACCGGGACCTATATGCCGAAAATGAACCAGAACGAGAACGGGACAACGATTTCACCTGCGACAGAGTAATACCCGAGGATGACGAAACGAATAACCAATGCATGGACGAAATAACGACAGCCGAAATCTTAGCAGCGATCAAAACAAGTGCACCAAGAAAATCTCCAGGCTCCGACGGAATCCCGAGAGAATTCTATCTACGAGCATTCGACGTGATACATCGGGAAATCAACCTCGTGTTGAACGAGGCACTACACGCGAACTTCCCCTCCGGTTTCGTAGATAGTGTTTTCGTACTAGTGAAGAAGAAAGATGTTGGAGACACCGCTCACTCGTATAGACCTATCTCATTAATAAACTACGACTATAAACTCCTGTCTCGTATACTAAAGAGCAGACTAGAAAAATTGGTAAGTGCTCATCATATTTTGGGAGACATACAGAAGTGTTCCAATCCCGATCGAAACATTTTTCAAGCCACTCTCACTCTCAAGGATAGAATCGCTCAGTTGAACGCGCACAAACGCAAAGCAAAACTAATTTCTTTCGATCTAGACCATGCGTTCGATCGTGTTAATAGAAAATTTCTATTCGTGACCATGTGCTCCCTCGGCATAAATCCCGAATTGGTTGAGTTACTTTCCAGATTAGCCGAAAGAGCTTCGTCGCGATTACTGGTCAACGGACATTTATCGGCTCCCTTTCCTATACAACGCTCGGTAGCCCAAGGAAATCCTATCAGCAGTCTCTGTTTCGCTATATATCTAACCCCACTCCTGCAACAGCTTAAGAATGTGTGCGGAAACGATTTGATAGTCGCCTATGCAGACGATATCAGTGTAATCGCTACCACGACCGAAACGATTGAACAAATCCGCTGTATATTCTATCGCTTTGGATGTGTGTCAGGGGCGAAGCTCAACCTACTGAAAACGGTAGCCATCAATGTTGGCTTCATTGATGAAAATCCTCTATGCGTGCAGTGGCTGCAGACAGCGGAAACAGTAAAAATTCTCGGAGTAACCTATACAAACTCGATCAGAGCAATGATCAGGTTAAACTGGGAGGCAACAGTGAAAAAATTCACCCAACTTGTATGGTTACATTCAAAGCGATCATTGACGTTGCTGCAAAAAGTTACCCTTATGAACACTTTCATCACATCTAGAATCTGGTATCTGTCATCGATCATACCTCCTTCAAGTGTCCACATAGCAAAGCTAACATCGACTATGGGTACGTTTCTGTGGCGTGGAATACCGGCACGGCATCGGTCCTACATAGATAACACGGATGAACCAAAAGTTGAACGCGACAATCCGAACGCAAAGTGGAGTCAAATTTGGTCGAACGTACATCGAGCTAAAAAACTATCATCTTCTCAAAAAAGCGACCTGTTTTTGATAGTCAACAGGAAAATAGATCACAGACGGTTATTGTTCATTCAACACCGGGCAGATGGAGAAAACTGTGAACATTGTAACAACGCGGTCGAAACATTAGAACATAAATTTTGTGAGTGTCCTAGGGTACGAGACGGATGGTTTCTATTGCAACGAAAACTTCTGTTACTACTGCACGGATGGCGAAGTCTGAATTTTGCGGATCTTATTCGACCTTCCCTAGATGGAATACCAAAAACAACGAAGGCAAACATCCTCAAGGTTTTCATTCGATACATAAATTACATAAATCAATGTACCACAGTTAATCAAAACGAATTGAAGTTCATTTTAGAAAATGATTTGTAAATAACACCATATTTTATAAATAAACTAATCATACAAAAAAAAAAAAAAAAGTACATTATAAGCATCGCTTTCAACTTCTGAATGCTTGTTCTGGATTTGGGAATTTTGGATTGGATTCTGGAACTGAATCCTAAAAAGTTCCAATTTTGGAACTGGATTCAG
Source organism: Malaya genurostris (assembly GCF_030247185.1). Classification (NCBI taxonomy): domain Eukaryota; kingdom Metazoa; phylum Arthropoda; class Insecta; order Diptera; family Culicidae; genus Malaya; species Malaya genurostris. The sequence goes on from NC_080572.1 coordinate 260,062,667, forward strand.
AACCTGGATTCTAGACACCCAGAATTCTGAACTTAATTTCAGGACTAGAATTGAATGTCAGGATTTAGTTTCTGATTTACTTCCAGAATACAAGTTCTAACTCTGGATTTTGGAACTTGATTCTTATTAAGAAATATAACTTCTAAATTCTAGGCCAAAATTCAAGATAAGAATTTTAGATCTGGATTCTGGATCTAAATTTTAGACTTCTGAACCTAAATTTTGAAACTGATTTCTGATGTCGTTTATCATTAAAAAACACTGGTGGCGTGGATTGCTCTGGTTTTGCACTTTGAAACAGAATTGGCAATAAAATACCGTCAAAAAATTGCACTTCTGCTCGAAAGTCTGTCCCTGTCCCTGTCCCTGTCCCTGTCCCTGTCCCTGTCCCTGTCCCTGTCCCTGTCCCTGTCCCTGTCCCTGTCCCTGTCCCTGTTCCTGCCCATGTCCCTGTCCCTGTTCCTGCCCATGTCCATGTCCTTCGTCATCTCCATCCAATGTTTCTTTCAATTTGGCGTCATCAAACAATTTTCGTCAACCACGACAAACTTGAATGGTTAATTTTTGTTTTTTTTTAAATGCCTTTTAGCTTTAGGTAACTTACTTTTTGATAGATCGCATAGTAATTACTGTCAATGGTTCCAGAAAAATAAGCACAACATAGCAGCAGAAGTGCACTTTTTCTATAACACAATAATTACCTGAGGAATCAACAATACATGTCAAGAAAAAGTAGGTTGCTGGCAACTAGTTCCAGGTGGGATGATTCGGGCTCGCAGAATTTCGCTTTTAATTTTGATCGGAACACTCAGAAGTACCGAGCGTGTGCAAATTCACATTGAGTAACTTTTAGATGGTTTCGACATATTCTAGGAATCTCCAGAGGTGGCGAATACTTGATTTATTTATGTTTTTTCGTCACACACATTGGATTTACGGATGTCGGTGAATTTTTACTTATTTTCAAACAGCAGAACACTCGGTTATCAGTTCAGTGTAAGTTCATTTGCTGAATTATCGGTAGAGTTGTATTGAACTTCGTTTTATATATGTTCCGTAGAAATGCATATTCGTCAAATAACATAATTTTCGGGAGTGAAGAAGTGAAATTTTCGATATTCACCGAGAAATGGATTATTATTTCTCGATGAATATTAAAAAAATTCTACTTTTTCACTTCCAAAAATTATGTTATTGACAGATATGAATTTCAACAGGATATAAAGTAATGGTGACTGAAATTCGAAATTTTTATTCAATTTACTGAAAATTGGTAAATCGTTTATTGAGTTTGACAAAATGACATTTCATAGTTGATTTTACGTTTCATCTTTGACTCTGCTGTGCGTAGCAGCTTATGTTGAACTGCTTGCGCGACCTGACGGTTCAACATGAGTCAAAGGCGAAACGTTAAATCAAATCAAAACAAGTATGGCATAAATTTGGGAGTAAAAATGCAAATAGCACAAATTTGAGACATACGACCATTTTAAAAATTTACAGACCACGTCAGTAGATGATGAGTTATTTTTACATAGGATTTGCCGAAATTCAGTAGTTCTTTGACAGATGATCGTAAGTGAGATTCAAGACTGTCCCAGCAAGTATGGGTGCAACCAAAAACCGCTGCCATTTCGCAATGGTTCAGAATCTGTCAATTTTTATGGCTGCGTCCTGTTGTTTACACTCTTCTCTAATCATTTGTGCAGTTGTTTATTCGTTTTCATAAGTTTGTTTCGAAATGCGTGGACCTTCAGCAGAACAACGTCGAAAAATTGTGTACAAATGGTGCACAGAACGCGGACTGTCACTGAGAAAGATAGCAAAAATGGAAGGAGTAAGTGAAAAAGCAGTGCGAAATGCAATCAGGAAGTTCGGTGAGGATAACACCTTTGAGGATAAACAGAAAATGGATCGAAAAAAAGGTCCTTGTTACCCCTTAGCTGGATAAACGTATACTGAAGGCGTTCGAGCAAAAGAAGGGGGTTTCAGTTCGGGATGTGGCCAAAAAAGTGGGCACTTCGAAGTCAAATGTTCTTCGTGCTGAAGAAAGTTTGAATCTTCGAACCTATAAGAAGCACAAACAACCAAAACGTAGTCAGAAACAAGAAGCATCGATCAGGCCGAGGGTTCGAAAGCTGTAAAATACGATTCTTGCTGGAAATTTGAACTGCATAATCATGGACGACGAAACCTACGTGAAACTCGATTACAAATCCTTGCCGAGACCACATTAAAGTCGAGACATCGATTGAAGTCGAAAAATTTGGTAAGGAAGCTATGGTTTGGCAAGCAATTTGTAGCTGCGGTAAGATTTCGAAACCCTTCATCACCACTGCTTCAATGAACAGCGAAATATACATCAAGGAATGTTTACAAAAACGACTTCTACCCATGATTCGAAGCCACAAGGATCCTGTTGTCTTCTGGCCAGATCTTGCTTCTTGCCACTACTCAAAATCAACGGTTGAATGGTACACTACCAAAAATGTCACTTTCGTCACAAAAGACATGAATCCACCATATTGCCCACAATTTCGACCAATTGAGGAATTTTGGGCATTAACGAAGGCACATCTTAGGAAACATGTCTTGGCAGCCGAAACCATTCAACAGTTCGAAAAATATTGAAATAAAGAGTCAAAACTTGTCGCCAAGAAGTCTGTAAGAAATTTAATGAGGAACGTTCGCAAGAAGGTGTCAGCTTTTATACAATGGCTAAGTAGCAAATGTTGAGAAAAATATTCTGTTGTGTTAGTCTAATATTATCAGTATATCGAATAAAATTTGAATATCTAACACTTGTGAATTATTTACAGCGAAATCAAAGTGCGTCCATACTTTCTGGGACTGTCTTTAATTTCACGTCTCGTTCAGTAAAACTCATATTTCACAGGTCGTAACCGCACAAATAATTATCGAATATCAAAAGAGTAGAGTAATTGGGTGAGTTTATCATTCTATCCGAATATGATTATTTTCATTTTCCTGAAAATTCTTAGCATGTTGCAATAAATATGTCAACCACAATCACTGCTCTCTAAATCGTTCATGGAATTGATTGACCTCAGACCGGTTGTAATTTCTAATCTTTACTACCCTAGTCTGCTTATTTCACCTCCTGAACCGCATGTAGTCCGCGAGAGGGAAATCCGTAAGACTAAGTAACATCATCAATGAATAATTTATTAGATCAGCACAGCATAGCTGTAAATTTCAATACAGTAAAGTGGCAATTTTTTCTCAAATTGCCTTAACAGAAATTCTTTAAAGTGCGACATATTTTTGCATTTTGAAATATTATTTACCAAAGATCTTTATCAAATTGTAGAAAAGTACTGCAGTTAAACAACTTTCCAAAAAAAGTGTATATTTTACAATAAAAAGGTAAAACGAAAAATGATGCTTCATAGCGTCGTACAATCCAGCTGTTACTGTAGCTGCGGGCACTGTACTTATTCTGAACACATAATTTATGCTCCCATTTCCATGGTATGTTTTAACCTAACTACGGTAATGCACGGTTATCACCTGAATATGACTCCCGGATTTAGTGGTGAAATTGGCAATAATGAACATGAGAAGGCACGAGGCACGAGGAGGAGTAGGAAGCAAAGACGTTGGAAGTAGTAACGTTACATGAAACGATTACAGTGTGTTTACTTTATTATCTTGGTCATGCAATTCAATTGTTTTCTCCATGTTGGGCGAATCAAATCTACCGCCAGCTGCTGGTGTGACTTTCCTGCTCGGCAGATCGTCTCCAAGGAACAGGTTTTCTTCGTTCCATTTACACAAATCGTTTAGCGCTCGGTAACAGCTCTTCCGATTGGTGGTGGAGTTCGCTGGCTGGCGTCAGGAAGATTAACCCATCCGGGACTTGTGGATACATGCTGCTGGTGCCGCTTGGGAGACATGGAATGGGTGGTGTCTAACGCGCTTCAAGCATAATAACGTATAATGGTGTAACAATTTATGTTGCATCTAATTGCGATGCGGCTCGGTCGAATCATCGGTCGCCGGAGAAACAACACCTTCCCTGCCGTCGGACTGGGGAGCTAATCCGGAGGGGAGAGACTTCGTAGCACGAATAGTTGACTAGGGTTGAAAATGAGCTGTGAAATGAAGCCAGTTTGTATGATATGTTGTGTGACGGTGTGGAAGGATGATTGCGACTTGTTGGCCTCTCGGGGCCATAGTTTGATCCCGTTTGGGTATTAGCATCGGGCGTCTGCCCATGCTTGAAATTAAATATGCCAACTGCCAATCCATCATGTCAAAATGTAAAATTGTTCATGCAATGTTTTCCGCTTTTTTATGCTAGTTCAGAAATATAACAACCTCGGAGATTATGTGGAGAATAATACGTTCTATGTACACCTGTCCCTATTACTTTTAATCAGTATCATAAACCAAACATGTTCGCTGGTTTTTTTTATCAAATTAGCATGCAAAAGGAAATCTGATGCCGGAATATTCTGACATAATTGATGGCTTTGTTGTACGGTAAATATTAGCTGGCATGCAACAGATTCGATCGAAAAAGCCATCCGTAACTTTTCACCACCGGGCATGGCATAAAAAACCATTGAGCTGCATGCAACACCCTTCGATATGAGTTTCAAACGGTGTGTTCGCATAGCAGCGACAATAACCGTAAGGCAGGAACGCACGGTTAATGCTTTGACACGAGTTTCGGGTGGCAGCGGTAGTGACGACGGCGGCGGCGACGGCAACAAGAGCAAGAAAAAAACTTCTTCGTGAAGGATGTGCATAACGGGATTGATAAGAGGCAAGCATGTAAGACCGGCAATGGAATGAAAGTAATGCTGCAGTAGAAAAAAATCTCACTGAAATCGAGCACCTTTCGGCCGGTTTGGGAGAAATTTCAATTACACTTTTGCTTGATTGAGAACACGGAGAAAACTGTTGCTGATCAATATTTTATATTCTGTGAATAAAAATTGTTCATGTAGCAGAAAGTTTTTAAACCTTGAACTAAAATATTGAAAAATGCCGTATCTACAAAACAAAACAAGAAATATTATTTTTGAAACGATTTTCCTACTTTTGTATTTATTCCCCTTCGAAACGTATTTTTGAATTTCTGAATCCATCTTCGAGGTTCAGGAACAGACCGAGAGTCCGAGAGAGAGAGCCTAATCGGACCAATAAAGTGGATGAATATCATAGATTTTAGCCACGTGAATGCGTGTTCACGTAGAACGCTGGATCCTGACAATTTTATTTGTTCGGTAATTAGGAAAGTTACCTCAATTTACACTAAAATAAACGTGTATTGGATGCTATTTTTAATAATTTTATTTTAAACTTCAAAACAACACTTGATATGAATATGATGAATGCCTTTTATATAAAGTTTGTTTGAAATTATACTCATCGTATTAATATCAAGTTAAAGCCATTACCAGTTCAAAACAGATCTATTGGAAATAATAAAGAAGACACGTTATTCTTAAGTTTCATATTTCGGTTAATTTTTGAATTTTTGGAAAAGCATTAAATTGAGGTAACGAAAAATAGTAATTTAATTAGTAGAATATGATATTAGGAGTAATAAGCTCTTAGAGGTAGCCGCCGATAATTTTTTAGCATTTACTTCATTATTTTCAAAAAGACAATAATCGTACAAGTACACAAGAACACAAGAACACAAGAACACAAGAACACAAGAACACAAGAACACAAGAACACAAGAACACAAGAACACAAGAACACAAGAACACAAGAACACAAGAACACAAGAACACAAGAACACAAGAACACAAGAACACAAGAACACAAGAACACAAGAACACAAGAACACAAGAACACAAGAACACAAGAACACAAGAACACAAGAACACAAGAACACAAGAACACAAGAACACAAGAACACAAGAACACAAGAACACAAGAACACAAGAACACAAGAACACAAGAACACAAGAACACAAGAACACAAGAACACAAGAACACAAGAACACAAGAACACAAGAACACAAGAACACAAGAACACAAGAACACAAGAACACAAGAACACAAGAACACAAGAACACAAGAACACAAGAACACAAGAACACAAGAACACAAGAACACAAGAACACAAGAACACAAGAACACAAGAACACAAGAACACAAGAACACAAGAACACAAGAACACAAGAACACAAGAACACAAGAACACAAGCACACAAGAGCACAAGAACACAAGAGCACAAGAACACAAGAGCACAAGAACACAAGAACACAAGAACACAAGAACACAAGAACACAAGAACACAAGAACACAAGAACACAAGAACACAAGAACACAAGAACACAAGAACACAAGAACACAAGAACACAAGAACACAAGAACACAAGAACACAAGAACACAAGAACACAAGAACACAAGAACACAAGAACACAAGAACACAAGAACACAAGAACACAAGAACACAAGAACACAAGAACACAAGAACACAAGAACACAAGAACACAAGAACACAAGAACACAAGAACACAAGAACACAAGAACACAAGAACACAAGAACACAAGAACACAAGAACACAAGAACACAAGAACACAAGAACACAAGAACACAAGAACACAAGAACACAAGAACACAAGAACACAAGAACCCAAGAACACAAGAACACAATAACACAATAACACAAGAACACAAGAACACAAGAACACAAGAACACAAGAACACAAGAACACAAGAACACAAGAACACAAGAACACAAGAACACAAGAACACAAGAACACAAGAACACAAGAACACAAGAACACAAGAACACAAGAACACAAGAACACAAGAACACAAGAACACAAGAACACAAGAACACAAGAACACAAGAACACAAGAACACAAGAACACAAGAACACAAGAACACAAGAACACAAGAACACAAGAACACAAGAACACAAGAACACAAGAACACAAGAACACAAGAACACAAGAACACAAGAACACAAGAACACAAGAACACAAGAACACAAGAACACAAGAACACAAGAACACAAGAACACAAGAACACAAGAACACAAGAACACAAGAACACAAGAACACAAGAACACAAGAACACAAGAACACAAGAACACAAGAACACAAGAACACAAGAACACAAGAACACAAGAACACAAGAACACAAGAACACAAGAACACAAGAACACAAGAACACAAGAACACAAGAACACAAGAACACAAGAACACAAGAACACAAGAACACAAGAACACAAGAACACAAGAACACAAGAACACAAGAACACAAGAACACAAGAACACAAGAACACAAGAACACAAGAACACAAGAACACAAGAACACAAGAACACAAGAACACAAGAACACAAGAACACAAGAACACAAGAACACAAGAACACAAGAACACAAGAACACAAGAACACAAGAACACAAGAACACAAGAACACAAGAACACAAGAACACAAGAACACAAGAACACAAGAACACAAGAACACAAGAACACAAGAACACAAGAACACAAGAACACAAGAACACAAGAACACAAGAACACAAGAACACAAGAACACAAGAACACAAGAACACAAGAACACAAGAACACAAGAACACAAGAACACAAGAACACAAGAACACAAGAACACAAGAACACAAGAACACAAGAACACAAGAACACAAGAACACAAGAACACAAGAACACAAGAACACAAGCACACAAGAACACAAGAACACAAGAACACAAGAACATAAGAACACAAAAACACAAGAGCACAAGAACACAAGAGCACAAGAACACAAGAGCACAAGAACACAAGAACACAAGAACACAAGAACACAAGAACACAAGAACACAAGAACACAAGAACACAAGAACACAAGAACACAAGAACACAAGAAGACAAGAACACAAGAACACAAGAACACAAGAACACAAGAACACAAAAACACAAGAACACAAGAACACAAGAACACAAGAACACAAGAACACAAGAACACAAGAACACAAGAACACAATAACACGAGAACACAAGAACACAAGAACACAAGAACACAAGAACACAAGAACACAAGAACACAAGAACACAAGAACACAAGAACACAAGAACACAATAACACGAGAACACAAGAACACAAGAACACAAGAACACAAGAACACAAGAACACAAGAACACAAGAACACAAGAACACAAGAACACAAGAACACAAGAACACAAGAACACAAGAACACAAGAACACAAGAACACAAGAACACAAGAACACAAGAACACAAGAACACAAGAACACAAGAACACAAGAACACAAGAACACAAGAACACAAGAACACAAGAACACAAGAACACAAGAACACAAGAACACAAGAACACAAGAACACAAGAACACAAGAACACAAGAACACAAGAACACAAGAACACAAGAACACAAGAACACAAGAACACAAGAACACAAGAACACAAGAACACAAGAACACAAGAACACAAGAACACAAGAACACAAGAACACAAGAACACAAGAACACAAGAACACAAGAACACAAGAACACAAGAACACAAGAACACAAGAACACAAGAACACAAGAACACAAGAACACAAGAACACAAGAACACAAGAACACAAGAACACAAGAACACAAGAACACAAGAACACAAGAACACAAGAACACAAGAACACAAGAACACAAGAACACAAGAACACAAGAACATAAGAACACAAAAACACAAGAGCACAAGAACACAAGAGCACAAGAACACAAGAACACAAGAACACAAGAACACAAGAACACAAGAACACAAGAACACAAGAACACAAGAACACAAGAACATAAGAACACAAAAACACAAGAGCACAAGAACACAAGAGCACAAGAACACAAGAACACAAGAACACAAGAACACAAGAACACAAGAACACAAGAACACAAGAACACAAGAACACAAGAACACAAGAACACAAGAACACAAGAACACAATAACACAAGAAGACAAGAACACAAGAACACAAGAACACAAGAACACAAGAACACAAAAACACAAGAACACAAGAACACAAGAACACAAGAACACAAGAACACAAGAACACAAGAACACAATAACACGAGAACACAAGAACACAAGAACACAAGAACACAAGAACACAAGAACACAAGAACACAAGAACACAAGAACACAAGAACACAAGAACACAAGAACACAAGAACACAAGAACACAAGAACACAAGAACACAAGAACACAAGAACACAAGAACACAAGAACACAAGAACACAAGAACACAAGAACACAAGAACACAAGAACACAAGAACACAAGAACACAAGAACACAAGAACACAAGAACACAAGAACACAAGAACACAAGAACACAAGAACACAAGAACACAAGAACACAAGAACACAAGAACACAAGAACACAAGAACACAAGAACACAAGAACACAAGAACACAAGAACACAAGAACACAAGAACACAAGAACACAAGAACACAAGAACACAAGAACACAAGAACACAAGAACACAAGAACACAAGAACACAAGAACACAAGAACACAAGAACACAAGAACACAAGAACACAAGAACACAAGAACACAAGAACACAAGAACACAAGAACACAAGAACACAAGAACACAAGAACACAAGAACACAAGAACACAAGAACACAAGAACACAAGAACACAAGAACACAAGAACACAAGAACACAAGAACACAAGAACACAAGAACACAAGAACACAAGAACACAAGAACACAAGAACACAAGAACACAAGAACACAAGAACACAAGAACACAAGAACACAAGAACACAAGAACACAAGAACACAAGAACACAAGAACACAAGAACACAAGAACACAAGAACACAAGCACACAAGAGCACAAGAACACAAGAGCACAAGAACACAAGAACACAAGAACACAAGAACACAAGAACACAAGAACACAAGAACACAAGAACACAAGAACACAAGAACACAAGAACACAAGCACACAAGAGCACAAGAACACAAGAGCACAAGAACACAAGAGCACAAGAACACAAGAACACAAGAACACAAGAACACAAGAACACAAGAACACAAGAACACAAGAACACAAGAACACAAGAACACAAGAACACAAGAACACAAGAACACAAGAACACAAGAACACAAGAACACAAGAACACAAGAACACAAGAACACAAGAACACAAGAACACAAGAACACAAGAACACAAGAACACAAGAACACAAGAACACAAGAACACAAGAACACAAGAACACAAGAACACAAGAACACAAGAACACAAGAACACAAGAACACAAGAACACAAGAACACAAGAACACAAGAACACAAGAACACAAGAACACAAGAACACAAGAACACAAGAACACAAGAACACAAGAACACAAGAACACAAGAACACAAGAACACAAGAACACAAGAACACAAGAGCACAAGAACACAAGAGCACAAGAACACAAGAGCACAAGAACACAAGAACACAAGAACACAAGAACACAAGAACACAAGCACACAAGAGCACAAGAACACAAGAGCACAAGAACACAAGAGCACAAGAACACAAGAGCACAAGAACACAAGAGCACAAGAACACAAGAGCACAAGAACACAAGAACACAAGAACACAAGAACACAAGAACACAAGCACACAAGAGCACAAGAACACAAGAACACAAGAACACAAGAACACAAGAACACAAGAACACAAGAACACAAGAACACAAGAACACAAGAACACAAGAACACAAGAACACAAGAACACAAGAACACAAGAACACAAGAACACAAGAACACAAGAACACAAGAACACAAGAACACAAGAACACAAGAACACAAGAACACAAGAACACAAGAACACAAGAACACAAGAACACAAGAACACAAGAACACAAGAACACAAGAACACAAGAACACAAGAACACAAGAACACAAGAACACAAGAACACAAGAACACAAGAACACAAGAACACAAGAACACAAGAACACAAGAACACAAGAACACAAGAACACAAGAACACAAGAACACAAGAACACAAGAACACAAGAACACAAGAACACAAGAACACAAGAACACAAGAACACAAGAACACAAGAACACAAGAACACAAGAACACAAGAACACAAGAACACAAGAACACAAGAACACAAGAACACAAGAACACAAGAACACAAGAACACAAGAACACAAGAACACAAGAACACAAGAACACAAGAACACAAGAACACAAGAACACAAGAACACAAGAACACAAGAACACAAGAACACAAGAACACAAGAACACAAGAACACAAGAACACAAGAACACAAGAACACAAGAACACAAGAACACAAGAACACAAGAACACAAGAACACAAGAACACAAGAACACAAGAACACAAGAACACAAGAACACAAGAACACAAGAACACAAGAACACAAGAGCACAAGAACACAAGAGCACAAGAACACAAGAACACAAGAACACAAGAACACAAGAGCACAAGAACACAAGAGCACAAGAACACAAGAGCACAAGCACACAAGAGCACAAGAACACAAGAGCACAAGAACACAAGAGCACAAGAACACAAGAACACAAGAACACAAGCACACAAGAGCACAAGAACACAAGAGCACAAGAACACAAGAGCACAAGAACACAAGAGCACAAGAACACAAGAACACAAGAACACAAGAACACAAGAACACAAGAACACAAGAACACAAGAACACAAGAACACAAGAACACAAGAACACAAGAACACAAGAACACAAGAACACAAGAACACAAGAACACAAGAACACAAGAACACAAGAACACAAGAACACAAGAACACAAGAACACAAGAACACAAGAACACAAGAACACAAGAACACAAGAACACAAGAACACAAGAACACAAGAACACAAGAACACAAGAACACAAGAACACAAGAACACAAAAACACAAAAACACAAGAACACAAGAACACAAGAACACAAGAACACAAGAACACAAGAACACAAGAACACAAGAACACAAGAACACAAGAACACAAGAACACAAGAACACAAGAACACAAGAACACAAGAACACAAGAACACAAGAACACAAGCACACAAGAGCACAAGAACACAAGAGCACAAGAACACAAGAGCACAAGAACACAAGAACACAAGAACACAAGAACACAAGAACACAAGAACACAAGAACACAAGAACACAAGAACACAAGCACACAAGAGCACAAGAACACAAGAGCACAAGAACACAAGAGCACAAGAACACAAGAACACAAGAACACAAGAACACAAGAACACAAGAACACAAGAACACAAGAACACAAGAACACAAGAACACAAGAACACAAGAACACAAGAACACAAGAACACAAGAACACAAGAACACAAGAACACAAGAACACAAGAACACAAGAACACAAGAACACAAGAACACAAGAACACAAGAACACAAGAACACAAGAACACAAGAACACAAGAACACAAGAACACAAGAACACAAGAACACAAGAACACAAGAACACAAGAACACAAGAACACAAGAACACAAGAACACAAGAACACAAGAACACAAGAACACAAGAACACAAGAACACAAGAACACAAGAACACAAGAACACAAGAACACAAGAACACAAGAACACAAGAACACAAGAACACAAGAACACAAGAACACAAGAACACAAGAACACAAGAACACAAGAACACAAGAACACAAGAACACAAGAACACAAGAACACAAGAACACAAGAACACAAGAACACAAGAACACAAGAACACAAGAACACAAGAACATAAGAACACAAGAACACAAGAACACAAGAACACAAGAACACAAGAACACAAGAACACAAGAACACAAGAACACAAGAACACAAGAACACAAGAACACAAGAACACAAGAACACAAGAACACAAGAACACAAGAACACAAGAACACAAGAACACAAGAACACAAGAACACAAGAACACAAGAACACAAGAACACAAGAACACAAGAACACAAGAACACAAGAACACAAGAACACAAGAACACAAGAACACAAGAACACAAGAACACAAGAACACAAGAACACAAGAGCACAAGAGCACAAGAACACAAGAACACAAGAACACAAGAACACAAGAACACAAGAACACAAGAACACAAGAACACAAGAACACAAGAACACAAGAACACAAGAACACAAGAACACAAGAACACAAGAACACAAGAACACAAGAACACAAGAACACAAGAACACAAGAACACAAGAACACAAGAACACAAGAACACAAGAACACAAGAACACAAGAACACAAGAACACAAGAACACAAGAACACAAGAACACAAGAACACAAGAACACAAGAACACAAGAACACAAGAACACAAGAACACAAGAACACAAGAACACAAGAACACAAGAACACAAGAACACAAGAACACAAGAACACAAGAACACAAGAACACAAGAACACAAGAACACAAGAACACAAGAACACAAGAACACAAGAACACAAGAACACAAGAACACAAGCACACAAGAGCACAAGAACACAAGAACACAAGAACATAAGAACACAAAAACACAAGAGCACAAGAACACAAGAGCACAAGAACACAAGAGCACAAGAACACAAGAGCACAAGAACACAAGAACACAAGAACACAAGAACACAAGAACACAAGAACACAAGAACACAAGAACACAAGAACACAAGAACACAAGAACACAAGAACACAAGAACACAAGAACACAAGAACACAAGAACACAAGAACACAAGAACACAAGAACACAAAAACACAAGAACACAAGAACACAAGAACACAAGAACACAAGAACACAAGAACACAAGAACACAAAAACACAAAAATCTAGTATTAAAATTTCAAACCATTTTTCTTTCCAATTTAAATTTATACAGAATAAAGAAACTACATTTACTCAAGCTTCATTTTCAACTAATGTGAGTTATCGGGCTTTTCGTTTGAATACTCCCAGTAAGTTTTGAATAGCCTGCTTAAGGGCTGAGACCAGTAGGTCGCGTATACCCACGTGCCTCGCTCTGTGTATTACATTACTCTCCATGCTCTCTCGCATATGTGCAAAATGACTCTCGATGAGCTGGGTGGCCAAGAAAGTTTTGATATTTTCGGTTACAAGCTTCACTACATCAAATAAAATCCAATAAATCTACCGCTTGTTTGGCAGTCTTTCTGAGCCGATTTCATTTCTCTCATTTTTCAATACGTTACCAGAAAACTGCAGCAGAAAAAATGCCGCGTGCATAGAAATGGACTTACCTTCACAAAAATAACATTCACTTCATTTTTATCGCGACAACATATATGTTTTTTATGGACTAATAGCATCTAAATTAAATTATCTAGATATTGTCAGGATATATTTTTGATGCATGCCCTTGAAGGTGAGATATTCAATGAACAAGCTGAAAATTGTCGTTATCAGCTATGCAATTCTTCCTTCTTAAAAAAGACTTTCCCGACCACTAAAGTCAATGAATCATTCTGAAATTTTCACAGCATAATCTAAACTAATTTTCTAAGAGATTGTCAGTTTGTGTTTTTTTATATTCGTCACCGTTTATGAGAAAATCAGATTTGAAGCGTGAAAATAACCCTCTAAAACACCCTTAAACACACTGCCCTTAGACCTTAATCACTTTATTTGCCGCAGAACGGCCAGTTTCTCTTAAACTTTATCCAGTTGACAGCTTCAAGACAACCGGATCGTCTTAAAGCTCTGATTGCGAATGGCCAAATATTTTTTTATTAGATGGAGTGGTGTGCTGGGAGCCCGAGTTGGTAGCTTACAATCCAGTTGTCGTAACAGATCGGCTGAAAAGTTCGTATCGTTTCTATGAGAGGGCGCCACTAGAATTAAATCCATACCATTTTCAGTTAGTACCAACCTTCAAAAGATACGTGTATAAATTTGACAGCTGTCTGATTATTAGTTTGTGAGATATTGCATTTTGAGTGAAGCTACTTTTGTTATTGTGAAAAAATGGAAAAAAAGGAATTTCGTGTGTTGATGAAACACTACTTTTTGATGAAAAAAAGTGCCGCCGATACCAAAAAATGACTTGATGAGTGTTATCCAGACTCTGCACCGGGCGAAGCAACAATTCGTAAGTGGTTTGCAAAATTTCGTATGAGCACCGAAGACGATGAACGCAGTGGACGCCCAAAAGAGGCTGTTACCGTGAAAACGTGAAAAAAATCCACAAAATAATTTTCAATGACCGTAAAGTGAAGTTGATCGAGATAGCTGACACCCAGGAAAAGGCAGATAACCCGGTTCTTCCAACTCGAAACCTCACCAGAAACTGGTATTTCTAATCATGAAGAACAAATCAATGTCAATACGTGATTTAGCCAATAAAGCAGGAACGAGTCTCGGAATGATCCAGCGTATCAAGAGGCGAAATCACTTGAAGACCTACAAGAAGCAGAAAATCTCGAAACAAAGTGTAGAACAGAAGAAGCGAGCAGCAACAAGGGTCCGGAAATTGTATTCGCGGCTTTTGCAGTGTCCATATGCGTTTTGATGGACGATGAGACTTATGTAAAGGAGGACTCAAAAACCCTTCTATGTCCACAGTACTTTACTGTCGTCGTTGGGGAGGATGTGAGCGATGCTGACAGGTCGATTCATATGGAGAAATTCGGTCGAAAGGTACTGGTATGGCAAGCAATATGTTCCTGTGGTTTGAAGTCAACCATTTTTTACACTACCGGAACTATGAATGCAGAAATCTATCGATCTGAGTGTCTCCAGAAGAGATTGCTGCCTTTATATAAGAAGCATAGTACACCTCCACTATTTTGGCCGGATTTAGCGTCGGCTCACTATGCCAAAACCACTCTCAATTGGCTTGTGAAAAAGGGTATAAATTTCGTTGAGAAAAATATCAATCCACCAAATTGGCCTCAGCTGCGACCCATCGAACGTTACTGGGCAATCGTGAAGAGGGCCTTCAAGAAGATTGGTAAGGCAGCTAGGAACATGCAGGAGTCTAAAAAAAATTGGCTCAAGCTTCCAAAAAATGCGATGCCTCACTTGTCCGGAACTTGATTAAGAGCGTTCGATCAAAAGTTCGAAAATTCGTGAAGGAATAACTTAAATAAAGGATCAATTTTTAGTTTGAACTCCTTATTTCTTTGTGAACTTTGACAGCTTTATATGTTTGAAAGTCGGAGATCTTTTCCTTTTACTAGTTGGAGTTTGATATTTCTGTTTAAAGTTTTGTCTGTCTTGTGAAACACAATCAAACTTTGACAGAATTCTCATGTAGAGCTTCTGCGGTCGTATTCTAGCCGACTTGTTTTGTTTTTCGGTACGATTTGGAGTTACTCTTATGTAGGCCGACGAAAAACACAGGTTCCTCAAAAATGAAAATATTAAATTCAACAACTTAGTGAGTCCATTGAAATTGAGAAAATTTCATATGGCAACACAAAAATACAAAGTCAAGTTTCAATGGAAGAATTATTTCT
Source organism: Malaya genurostris (assembly GCF_030247185.1). Classification (NCBI taxonomy): domain Eukaryota; kingdom Metazoa; phylum Arthropoda; class Insecta; order Diptera; family Culicidae; genus Malaya; species Malaya genurostris. The sequence goes on from NC_080572.1 coordinate 260,079,114, forward strand.
TCAATCCTATGTTGCCTTTTACAAAAATGTTGACCGCAACCATAACCGCGAAGAAACGATTTTTTCAACATTTTTCAACTTTTACGCAAACAATGCTCCTTCTTTTTAACCACGAGAATGTTGGTGTCAAACCACAAGTCTGGGAGGCATTAGATAAATTGGCGATCATCGGTACCACGTATGTCTGAAGCAGGTCAATCTGATTAGTGGCTTTAGCATTCCCATTTCGCTGATCGTCTGCCGTAGAAGGAGCTTATTTCAGAATTTGATATGAGAAATATATTTTACGTCATCGATTTTCTTCTAGATGCGTTAAGTATTCGGTCCTGTAACAATTTTTGCGTTCAGTTTAAAAAAAAGGTTTCGATATTTGTAATCATACGACGTCGCGAAGTTCATTCCAATGTTTTTAAACCATTATTTTCAGTGGATTAAGAAATCGGGGACCTGGATGGCTAAAATAATTCACTCGCCCAACCCGTTCTGAAAATACCCATAACTTTATATCCAACATTATGGAAAATTCATTCTTAATACCTAATTTTTTAGTGGCTTAGAGGAGCCACCAACAAAAAATTTGTTTAATTTGTATATTCTTAAGTAGTCCACAAACTGTGTCGAAGACACTCTTCAAAACAATTCTCATTCCTAGTTATAAATGCTTAGAACTTCAAGTTATAAATGCTTAGAACGCTAGATACTATAAGAAGTATTTTATCAATCATCTATTAGATCTTGGAACTTTATGACACTTTTCTAAAGAAACCGTCTAACTAAATCTTCATAATTTGGAGTCACAGGACTAATTCTGCATCAAATGATCGTAAATTATAAGTATACTCAAGAATTAAAAATTTACTGGAAAGATTCTTATTCTATCTGTGGTCAGAAGCGAGATAATCGCTCATTGTCCCAATTAGTCGAAAAAACGAATGATCTGGGATACCTTATTGCCTGATTACTAATTCACGTTCGCTGTCTTGTAGAAGACTTCACTGTAAAACGTTCGGTCTTCAGAGCCTCTAAATTCGTATTTCAAAGTGATTACATGTGCGAGTTGTGTGAGATCAAGTAAATAACTCAATTTAATGCTATAATGTTTGAATGCTACAGCTTTGGATATGAGAAGGACAAAGAGAACATTTTTATACTGTACTCAAATAGCCACACTGCTATTCACGGTGGATGCGGTGTGGAAGCAACGAGTGTGCATTGACAGAAACTACATGCATACAACTTTGTGAAACAACACTGCTTGTCCTTTAATCGAACATTTTCCATCGTCTTATAGCAAGCACTTACAGTCCATAGCAATCGCAGAAAGTTCGCATTCCAAATCACATAAGTTCGAAACCGGATTCTCTCCTTAGTAGTGTGAAGATTTTGCATAAAATCTTTTTTTTCTTGCTTGCGAGTATTATCGCCTAAATGTATACTATCCCGGACCTGTTTTGGCAGTTCTATTTTTAGCTTATACTCGTGACGTGTCATTTCGAGAAAATCTACATCATATTAAGTTTTCAATGTGCTTTCACTGATAGCAAAACTAGTTTTTAGTTTGATGTCACACAGCATTTGTTTTGCTTTCGATTTTGATCTTTTAACCGTTAAAACGACCAAACCGATAGCAAATTAAGTAATCAATATATATATACGAGCAGCACAACATCAAATTGAGTTTTCTTTTTGATCTCACACTCTACTCGGGATGTAAATCAGATGATGGCAGCATTTTCGAGTTGAAAGTAATTCTATAATTGTATTGATTTAAACTACTTACAGCAATAAATGCTCGAAGTACATAGCACCTATGTACCATTCGAATCAGTTCGTCGAGATCAGTAAATGCGTGTGTGACAAATAATTTCACTCGATTTTCTCGGAGATGGTTCAACCGGTTTTTACAAACTCATATTCATATGAAAAGTCGTATACTCTGAAACAAGGTTCCTAAATTACATTTGGACCCGACTTCTGGTTCCGGAAATACACAATGATATGCGAAACGAAATTGTAACTCATTTTCTCGCAGATGGCTGAACCGATCTAAGATTCAAATGAAAGGTTTTAAGATCCTATAAAACATCTTGCGTTTTAGTCATATCCGACTTCCGGTTCAGGAGATACAGGGTGATTAGTATAAAAATGTTTATTTCACATAAAGTAATCAGGTTTATCGGGTTTGTAGATTTGAATAGTCGATAACCAAATGAAATTATTTCAGTTTTAGTGGCATTCGGTTTTTGATTCGGAAGGTACCCAAAAATTTAATTGCACTACGATTTCTCAAATATGTCTACACAAATTTTCAAACAGTTTGAATCAAATGTAAACTTTTCAGCTCCTCAGGTGAATCAAACTGACTTCGGCTACACCGATTTTCGAATTCCGGTTCCAGTATCGAATCGTTTCTCAAAGCACAATTGTTTTCTCAGAAAATGCTAAATCGAATTTCAAAAACAAAAATTCAAATCAAAGGATTTATGGTCCAATACAAAATTAATGAATATTATCCGATTCTGGAATTACAGGGTGATGAGTTTTTAAAATTCATCTTCTATATGATGAGGCCAAAAACGCTTCAAAGTTGACCTCAAAACTATTGCAATGTATTCGTCATATTAATTTATGGCCATACGAATCGTTTTCGGTTATGCTGGTTCCTGAATACCGGTTCTGGTAGTATCGTAAATAACCGTAAACTCTAAAGTGGAACTTATTTCGACATCTCAATGGAATGTTATTACACGTTTAGATTTAAGTTCGATCCGATTTGCAGTTTCGACATTACAGAGTAATGAGTGATTAAAATCTCAAATTGCCGCTTAAAACGACGGTCAATGTCATGAGAACTAAAACACCGAAGAACATTCAAGCAAAAAACAAATGCGGATGATAGAAAAGGTATCATCTCACTGCTAGGTGGATTAAGCACGTTTTTCATTTTTAATACACTCTTTGTGAAATGATTTGTTATTATATTTTTGCAACCCTACAGAATGACAAAAAGAGTAATGAAATTTATAGTTACTATGAAATTTATAGTTACTATAGCAAACACAATTTTCTATTGAAAAATATAAGAAATTGAGCAAGACAAATTTTAACGAGTTTTGAAAATATTTGAAATTCATCCATTCGCGACTGCAACATTTCCAGTGTCTGCATCCTTGAGCAACTCCGGAGGGCAGCTCCGCGAAGAAAGCGAATGCCGAAAAGCAAAAGTCGCGAAGCATCCAAACCCTAATTTGGGCCAGCAGATGGTCTCTGGTTTTTGCAACCGTTAGGTTTTAATTGCGCCATTTCGGGGCATCGTGTTCGCTTGACAACAAATTTAAATTACTGCTGCCAGTGGAGTGTAATTTGTGATTCTGTGGTTCGATTTCATTTTCCGTTGTCCTCGGTCCTAGGGTCAAAAGGGGGCTGTTCCGGTACTTGATTGAGCGGTAGTCGTAATGTGATGGGATCGACGGAAAAAAGCTTCAATTTTTTTAAAACGGTTCCAGTAGCGACCAATTATCGCGTGAATAACAAGGAAGTGTTTTTTTGTGTGTGTCTGAATGCGAATTCGTACGTGGTTTGATAACGGTTTGATATTTGGTTCCAGAAGGTGAACCTGTACTTCAAACGGTAGATTGCAGCAGGTGTTCGAAAATGATACCGTTGAAGCAGCAAAAAATCTGAAACATGCAGTAAATATTCAAAACCGAAATTTTCGAAGCAGGTGCACTGCGATGATGGTGCATTCGAGGTGTCTTTTTTTTTATTTTGTTACTTTGCATATACTGATAAAATGTGACTCGGGGTGTTTCGATAAAATAATCCTATTTCGGAGCTGAATTGCCAACTCAACCGAACAGAATGTAATTTCACGTTGCGCTACCACTTACCGTCGTTTGCTTGTGTTCGGTTCAAAATTAGCTACACCAACAACGAATCGCATCTCCGGTCCTGGAGAAGACTCGTAAATTTCCCCGTTTAACTAGCTGCTGTCACGTAGTAAATTTTTGATCCCGCCGACGCCCATTTCGTCTTATTACTTAGGGATATAGTGAAAAGCACTGCCGGCAGCTTCAGCACCAGTCATCTCCTAGCTGCAATAGTTTATTTTCCTTCTCGATCGACTTTGAAATTTATGGCATTCTATCGGCTGCTTCCTCGATGCATACGCGAACCAACCGACCGACCGACCGACACCCACCTGACTTGCAGACAAATCTAACCGGCAATGCAAGTCTCCACGGATATCACCATCCCAACCGACCGCTCGTCCGCCTGCCGCCTGCCCGGCGATCTACTTGACTTTGCTCGCGATCGAAAGCGCACTGGGCTGTCAGGCGGGTTTGTGTGGGGTTAATCGATTTCAATTTTCCTGGCAATGAAACTAATATTTCTCAGTTTGATGCTCTTGTGAATTTTACGCCCCAACGGTGCTTCTTTTTTTTGGTAACGATTTGTTTGCGGTAACGAAAAGATGTGAGTTGTTTAAATTGCTAAAATTACTGCATGAGGCCGAATCATGAACCGATTTAATTACGATAGCAAACACTAAACTCATCTAATCCATGCACTGCAAAGTCCAAGGACATTTAAATGGCAACGAATGGGTTATTGATTTACGTCTGTTTTGAACTGAAACGTCATCGGTTGACACTGCCAATCAAATTTTGCACGCAATGTCATTCCACCTTCGGGACGACAGTAAAATCACTGCAAATACAGTCGTGCTGCATCGGTTTCACGAAAAACCCGTCGTTCGAAAATAAACATTATGCAAGAAGGAAATCCTGCCAATTTAGATTTTACTTTTCAAAATAAACTTTGCGCACTTTGCCGTTTTGCTTGCTATACGAGCGCTCGCCACACGGTGTTAGTTGACGGAAGACCATTCAGGCGGTGAATTTACCTAAGCGCACTTGATGGGTTTATTTAGGGATGAGTTTGAGGGATTCATTGAGGCTTGAGCGTAGTGCCAGACGTCGAAACCGTTCATAACGCGTTTACCGCGAAGTGCTAACTAAATAGTTCGTTAATCGACGCGCTGCAAGCGGAAAAACATTTCTAGGCGGTCGATTTTGTTTTTGGCATCGATCACTGGCGCATGGTCCGCCCCGACAACAATTGTTACATCAGGTTTCAATCGGTATTTTTGTTTACTTTTACTTGGACAGAAAAATCGTACACGGAAAGACCGAAATTAGCATTTTGGCGAAAAAATTAGTTGATTTTCTGATTTTAGTTAGTTATTTTTTGAGACAACTAAAAAAATCTTACTTTTGCTAATTTAGATTTTTTAATTCTAATTCTCTTAATAATAATAAAATATTGGTTGAAATGGCTATTTTTTTTAGTTGAATTCACCAAATATACGTGCTGTCATTTCTTAGCTAAGGCACGCTTCATATCCATTCAACTAATTTTTGTGTTGAGTTAGAGAAATAAAACGTTGTTTTCAACCAACATAAATGGTTGAATTGGTTTCTGCAATTAGCAGCTATATGGCGCTCGTTAACACCGTAATGACTACTAGCCACTAGATGGCACACTACTACCGAAAAAAATTTCAGTCGCGGTTATCTTTTCTATATTTGCAGGTATAAATACGATGTTGTATTGGAGAAAAAGACATAAGCGAAACATAAACTTCTTTTTGAAAAATTTTACTTCTAAATCGCTGTTTTCTTCATTCGACTTCGCGAAATCAACTCTCTCACTGAAAACTTCGAGCACTCGGAAAACAAAAACCGAATACAAGTAATACACCGGACGGCGTCGCCCGGCACGTTAGAAGATACTAAAAATATCATTCGATAATACAATTAGAGTGCAACATTCGAAACTCACTTCACTGTTTCGCGTAAAAACATTATTACCCACAATCGCTTCAACTGCGCACAAATTCTAAATAAATGCACTTTCCACTAACAGTTTACGTCATTTTTACATATCGGTTTAGAAATTTATATAGGGATATATCGTAACACATGCGAAAAACATCTAAACAATTTGCGAGCAGCTTCAACAAGACTGTCCCTTTTAGCTTTTTAATGGATTGTTTTGCTTTGACACTGCTGTCCTTCAGTAATGACGGTGATAGATAAATAGAATCAAAGTTTCTGATTTTAACAACGAAATTAGTTGTCAATGAGAATTTCGTGTTGGATTGAAATATTGCTGGTTTGTGTCCAGAATATTCGCCAACTAAACACATTCTCTAAAAATAAGAGTTTTTTTCAGCACAGTAAATTATAAATTTTAACTAGTTTTATAGTTATTTTGGAAATTTTGTTATTAAAATCAACTAATTCAAAAACAGTAATACGAATTAGGCGCAGAGTTAATTTCGGTCGTTCCGTGTACCAATCACAAGTTCGCATCTGTTTTGTTTCATTGCATGGAAGCTCGCTCGTTCCCACTGCTGTACTGGCGATAACTTTTTTTTTGACAATGCCTCCGATGCAGAAATGTCGATATTTATGCATGTGTTTAACACGACTATCTGTAGTTTCTAGATTTTTGTTGTTTGGTTATTTGGAACGATAACTTGATAGGCGCAAATATTTTTTATACAGATGGTTCTCTGTTGAACGGTCGTACTGGTGCTGGTGTCTACTGACGTGAAATCAGATTAGAGGAATCTCATTTAGTTGGTGGACCAGGCAAAAACCTGCTGAACTTCTTCTAAGACAAAGTTTTTCTTCAATGAACAGTTTTCGTTTTACAACGATCCGAGGAATGTGCATACAGAAAATACATTCGGTCATTTTACAGTTATTCTTGAGTAGAATTGGCCTCTCCATCCGTGCAAAAAAATGGTCCAAATTGCATGTCAAGCTGATTTTACCACCTTTGCTGCTGTTAATTTCTCACGGAACGACCGAAATTAGCTCAGCGCCTAATTCGTATTACTGTTTTTGAATTAGTTGATTTAAACAACAAAATTTCCAAAATAACTATAAAATTAGTTAAAATTGAGAATTTACTTTGCTGAAAAAACTCTTATTTTTAGAGAATGTGTTTAGTTGGTGAATATCCTGGACACAAACCAGCAATATTTCAATCCAACACGAAATTCTCATTGACAACTAATTTTGTTATTAAAATCAGAAAAATTGTTTCTATTTATCTATCACCATCATTACTGAAGGACAGCGCAAAGAAAACAAAACTGAAATGGGTATTATTAACAAGTTTATTAGCCAAAAACTCATGAGAAGTGTCAAAGCAAAACAATCCATTAAAAAGCTAAAAAGGACAGTCTTATTGAAACTGCTTGAAAATTGATTTGATGTTTTTCGCATGTGTTCGATATATCTTTATTTAAATTTCTAAACCGATATGTAAAAATGTCGTAAACTGTTAGTGGAAATCGTATTTATTCAGAATATGTGCGCACTTGAAGCGATTGTGCGTAATAATGTTTTTACGCGGAACAGTGAAGTGAATTTCGAATGTTTCACTCTAATTGTGATGAAGTTTTTTTGTATCTTCAAACCTTCCGAGCTGCGCCGTCCGGTGTACTACTTGTATTCGGTTTTTGTTTTCCGAGTGCTCAAAGTTTTCAGTGAGCATGAAGAAAACAGTGATTTAGAAGAAAAAAATTGAAGATGATGTTTATGTTTCGTTTATGTCTTTTTCTTTAATACAACATCGTATTTATACCTGCCAATATAGAAATGACAACCGCGTCTGAAATTTTTTCGGCAGTAGTGTGCCATCTAGTGGCTAGTAGTCATTACGGTGTTACCGTTTCGGTGACAGGGCGCCATATAGCTGCAGATTGCAGAAGCCAATTCAACCATTCATATTGGTTGAAAACAACATTTTATTTCTTTAATTCAACTAAAAAATTAGTTGAATGGAAATGAAATGTGCCTTAGCTAAGAAATGACAGCACGTTTATTTGTGAATTCAACTATAAAAAATAGTCATTTCAACAAATATTTTATTATTATTAAAGGAATGAGAATAGAAAATCTTAATTAGCAAAAGTAAGATTTTTTTAGTTGTCTCAAAAAATAACTAACTGAAATCAGCAAATCAACTAAATTTTTCGCGAAAATGCTGATTTCGGTCGTTCCGTGCTGGAATTGCTTTCGAAATAAAATTATGAATTCAAAAACACCTAGAACAGATTTGAAGTGAAAGCAATTTACATTCAGATAGCTTTGGCATGTGATTCTTGAGCCAATATATTTTGTTTTAAGCTTTATTTTATTTTATTTGTTTGGTAACAAAAATTGAACACAATTTCGATAAACCAATATTTTGTTGAACTTGAGCGACCACCCCTGGTTGCTACTCCTGCTGCTACTGATCGGGATTAGCTGAAATTGCACAGTGAATTTCTAGATGATCCGACCTGGGACTGGCAAGCATCTTTCAATGTACAACCCCAGAATTCATTGATCAGTACCGGCGCCGGCCAGGCCCGAACGTAGATCATCTAAGGAATGGGAAGGGATGTTAGTCCAACAATTGTTGTTACTAGATGCCGTATATACTACTGCGCACTCCACAAGAGTCACGGGAGAAGGATATTGGTTAGTAGAAATTTCAGTAATGGTAGTATTCAAGATGCTCGGATGCACCACTAAACTCACTGACTTCCCGAGTGAACGTTTCAACAATATCCGATACTGAAGTCCCGGGAAGTATTGATTCATATTTCTTATTCGCGGACTCTGAGGGATAATTCGAAATACTATCATGTAACGAATAAGAACTTCCCTATCTTTTTTCTAAATGGAATTACTTGCTACGAAATAAACGAGTGAATAGGTCCTATTTTTACCTGGAGCTGTTAGCAGAATATATTCAATAGTTGCACTATTTATGTACCATTCAATTCCACTATTTCACTGTCACGTTATTACACTTTCACAAAGTCACTATACTTTAATGAAACATAACAAACGTTACAATACAAATACGCGTATTTCGGAATGTTATTTACATCCTTCTTCAGTGTATCGGTTTTATAAGTTTGTTCGAAAGAATGCTAATTAAATGATACATAAAAAGTGAAACTATTGAATATATTCCGCTAACAGCTCCGGGTAAAAATAGTGACAATGGTTACCAAGCCAAGTGAGCCAAACAGGTTTATTAAGTTAAGAAAGAAAATTGTGGGAATATCCAAAGATATTGCGTATTTTGAAAAAATGCAGTAGATTTGGATTAATTCCCACATGCTGTAAGGTTCTAGAAAAAATATAATTAAAATTCAACACGAAATTTTGAAAGAGATGGTTAAAAAGCTGTATAGCATCAGAGCGTAAAAACTTTGGAATGCTATAACCTTCACTTGAAACTAGCGAAACAATATCCGCAAGGCTTCGAAACTTTTCTAAACAAAGTAAAAATTGCAGAACATTGCGAATCCGAACGCAAACGAATTCTTATTCATAAGAAATTCAAAAAATTTACGTTCCAAACATTTTTCAGACCGCCCCCCAAAACCTCCAGTACAATGTTTGGAGGATTTTCTTGTAAAATGTTCATCTCAAAATTTTACCAATGAACAAACTAATCTTCTAAATTTTGGTTTAAATTATGCAATTTCTTCAAAAGTAAATCTCAAACAAGTTATTATAGACATAGAAACAGGTTTAAATAACTGTGATCTTTCCTTTCCTCAAATTAATGACGCCAGAACTATCGTAGCTGACGTCATTAAAAGTAATTCTTTGAATAATCAGCAAACCATAGATGAAAAAGAACTAGTGAAACAATTGCGAGAAAAGCCTGTTTTTTTATGTAAAGGCTGACAAGGGAAATAAAGTAGTTTCTATGGACAAACAAGATTATGACAACTTGATAACCCAAAAAATTAATGATGGTCCTTATAGGAAACAAAGAACCGACCCCCTTCCTGAAATTATCAAAAAAGTGGATAAAACTCTTCTTGAATGTAATGCAAACTTCGATATCAATCTCAATTACCTCAAAGTTCATAACCCTTCTTTACCCTAAATCAAAGGACTACCAAAGGTTCACAAACCTGATAACGAAATAAGGGAAATTATTTCTTCAGTGAGAGCCCCTACCCAAAAAATCGCCAAATGACTAGTAAAAAAATTCCATTCTATGCCAAAAAATTTTTTGAGTAGATCAGTCCCCAACACACAAGAATTTACGACACAACTTCAAAACTCTGATGAAATTGAAGAAGACGAAATAATGGTTTCATTCGATGTAACCTCCTTATTCCCAAGTGTCCCGGTGAAGGACTCAATCAATCTATTGGAAGATTGGATACTTCAACAACATAGTAACAGTTTATGGAAAAGCAAAGTAAGGTCATATCTGAACCTAACTCGGCTTTGTATGGATGTAAATTACTTCAAATTCAGAGGCGGATTTTATAAACAGTTACAAGGGGCACCAATGGGTAATCCACTCTCCCCGTTTTTATGCGAATTGTTTATGGCAAATCTTGAAGAACTTTAGAAAAACCAGGGATTATTACCTAATCGCTGGTGGAGATACGTTGATGATATATTCTGTATCATAAAACGCAATGATTTATCAACTTTCTTACAAATGGTTAATAACTCACATAAAAACATTAAATTCACCTACGAGGAGGAGAAAGACAACAGTTTACCTTTCTTAGATATCCTCATTGTCAGAGAGGCAAAAACCTTAAATTTCGAGATATACAGGAAGCCAACCAACACAGATCGGGTCATACCAAATACTTCTAATCACTCCCACCAACACAAAATGGCAGCTTTCCACCATATGATTCACAGAATGCTGACCTTACCCCTTAAGAGAGATGCTGCAATAAAAGAGAAAAACTTTATTTTCGAAATTAGAAAGCTCAATGGATATCCGAAGCGTTCAATCCAAACAATCCTCGACAAAAAATTAAGATTGTTGAAAAAACAATCACTTACAACTATGCCTCCCGCATCGGAAAATTTAAAAAGAATATCGGTGGACTTCAATCCAAACATTGCACATCCTTTGAAATCAAAACTAAATAAATTTGCTTTAGATTTAGTATTCAGCAGCATGAACTGTCAATTGAAAAATTTACTAGGTTCTACAAAAGATCCTACGGATAATTTGAAAAAATCTGGGGTATACAAAATCTCGTGTTCTCATTGTGATAAAATATATATTGGACAAACAAAGAGAACTCGAGACATCCGTTTCAAAGAGCACGTCGCTGAAATAGCGAAAGCATCTAAAGAATTAGAGAAAGGACTACTACATCATTTCAAGTCAAAAGTAGCTGAACATGCCTTTTCTGAAGATCATGAACTCACTACCAACGACATAAAAATCATAAGACAAATTTCCAACCCATGGAAATTAGACACAGCCGAAAGTTTAGAAATTTTTAAAAACAACTCCATTTCTTTATTAAATCGTGACCAAGGAAATAAGCCCTCCTGACTATTCAAGTTATTACCGACACATAAGATACAAATAGATTTAGGAAATACTTAATCTCTTAATCTCCCACTTCTTCAGTTTGTTACCCTCCGCTGATAATCAAACTACCGTCCTACCCATTTGTTACTACCTGCTTCTTCCCGTTTTTACCCGTTAAAAATAAGACATTTCGTATAAAAGAAGCAGCATTACAGCACCGATACACTGAAGAAGGATGTAAATAACATTCAGAAATACGCGTATCTGTATTGTAACGTTTGTTATGCTTCATTAAAGTATAGTGACTTTGTGAAAGTGTAATAACGTGACAGTGAAATAGTGGAATTAAATGGTACATAAATAGTGTAACTATTGAGTGAATAGGATTTAGACAATATAGTTGATTCATTCTACTGACACATTCTAAATATTATATCAAGTCATTTTAAGTCACTAAGCAAAGGTTCACAGATATCGTAGTTTGTGTTATGCAGAGTGAAAGATACTCGTTACAAAATCATGTTTCACAAGTAGCTCGATCAAATTTACATTGAGTAAATAATGTTGTTATTATTGATATTGTACGAACATATGCAACAACGATTGGATGAACAACGTGAATGTTTTTTTTTATTTATTTTTTAAATAACTATTTATTGGAATATGAGTTAAAATTAAATTATTAAGATTTAAATTGGGTGTTCAGCCACAAGTGGTGACTTTTCAGCCCTATTATATATATGATTTGGTTATTACCATGAGGACATTATTTGCTTCCGCAGTTCTGAGATTTTTGTGTAGGGAAAATTCTAAACCTACTTGTATTGTGTAATGGGAAAAAGAAACTTATATACTAACTTACTAACTAATACAGAGAGCGAATCGATTCAATTGAAGATTGCATCGATTTTTGTCGGAATTTGCTTATAATATTATGTGACATTACATCTAATGGTTCTATATTTGTGAGTCTGTGCAACGCATTTGTATTAAACCAGGGAGGACGCTTCAAAATCATTTCCAGAATTTTATTCTGAATCCTTTGAAGCGTTTTCTTCCTGGTGGAACAACAACTTGACCAAATTGGTACTGCATAAAGCATGGCTGGTCTGAAAATTTGTTTATAAATTAACAATTTGTTTTTTCGACAGAGCTTAGAATTTCTGTTTATAAGAGGATATAAACAATTAATATATTTATTACACTTTGCCTGGATTCCTTCAATGTGATCCTTGAAAGTGAGTTTTTTGTCATACGTTAAACCTAAGTATTTAGCTTGATCAGACCATGTCAATTCCAAGGCATTCAATTTGAGAATGTGATTATTGTTTGGTTTAAGAAAAGAAGCTCTTGGCTTATGAGGAAAGATAATTATTTGCGTTTTTGCTGCATTTGGGTCAATTTTCCATTTTGACAGATAATCACTGAAAATATTTAAACTTCTTTGTAGGCGACTGCAGATCACTCTTAGATTTCTACCTGTGGCTAACAGACTTGTGTCGTCACAGAATAGCGATTTCTGACAACCAACGGGTAGACTTGTAAGATCAGAAGTGAAAATATTATACAAGATTGGAGCTACGCTCGAACCCTGTGGAACACCGGCTCATACGGGTAGCAATTCAGATTTACAATTCTGATAGCTAACCTGAAGAGTACGATCAGTTAAATAATTTTGAATCATTTCGATCAAATAAATAGGAAACTGTAAATCAGACATTTTTGCTATTAAACCTTTGTGCCAAACACTGTCGAATGCTTTTTCTATGTCTAGAAGAGCAACTCCAATGGATAACCCAGAAGATTTATTTGCTTTTATCATGTTCGTTACTCTGACAACAACCTACATGAAAAAAAAAACACTCGAAATCCAAGTCTCAGAGAGTCGATAATTCTCTGAGTTATGCGGCTTCATTTAATACGAATTTCCGAACATATGCACATAAACGTAACTTGAGAGAATCCAGTTCAGTTCAACATGACTATTAACGGTTATCAAAACGGTTCGGAATCTGTCAGAAGTATTTGCTAGGGAAGCCATCGCACACATTATGTAGAGGGTAACATTGAAAAAAGAAGAATACTAAATCGATTTGAATACTTAGCTTTTATGCTCATAGTCAAGTCCGTTCGAGCTCCGAGGGCCTTTCTTGTAGTAAAATCTCCCAAAAGAAAATAACGTATTCTTCACTACACTAGCTAAATAAATTGAGAGACACGCATGGGAATAAACCGTTTGGGATGTTTTTCAATTAATAGAAAAACTAGTTTTCAAAAAAAAAAAAACTTGGCTCGAAAATTTTTGACATCCGACTTTCTTGGGTAAACCAACATTTTGTTACGTATAAATTTCTTTAGAATCGTTCTAAATAGTTCGTCGAGTACGCAAAATGTCTGTATCTGTCATTTTTTGCATTCACTTTTCTCGGAGATGGCTGAATTGATTCTCATTATTTTGATTTAAATGAAAGGTCTTGTAACCCTACACAAAGTTCCTGAATTTTATTCGAATCCGACTTCCGGTTCCGGAATTACAGGGGAAACAAAAAAATGAAAATAAGTGCACTTACTTTTCTCAGAGACGGCTGAATCGATTCTCACAAACTTAGATTCAAAAGAAAGGTACAATTGTCCCGTACAAAGTTCCTGAATTTTATTTTGATCTGACTTCCGATTCTGGAGTTACAGGGTGATTAGTGGAAAAATCTTATTTCATATTACTTCCCCCATTTTTCTCAGAGATGACGTGACCGATTTCAACAAAGTTAGATTCAAATGAAAGGTCTCATAGTCCCATACAAAACTTAGATTGGATACCGTCACTTGAAGCGGCAAAACAAAACACTTTCTTAACTTGCTTCGAAACTATTCCAATCGGCAGCCATTGTCAATAGACAACCGAACAACCGGATTCTGGCTATGCTGGTTTTCGTTTTCTGATTCCGGAACCCTGGAAAAAAGTAAAATGATTTCTAAACTTACCTCAAAACTATTTCAATTAGTAGTCATTGTCAGTAGACGGGAAAACAATAATTTGGTTTTCCTTGTTCCCGGTTTTCGATTAACGACCGAAGATTCTAGCCATAGGCTCAAAAATGGATCCCAGTCACTTTCTCGAACCAACTCTGATTATATCGGTTCCCAGATTGAGGTTTCGGAAGTACCTGCGATTTCTCAGAGATGGTCTAACCGACCTGAGTAATGTTTCACTCTGTAAGTTTCACTACTTTATGGACAAACCTTTTTATTTTTTAAGAACCAAAGAAAATTATTTTGAAGAATACCACACATTTATATATGAGAATATGTGAGATATGAGAAAGGCATCATTATTTCAAAAGGGATTACTCTATTGTCTGAAAGTTGTTTTGACAGTGTGAAGTGACGTCTCTACTCACTATTATTTGGTAAATCACCATGAATAGGTTAACTCCAGAACAACGCTTCTGAATCGTGGAAATTTATTTTCAAAATCAGTGTTCAATTAAAACAGTTTACAGCGCAAAATTCTCTTAAGTGATAAGATGGGTTCAACCTCCTACCGTCCCGAAACTTAAAAAAAAATAATTATGTTATGAATACTCTTCTCTATAAGCATTGTTTTTCTAACAGTTGCTGTTGAAACTGATGTCCTACTGAAATGTTTTAAACTAGTGATTTTAACGAAATCAGTCGAATTTTTCAATAAAAACACTGAAAAAACCCTACTTACTTACTTACACCGAAAAAAAATTATTTAAAAAATTTAAAATCAAGTTACAAAACAAAACCATTAGTGATTATGATAAAATTTGTCCCAAAACAGGTGAATTAGTTCCGTACCAGCATTGCAAGATGGGCACATTTAATTTTAATTGAATTTAAAGGCTGTCCCAGAAAGTATGGATGCAACCAAAAACCGCTGCCATTTCGCAATGGTTCAGAATCTGTCAATTTCTATGGCTGCGTCCAGTTGTTTACACTCTTCTCTAACCACTTGTGCAGTTGTTTATTCGTTTTCATTAGTTTGTTTCGAAATGCGTGGACTTTCAGCAGAACAGAACGCGGACTGTCACTGAGAAAGATAACAAAAATGGAAGGAGTAAGTGAAAAAGCCGTGCGAAATGCAATCAGGAAGTTCGGTGAGGATAACACCTTTGAGGATAAACCGAAAACGGGTCGAAAAAAGGTCCTACGAACCCTCAGTTGGATAAACGTATACTGAAGGCGTCCGGGCAAAAGAAGGAGGTTTCAGTTCGGGATATGGCAAAAAAGTGGGCACTTCGAAGTCAAATGTTATTCGTGCTAAACAACGTTTGAATCTTCGAACCTATAAGAAGCAGAAACAACCAAAACGTAGTCCGAAACAAGAAGCATCGATCAGTCCGAGGGTTCGAAAGCCGTACAATACGATTCTTGCTGGAAATTTGAACTGCATAATCATGGACGACGAAACCTACGTGAAACTCGATTACAAATCCTTGCCGGGACCACAATGTTGTACGGTGCGAGAAGGGCAAGTGTTAAACCAATCCGAGACATCGATTGAAGTCGAAAAATTTGGTAAGAAAGCTATGGTCTGGCAAGCAATTTGTAGCTGCGGTAAGATTTCGAAACCCTTCGTCACCACTGCTTCAATGAACAGCGAAATATACATCAAGGAATGTTTACAAAAACGACTTCTACCCATGATTCGAAGCCACAAGGATCCAGATCTTGCTTCTTGCCACTACTCGAAATCAACGGTTGAATGGTATACTACCAAAAATCTCACTTTCGTCCCAAAAGACATGAATCCACCAAATTGCCCACAACTTCGACCAAAGGAGGAATTTTGGGCATTAACGAAGGCATATCTTAGGAAACATATCTCGGGAGCCGAAACCATTCAACAGTTCGAAAAAGATTGGAAAAAAGTGTCAAAACTTGTCGCCAAGAAGTCTGTACGGAATTTAATGAGGAACGTTTGCAAGAAGATGCGCCAGCTAGTCTACAATGGCTAAGTAGCAAATGTTGAGAATAATATTCTGTTGTTGTAGTCTAATATTATCAGTATATCAAATAAAATTTGAATATCTAACACTTGTGAATTATTTACAGCGAAATCAAAGTGCGTCCATACTTTCTGGGACAGTCTATATATCGTTTATTTATACCCGGCTTTAACATAGTTGCGGTCGTTCGTTGGGCGAGGAGAGGGGGGATATTTTTTCAAAGAAAAAAAGTTTTTCGAACAAAAACTATTTCTTGTCCAAGTCAAATTTTTTATCCGGGGTCATTTTACTAAAAACTAAACTAAACTGATTGTCATGATCATCGGAGATTCCAATGAGTATCAATTTGTGAGAAAATGTCACCGAATCCCTTTTGCTAGTTGTCCGATATTAGCAGAAAGTATCAGTGCTGGATAAGAAAAAAGTATTTGGAAGTACCTTCAAAACACCCACCTTACAATACTTGGAAGGTTGGCAGGGAACACAATTATCGATGTTGGAAAAAAAATTCATTGAAATAAATAATGGCGTTTTTTTTAAATTTGACTGAAAATTTTTAAGACCGTTTTTTTCAGTGTAAAATTCGATAATTAATTTTTCCAGTATTTTCATTCGTAAATTGGACTTATTTTGAGAAAACCAACAGCACAACAATTTTTTGTAGGATTTTTCATTACTCTACTCTAATTATTTGCTAAAAATAATAAAAATGTGTAGCCTTTTCCAAAAGATAGTCTTGGTAAATTTTGGAAAACTAAAATGAGCGATTTTGCGCGAAATTCGTCTACTCGAATCCAACACTAAATTTTTTTTCCAAAATTTAAAGTCAATTTTCAAAAAAACACCACTTTCGAATTCAACGAAACTTTGTCCTACGGTAGGTGATTATGTTTTCTTCCAACCGTCCATGTATTGTAAGGCCAGCAGTTAAAAAAAAAAAATTTTGACTAAAATTTTTTTTTGTCCATTACTGGTACATTTTGCCAATATCGAGCAACCAGTATTCTGTGAAATCTCCTCTCAAATTGAGATTCACTGAATTCTTAGATGATAATGACTTTCAGTTTTGTTCAGTTCTCGAATAAAAGACACTGTTAATTTAAATTTATTGAAATAAAATATGCTTTTTTTTGTAAATCGATTTCAAAGTCAATTCGATACTGAAGTTTTTCAGTATATTTATTGAAATATATGATGGATTTTGTGAAAACACTAGTATATAACTTTTTTGTAGGCTTGGTCATTTTTCGTCAATTTTTCAAAAAAATAAAATACTGTCAACTGCGAATAAGATTTAGCACTAAATTCGTCATATTTAAGTCAATATTAAAATGAATAATTTTCAATACACGACTTCATAAAAAATATTCAAGAAATTATATACATATTTCCATGTGTATGAAAATTAATCATCATGTTCTGTAACCCCCTCCGGAAAAAAATTTTGGGTACGCGCCTGAGTCAAGCCAAATTGTCGTATTTAGAGCAAAGATATTCCACACTCCGTTCAAAAATTACCGATGCATGTACCGATAAATGTTCTTATTTTGTTTAGATTATAGAAGTTTTAACCTTGAGGTCGTTCGCCTCTTCGGTCTAGAAAAGTTTCCTGACCCTATGTGTGGGGTTGGGAATCAAACCCAGATGGGCTGCGTGGAATGCATCGACTTACCTATCATGCTATACCCGGCCCCTAAATGTACTGTTTGGTGCGGTCTATGGGCTGTCGGAAACATTGGTCTTTATTTCTTTAAAAATAAGGAATGATGACGCGTTACCTTGAATGGAAATCGATACAATGAATTTTGGTTGCTAAACTTTCAAAATATGGATGTGGAAGAAATGTGGTATCAACAGGATGGTGCCACTTGTCACTTGTCGGCCGAAACAATCATCTTATTGAAGGAACATTTCAACGACAATATTCTTTCGAGAAATGGACCAGTGAATTGGCCTCCACGTTCGAGTGATTTGACGCCACTTGATTATATTTTGTAGGAATACGTGACGTCATTGGTTTATGTGATTAAACCAGCAACGATTGATGCATCGGAAACCAATATTCAACGTGTCATTGCTGAAAAAGTGCAAAAATGGGACCTCTAGAATGACCTTATTGCAAAATAGTCGTGGCGGTCATATACCCGATATCATATTTAAATGTTAAATGCCAAGAAATTATCTACCAAATAAAAACAAAATCTGACCATTCCATAATTTGGCATTTGTTCTATTCAAATTTTAAATCAGCAAGCTTTAAAAAAACCCTTTAGTTGTTCTTTAATTTTGAGTAAATATCAACATAGTGAAAAATGTGTCACTACCACAAGGTCATGTGAATTTCCTGCTGCACTGAAGATAAAGCTCAATTAACTTCGAAGCTCGAACGTATCACAATTAACTTGTTAGACGAGTCTTTCTTAAAGTGTTTTCGCTTGAAGTCAAACCCACCCAGCTTCGCCTTCGCCTTTAGCAGTAGTTGGAGTTGGAACTGGGTTGGTTTTGGCTTCAATCGAAGGTCTGTGCCCAGGCGTTTCAGTTGGTTAGATTGGACACAAAAATGTTTTAAATCGTTTCGATCCAATTATTCATATATTTCAAGTAGCCAGAGGCACGCATCTGCACATTTTCGATAGGAATAGTCTATTAAAGTTATTTGTTTTTAATATACAAAGCGTTCAAAAAAGTATCGAGCTCAGTTCGAAATAACATTGCAGCTTATTTTTCTCCTAACCTTCCTGTTTTGAGGTAACTTTGGTAACGACGATGACACACGTTTACACATGTTCCCATAACTCAACGTCCCATGTCTCAATGTTTAGCAAATATGTGGTGTCAACAATTACGCCAAGATCGTGTTTTACGCCATTACACGGAAAAACACTTAATTTTGCGGACGTCTTCTCCAATTACATAAATAACCTGTCATCTCTCTCCCTAACTTTCTCGCTCGGTGTTGTCCTACTTACTCGGTTCTCGAGTTGGTGCCGCTGTTGTTGCATATTCGAGATATGTACACTCACTCGTTCAAGGGGCTAAATAATTCAGCTCCGTACTGGACACCTTTCAGCAGCACCTGGGCCAACTTCGGTGCACCCGAAGTGACATATCCTATCAGCCACGCCATCGGGACCGGAGGAAGTGTCCGGCACACTCAGATGCGACCTATAATTAGTATTATTATATCGATTGATGTACAGCAAGTAGCCCGGGTAGATAATCGAGATTTACTGCAAGCTGTCGTTTGGTCTGTCGAGCAATGGTGGGTAACGGGTGAAAACGGAAGGGGGGAGAGCAGATCCGTGCGGTGGATTTGCATAAGTTGACTGGCTCCCGCATTTGCAGACGTTCCCACGTGTGCCGATGCATGCACTAACCAAGATTAATATGTTTGCTGATTGTGGCCGCCCTCGTCATCTTCCCTCTTATCGTCCAGTCCGTACGGGGTGCTTTACGATTGTTAGCAAATCAATTATGGCTAATGTGTGTTAAATTAAATCGCCAGGCCAACCGTGCAAGAGGAGGAGTGGTACGAGTGCTCGTGGCTCCGTTGGTGTTGAAATGCAACGAATCGAAACAGATCAGCTGACGTTTTTGGAAAATTTAAGGATCCAATTTGATTGGAAAATTTAAGGATCCAAATTGATTGACTGCAACTATGAAGGGAATAACGAAACTCGGAATTTATCAAACTTTTGATTTTTACTTGTTCGTAAATTTAGTATGCTTTGTTGAGAAGGAAGGAAAATTGAAGGTAAGGAAATAAATGCTTTGCCTTTCAATAAGTTTTCTGTATGACTGTCTTTGTGGACTTACTGTGATTGGCATTAAATTATCTGTTTTAATATGTTCATCAGTACACAAATAAAAATATTTTGTAAATTTACATTTACTTACAACCGTATGTTCGGAGCACAGAATTGAATTTAAAACTGTTACATAATTATTTTTGTTTAGCTATTGGAAGTTGTCTGTTCAACGGGAAATTTTTCGGGTTTGCAATCTACTAGGTAGTAAGTTTTCAATTTAAATAGGTCTTCACGTTTAAGAAGAATAAATCGTTTGTCATGCTGAAAACGTGTAAAAAGTTTCATCCAGATCGAACTGTGTAAATATGATTTGTTATCCATTCTTGGAATTACTCAAATGAATATTTGTGAAGAATCATTTGACCAATAGATCATCTTTCAATTAATATTTTCCGATAGATCCGCAAAAAACTTTCTCGTGGGGTAGGCTATTTCCTCGCATGAACTTTTTGGGAACAGATAATAGTACGAGGGAGTTTGATCGGATAAACACGGCGGATGGGGAACAACCGAAATCGTTGATTTTAGCAATGGTTCATCGCTTCAATCGCTTGAATTATGTCTATTTATTTATTCGTTGTCAATCAAGAGTGGATCATAGGATTCATTACAATAATCGTCTTAAATTAGTAAACTATGCCAAACAGATCACTAAATATTGTATAATTTAGTAAATGTTGGATGAGAATAATTTATTAACTACCTTCTTTGGAACTGTTAAAAAACATGCGAGAATCTCAAAAATTGTTAAATATTAAGTATGTCTGGCCAGGTCGTGGAGGAGTTATTTTATTAAAAAAGGCTGACCCTTTTAAATTGGAAAAAAATCGTAATAAAATAGATCTTGATCGTGTTATACATTTTTACCAATCCACACAATTGGCGTCTCCTTCCCCAGATCAAGTACCACTCAAGCGTAAAAGAGCTTAATTTAGCTAATATATTGATGTTACATGTGTTGTTATTTGTTTCTCTTCTAAATGGATAATACGACTACCAAAAATTTTGTTCACGAAAATATTCATAAGTTCAATAACAACTATACATTAAACGACAAAAAACATTTAAGATTTTGCAATGGAATGTAAGAGGTATAAACGATCTTTCGAAATTTGATGATATATTAATTGATATTGACAATTTTAAAACTCAGTTTTTTACAGTTCCCACATTTAAAAAAATAATCGCAATTTTTTAATTCAAGGTGTTCGGTTTTTTGATTCACAATCGAAAATCTTGATTCACATTTTCGTGCGCAAAATGGGCTTATTTCGCCCTCTGCTTTAAACAATCATCAAAAATTAAAATAAAACGTTGGGGTCTAGAAAAACATCTACGCTGCTTTCATTTGTTGACTTCTAATTAGAGTCTGCGCTGAGAAACAGTGGACACCGCAAAACATGATTTCTACGAAGCGTCATAAAAAAAAACTCATAAAAAGTTGTTCAACTGATACTTTGTATTATGCAAAACATATGAATTTATTCTGTTGAACGATAGCTCTGAAAAAAATGCAAAAAAGTGTTTTTTTTTTCAACTGTTAGACCCTAATCTCCCCTCCAACCTCCTTAATAAATAATCTCCTCATCAGTAACAAATCATAGCACAACGAAGTGAAAAGGTCTTTAGAACCCAAACTCAAGGAAACCAAAACTTTTCTTAGTCTGAATTTTAGTATACTGTAATTGGAAAAACGATAGAAGTTATTTCTGCAATTGAGCCTCTCGAAATGATAATTTGATGAAAACCTTTTTAAATTCAATCTGAAAGTAAGAAATGAATCTGATAATTTTCACTTCGTTTATTAGGTATAATGCAATTGGAAATCAAGTTATGATCGAGGTCATCATCCTTCCATTTTATCAGAAGCAATTTTTGAAAACAAAAGGAATTATTTATTTATTTCGGTTTTAACCTATTTTAGGTCATTCGCCGAAAAGGAATTACGCTACACTAGTTAAAAGCATACAAAATAATTTATTTGCAGATATGACATCTGCTTTTACTGTCTTTGATATTCTCTTTCATGTGAGTTTTATCCTCTTTTTAGATTCAACACAAAATCAGGATAGTGGTATCACTACGAGAAAAAACAGTACGACAATTTAATATATTTTAGTTCGATCATTATTTAACTTTTTATTTTCGCTATCAAAAATCTGCATTTTTTGCAAAAAATTTGTAATCTGTATATAGAGAATCTTCGTTATAAATCTGAAAAATCTGTAAAATACAGATTAATTTGTATATGTGGTAACTTTGCAAAAGTGGTCAATCAAAATCGAAAAATTTATAACAGATTGTCGATATCATACTGCTTGGAAATATCACTACAAGCCAATTGAAGCAGATAAAATTAAATGTTTTCACATACTTACTTTATGCTTCGTCTTCGACTCGTCAGTACATAACAGTTCAACATAAACCGCTAGGCAAACTCTTATTATATTTGCACCGAAGTGCAATGTCTTACCTGACGTGCCGAACGTAAACGATTTTCGACATACAGTAAGTGTTCTACAAGTAGCAGAAACTTTAGCGGTTTATGTCGAACTGCAGGGTCACATAACAGTTCAACATAAACTGTTATGTACTGGCGAGTCGAAGACGAAACAGAAAGTATGTGAAAACGGTTATGTGCCCTATGCACAAAAAATAGGTTAACCCCTAAAATGATACATGTTTTCGATAATCAGAGGTGAAAAATACAATGAATTGCTAGCAATGCCTAAATTCTGCCACGACTGTCCCTAACAGAGACGTCAATTTTGGAGTTTACTTTGCATTTTGCATGTCAGTAAGCCTTAAACGAGAAGTAATTTTTTTCATCGGATTCGGATTTTTCAGCAATTAAAAATATGTATGAGATTGTTCGAACTGTTGATGAAGGGCCTCACAACTATTGCCAAAATCACTCCTTATTTTTGTTGTTGTTGTTTTACTTTCCATATAAACTTATTGGGATCTAAGCAAAATATTTTGTTGAAAATAATCCTCCGAGAATTTTGGATGCCCAGAAAAGGACTATTAAGGAGTGTATCGAAAATAAGCTATCCACATACATTTGTGTTGTACGCATGTATTTGTGATGGTTTTTTATGCTCAGATCGCAGCATGCTGTGCGTTTGGCTGTCAGTTTTCTTTTGTTTACTTGTTTGTGCGGTTGAAATTCTGCGTTTTTAATATATCGCGTATTGAAAAGGAAGTGAAAATAAAGGTTCTGGACACATGGCTAAGTGAGAAGGGTATTACTATGCGAAAATTGGCGAAGTGGTTTGGAATTCATCATGCCAGTGTTAAAATCGTCATTGGATGAGCTACCAGGAAGAGGCAGAAAATCCATTTCTTCCAACCCGAAACTGGACCAGAAAGTTGTATCTCTAATCATGAAGAACAAATCAATGTTAATACGTGATTTGGCCAAAAAAGCAGGAACGAGTGTCGGAATGGTCCAGCGTATCAAGAGGCGAAATCACCTGAAAACATACCAGAAGCAGAAAATCTACAAACAAAGTGTTGAACAGAAGAAGCGAGCAGCAACAAGGGCCCGGAAATTGTATTCTCGTCTTTTGCAGTGTCCGGATTCTTGCTTTTTGATGGACGATGAGACTTATGTAAAGGAGGACTCAAAAACCCTTCCAGGTCCACAATACTTTACTGTCGTCGTTGGGGAGGATGTGAGCGATGCGGACAGGTCGATTCAAGTGGAGAAACTCGGTCGAAAGGTACTGGTATAGCAAGCAATGTGTTCCTGTGGTTTAAAGTCAACCATTTTTTACACTACCGGAACTATAAATGCAGAAATCTATCGATCTGAATGTCTCCAGAAGAGATTGCTGCCTTTATATAATAAGCATAGTACACGTCCACTGTTTTGGCCGGATTTAGCGTCGGCTCACTATGCCAAAATTGCCCTCAGCTTCGACCCATCGAATGTTACTGGGCAATCGTGAAGAGCGTTTTCAAGAAGACTGGTTAGGCAGCTGGGAACTTGCAGGAGTTCAAAAAAATTTGGACTCAAGCGTCCAAAAAATGCGATGCAACACTTGTCCGGAACTTGATGAAGAGCGTTCGATCAAAAGTAGGAAAACTCTCAAGTTTAACCTCGTACAATAAAGGATCAATTTTTAGTTTGAATAAAATATCGTTTTTTATCATAGTTTGAAAGAAAAATTTGTGGATAGCTTATTTTCGATACACTCCTTATGTTTGGTGATGTATGTATTCTTTGAATGCAAAGAAATAGTACAATTTCGATTAAAATCTTTGAACGGTGCATAAAACAAATCTACAAATGGTCCAGAGTACAAACCGGTTGTTAATTCTGTTTTGGATAGGAGTTATGCCAAAATGTGAATATTGAACATTGAATAGCGGAATTCCTATGAAAACCGCGAACTTATGGATATGAATCTGTCGTCTATATTAGAAGAAACCATGATACCGATGTATCAATTCGTAACTAGTTACTGTATCACTTCATCTGTGGAGTTGAGCAACATGCCTTCGATACTTAGCATTAGGAACTTTTCCCAACAATCGACATTAGCAAATATACGGAAACAAATATCACAATATTTATAACATGGGAATTAACCCGGAAAATTATTTCCCGTAAATCAAGCAGGCACTCAAACAATTTAGAAACAATTCTCCCAGAAACGAGCTGGCGAATAAGCGGACTCAGATCGGTACAGAATTAATAACATTTTATTCAACTTTCCGTAGAAGGAGCGCGGTGCAATCCGTAAATATGCCAATGCCGATCTTGCGTTTGCGAATAACTGTCTGTCGGCCGCTCATAAACAACTCGAAGGCGTCGCAATTGCATAATCGTGAATATTACAAACGTTATAATTTATTCATTAAAATGCGATTAGTAATTAATGAAAGTGAATTCTGTATTAAACAGGGTCTGTGTGTAGATCGGAATAGCACCACGGTCGAGCAGGCCCGTTTCTCGCCGGCTATCGAAACTGTAAAAGGGCGGCTATTCGCTTGCTGCCGTCCCCATCCGTTCCTCCCAGCGTGTCGCCCTCTGACCGTAGCGTGGCGAGACCGGGGCAAATTGCAATGATGGGCAAACAGACTGGTGAACCAATCTGTTTGCATACGATATGCATCCCTAATGGAAGGTGCTCCATTATTCAAAGCGTGCCATCGATATATGAATCTGAATTTTGACCGTAAACAAATCCCGGCCTGGATTCAAGCAGGAGTTGCTCATTTGAGGAGGAACGGTGCGTTCGAACGATTTTACGTTCCAATTTAGATGCATTTATTAATGAGCAAATCCAATAGCTTATTGAAAATGGCACACATTTGAATTGAATCGTTACATATTTCGCACAAATCTGGTCCGTTTCACGTGACTTCACCGGTGGTGGGCTGAGAAGTTTTCCATTCCGGACGGATTAAATAACACCTTCGCCACTAAAACAGAAATGATTATAGACTGTCTGGTCGTTCGCAATTTTACGATGCCGGCAGTTATCTAAGTCTTGTGTAACGATGGAGTCCACGACGGGTGTTTGGCGAACAAGATGGAATTACTTGGTGCAGTGTTGGTGGCACGCGCTTCACTCCTGACCTTGACTCTACCGTACTCTAGAGGGAATGGAATCTCGGAGCGATATACGATCTAATTTCATTGAATTGATTTTCGATTAATAGAATTATTTCCAATAACTCAATTGGAATGTAACCTTAAAGTGTAATAAATATTCGTTTGATATATAAATGTTTCTTTATTTGAAATTGTTATTTTGCTAATTTTCTTATCATGCGAATGTCGTTAATAATCCAGTGTTTGGTTGAAGGTTAGGAGATACACCCCCCCTCTGGGTACGTAACTGGAAACATGTGTTAACTCAGCATTAAAAATATGTCATCTTTATGCTTGATTTGACGCTCTCAGAAGGTGTAAAATATATCTATGTAAAATGTAAGTGTAAGTAAAATGATGGCGACGACGTATAACATGTAAAAAAAATCAAATGAAACCAAATAATCTCAATTTATAACGCAAAAGATACGATTTTTTGTATTTTCAGGAATACCTTTTGGGAAGTGTCGGAACATGTTTGGTAAATAGTTGTATCTGAAACATATTGCAATTTATAAGTCCTAAATAGAAAATAAAAGGATACAATAAACCAAAATTTCTTATAATCTGCTTGGTTTAGGTTGTTTGAATTTTGAAACTCCAAATTTATAATAACATTAAAAACCCCATTTTATGAGTTTCATAATAACTAATCGGATTCATCAACTCTCAAAGCTGTAGTGTATTGTTATGAATAGTTAAATGTTTACTACACGTATTGTCTATGGGAACTAACATGTATTTGAGTATTAAAATGATTTGAAAGAATCACATATATGTACAGGGTCCGCCATGTAACTTTTTTTTAAACATACAATAAAACACAAACGGTTCATCCGATTTCAAAATTTATTTTTTCATATTAAGGTACAATCCTTCCGGTTAATTGTGGAATATAATTTCATTCAAACGGCTGCTACGGCTGGCCTTGCAGTGCGCCATACGGTTGGTCCAGCTTTTGAATACATTTGCGATTGTATGCAGCTTTATTTCAGCTATGGCTGCACGAATGTTGTCCTTCAAGGCTTGAATTGTCTCTGGCTTGTCCACATAACACACATCTTTGACAGCCCCCCAAAGATAAAAGTCTAACGGCGTCAAATCACAGCTCCGAGACGCCCAAACGACATCCGAATTTCGACTGATAATTCGATATTTGAAGGCTGTGCGCAGAAGATCGATCGTAGCGGGAAGAACCAATCGCTAATCATGGCGCGGTAGCGATCACCATTGACCGTGCCGGCGGCTCCTGCCATGGTTTATAACCATCCAGAGTTAGTGTCAGTAAAACAGACACTAACTCTGGATGGTTATAAACCATGAGTATTATTCATGGACTAATATGAGGGAGACATATTTGTGCATGTGCGAACAAAACGTGTCGCAAGCCTACTGCTCTTAATCACTAAAAATATTCCGTATTTCTATGTGTAGGTTTTGCACGTCACGCTTTGTATGATGGTTCGTTCGATTTCTGTGTTCAAAATTTTGCACGCTTTATTTTGGCCCTGAATGCTCATTCATATCATTCATACCAACTTCAATTTTGAGTTACTTTTGGATATGCCATACTACTGACAATTCTATTATAAATTACTGAACATATTACTGATGGTATGCAGAAGAAATTATGTTGCTACTTTCAATACAATAAGAGATACTTACTAGAGATGGTCGGGTATCGGGTATTTTACCCGAAACCCGACCCGTACCCGTACCCGACGGGTTTTTGGTCGGGTACGGGTAAAAATTTTTATTTTCGATCGGGTACGGGTAAAAAAAATTTACTGCTTACTCGGGTACGGGTCGGGTCGGGTAAAAAAATTTACTACTCACTCGGGTACGGGTCGGGTACGGGTAAATTTTTTTTTCTGATCGATTACCCGAGCATTTGTACTTCACATAAATATGTTTACACGTTGACGAGAATTTTTTATTGCAAAACAGTTGTTCCGAAAAATAAACAATTTGATTCAAGGGGTTTTGACATTCGCGCCTAGAACCAGACCTGAAAACTGGCATCTTTTTCCAGAAAAAAACATTTCTTTTCTTCATTTAAAAAAAACGATCAATCATAGTTACGTGAAAAGTTATGTGAATATTTTCCACCCTACTTTTTTATAACATATTTAATAAGATACACTGCCTTAGCTCTAAGATGTTGCGGTCAGACCCTACTTTCCACGTAGGTTTTAATGGACTCCCATTTTTTTTTGTTTCAATTATAGAGGCTTTAACATTAATGTCATTCACCTCTTCGGGCCAGAAAAACTTTCTGACCCTATGTGCGGGGTTGGGAATCGAACCCAGGCGGGCTCCCATTTTAAAGCTGTTTAATGCACAATCCAGTAAAAATTATTTGATTAATATATAAAATGTAGTGTAGTACTCATATCACATTCAGATACCAGAAAACTGTTATTTTAAATATTGGTTGGAGATTTTCAAAATTTACATATAAATCATTAATATTCTAACCATAAAAAAATGAACATTTATTTCAGAAAATCTGCATAGAAGTTCTTCTTATTCTTCACTTCTGGGTGGTGTCACCTCACTTGAAATGACACCGATTGATGGCACAGCAAGTTGAGCTATATTGCCAGTTCGATGTCAACATTTCATAAGGGCACATAAACCAATGAGAGTTTTTCTTTGTTTACTTTCTCTTTTGTGAATATCTCCTTAATTTTCACCTGTACCTACAAAGTACCTACAAATGTTCAAACTACTAACACTTGAAGGACTCACAGTTCACCATTTTCAAAATTGAATTTTTCACACCGGGAATACACGTGAATTATTCGATGTTTGGTCAATTCACGTAAACGAACCGATGATACTCTATCAATTTTAGGGGATGTTCGTGATTTTTCAAGTGATTCTAATGTGAATTTTTATTTGTGTGTCAAGATAATGAGCACGCTTACTTGTGGTTCTAAAGAATTGGATCAAAAGTCGCACTGTTTCGTAAAAACCATACCTACCAAAAATTGAATAGAATGGGTATTACGACATTTTGTATAAATATGCTTCTCGAAAAATTTGAGTAGATATTACTCCCTTTTGTTGACATTTGTAAATGAGTATAAAGTACCAAAGACATTGGAAATCTATTCATGCTTCACAGTGTATTTATATCACTGTATTTATAATTTCCAGACATGACAGTCACGATCTTTTTTTGGCGCACATCTACGGTCCTCCGTGAAACTGGCACCAATGGTGATAAATTGGTTGCACTGCTGAGTTCCCATCATCGCATTCATAATGCCAATGTCAAACCGTGAGAACCCTTTCAATACGTTAGCTCATTTGTATATATTGAGATTTCATGGCACACTTTGGTCGAAATGATAACAATGCAATTAATCTCGCGCTCCACCAAGCGGTGAGTGCGGTCATTTCAGAAGACCGGGAACGGACCAGATTTTTATTTAATACTAGCTGAATTACCCGGCGTTGCTCGGAAATGTTTCGTGAAGGGAAGACCGAAAAAACTTCTCGAAGTTGTCCTGCTTAGTGAAATACTCTTGTAGTGAAACATAACTTAGACGGAAACCCGATCGAACAATACTCCGTTCATGTTCAAATTGCGAAGGATCAGTGCCCCATCTCAGATCTCTCAATAATCATAAATTTCATTTCTCGACAAACCTCATTTAGTTGCTAGAAATTTGTCAGTGAACGTACTACAGATCTCCTTCATGATTACCCTGAGTAGTGTAGTAAGTATCTATGCTTTTCAAAAAATATCGATTCCCACCTTTGGTACATGTGCCAAACTTGATGGCGATTCGTTTAGTTGTTTTGTAGTTATGCTGAGACTTGAATACACTCACGTTCATAAACAGACAAAGACTATTTTCCCTTAGTTCTTTGAATTCCCCGCAAAATGGAACCAGAACTTTTAAAATTATTTAAAGAAAAATACGACCTTGAAATTCTTGCCACTCTCTTGTTTTATAAAAAATGGGAGAATAAAATTTATTTTCAAAAACCCTCCTTCTAGTCTAAATGTCGATTCTCTAAGTTGCGCAAAAAGTATCTATGGTCTTCAAAAAGTATCGATTCTCGTCAAATTAAATAAATTTTTTCATGACCCCTGTTAAGGATAGTTGCTACGCTCTCCCCCTTAAAAATACCCTTACAACTATCTCTGAAGAGCAAAAAGCACCTATGCCAAGTGTGATAGCAATCCGTTAAGTAGTGTCGGAGCTATGCCGTTACATCCCCCTTTTTAAATGCACTTGCTACATCCACTCCCCATATCTATCATATCTAAGGTATTGAAAATGTTTGCATGATCTTCAAAAACTATCGATTCTTGTCAAATTTTTGAATTTTTTTCATGCCTCCTCCTGTTAATGATAATTGCTACGCTTCCTCCCCTATAATAATACCTTTATGACTATTTCTGAAGAGCAAGAAATAACTGTACCAAATTTTATAGCAATTCGTGCAATAGTTCCGGAATTATGCCGTTACAAACATTACACTCCTTTTTTAGAGGCACTTACTACAGCCTCTCTCCACAGAATATCCTTATAATCTTATCTAAGTTGTGCAAAAGTGTCTTCAAAAAGTACCGATTTTTGTCAAATTAGATAATATTTTAATGACCACCTTTGTTAAGGACACTTCCCACGCTCCCTTCCCCCATGGAAATATTTTCATGACCATCTCTGAAGAGCAAGAAGTACATGTACCAGGTTTGATAGCAATCCGTTAAATAGTTTTGAAGTTATGCCATTACAAACATTACACCCTTCTTTTAAAGGCACTTGCTGCATCCATCCCTCATTAAATTATATCTACGGTATTCAAAATGTTTCTAAGATCTTCAAAAAATATCGGTTTTCATCAAGTTACATGAATTTTTTCATGACCCCTCCTTTGTTATGACACTTGCTACGCTCCATCTCCCCATAAAAATACGCTTATGACCATCTCTGAAGAGCAAGAAGTACATGTGCCAAGTTTGATAGCAATCCGTTCAGTAATTCCAGAGTTATGTCATTACAAACATTACACCCCCCTTTTTAAAGGCACTTACTACATCCACCCCCCATATAATCATATCTAATACATGCAAAATGTTTCTATGGTCTTAAAAAAGTATCTATTCTCGTCAAATTAGTCAATTTTTTTCATGACCTCCCCCTGTTAAGAACACTTAATACGCTCCCTCCCCCATTAAAATATCCTTATGACCATCTCAGAAGAGCAAGAAGTATCTGTGCCACGTTTGGTGGCAATCCGTTCAGTAGTTTCGGAATTATGCCGTTTTAAACACTACACCCCCCTATTTAAAGACACTTGCTACATCCACCCCCCATATAGTCATATCTAAGGTATGCAAAATGTTTCTACGGTCTTCAAAACGTATCGACTCTTGTCAAGTTATATGAATTTTTTCATGTCCCCCCTTGGTAATGACACGTGCTACGCTCCCATATAAATATACTCCCTAAACCATCTCTGAAATACAAGAAGTACCTGTGCCAAGTTTGGTGGCAATCCGTTCAGTAGTTCCGAAGTTATCGCGTTACAAACATACAAACTTACATCCATTTTTATATATATAGATTTGTAAGCACATACATGTCTTTATTATTTGTCTTTGTTTATATGTTTAAATGTAAACAAGCATTTTAATGTATTTTACTGACAAACTAGAGCCTGATACGCTCTATCTAGCTCGCTATCTAAAACACTTTATTTTTTCCATCCTGAATTTTGGTAAACTTTTTACTACTCATTCGGGTCGGGTACGGGTACAGGTAATTTTTAATCGGGTACGGGTCGGGTACGGGTAAAATTTTTTATTTTTTATCGGGTACGGGTCGGGTACGGGTAATTTTTTTTTATTATTGATCGGGTACGGGTCGGGTACGGGTAATTTTTTAAATTTTTAATCGGGTACGGGTCGGGTACGGGTAATTTTTTTTGCTGATCACTCGGGTACGGGTCGGGTTCGGGTATAAGAATTTCTATACCCGACCATCTCTAATACTTAGAATTAAGATTTCAGGGTAAATTTTAACAAGGCGCCCCATAGTAAAGTGTGTTGCATTCATGTCAAAAAATAAACCGAATATAATCTGCGAATATGAAAAACGTGCGAAGTTTTGGTGTTATTTTTTAAATTCTCTATACGAATACAGTTCGTATGAAAAATCAGAACAATCGCCAAGTACGTATCAAGTACAAAATTTATTTGACTTAACTAACTCGCAGGAAATACCGACTGCGACGACACCTGTCACAGAGGATGGAAGACTAAATGAAAATGGCTGAGAAATAGAAATGGCTACCAATCCTCGTTTTTCGATTTATAATGGTTTTTAAATAAATAGAAAAAGAAAGTGTAGCAGTTTCACATGTACATAGCGACATGCAGTATTGGTAGCCACAGGTTGTCGACTCTTGCTGTAGACATTGCCGTTCTCGAGATATTTGGAGTTTGAAGTTCTTTAAAATCCCGGTCTAAATATATTTCGCTACTGGGAGAAAGATTACCATAAGGTTTACTGCTTTTGAACTGAGAATCACATACTATTGTTAAAGGAGTATTTTGATTTAGGAATTTATAGTTTTGCAAATGTCTACTCATTGTCTACTAATTGTTTTTTACATTTTCAGTATGTTCTCATCGCATTGTAGTCAAGTGTTGGTCAAGCAGACTCGTACCCAGGATTTCGTTTCGGGAGGGGCCCCAGATAAAAAAATAAAAATAAACTTTATGTATCTTATTCTTGTTGCGCCTTTAGTATTTCCTGTTTCATGGAAGTGTGAGCACAGACTAACATACAGGACCCTCAAATTCGATTCTTTGATCATTTTAACGGTCATTTCGAATATTACTTTAGTTGGGACAGTACTCGCATATGTTGATGGCGCCACGTTACCCTAGCAAGTCATATAGACTGTTTTTCATTTTTCTTATTTACCAACAGAGTTGCCATTCATACGGAATTGTCTGTAATGTACTAATTTGTGTAAGTCCATGCTGATTTCATGCAGGATACAGATTTATTACATATTGCCAAAACTAAATAAAGAATTGTGCCCAATTCTCATCCTTCAACGCAACACAAAATCGAACCCATGTTTTGTTACGATATTTACTCTCACGTCCCTAGGAAATCATTTTTATGAACAATGTTTAAAAAGATTAATTATTACCTTTAAACATTGCTAAATAGTTAAATATATTATCAACGTAATCCCATAATTTATTGCGACGATTCATTTTTAAATATTTCACAAAGCCTAATGAAATCAGACATCCCTGCAAGCTTCGATGACCAGCATTCGGGCCACCCGCCGGGCCTTCGTAGCCTGGGGGTATTTCCCGCGGACCCACACAGACCGAAAAATGCGGCCAACATAGATAATTCTCGGTTAATTTTTCAAAAGGGCGTATAAGCAAGTGACAGTTTCTCTTTAATCACTCTCTCTTTCGATTGTTGTGATGTGATTAAAATGATTTTCGTTGATATCACTATTCTGCTTGAAAGTCGTAAGTTTCGGGTACCATTTCATGCAAAGAGTTGAGTGAGGTAATTAATAGAAGAAAAAGTAAACAAAGAGAAACTGTCACTTGCTTATACGCCCTTTTGAAAAATTAACCGAGAATTACCAACGAAATCTGGAAGACTCTCATGCTAAATTCAATTCACCGGCCACTACCGATCGCCAGCTGAAAGCTGGATTCTCGAGAATCCGCGACCCCGATACTACATTACATAATGATACTATTCTAGTTTTAAGTTAGACGATAATAAAGATTAGAAAATACTTTTGCCATCTTAGAGCTTAGAGGGGTGTATCGAGCAAATAGTTCGCGCAGTTAATTATAGGTGGAGCTAGTACCCACGAAAATTTATTTTTAGAAGAATTTACACAGAGTGTTAGGTCTGTTAGTCTGTGGTGTATAGACTCAAAAGTAATAAATCAACTAAAAAGAATTTCCGAATTCGTATAGAAAAGAATTAGCCACCTAAGAAAATATTCATATACTCCAAGTGTTAAGAGGGAGAAAATTGATTTTAACTTTACGTTCTTAAAAACTGCTCCAATTTGAGAATCATGTTAGTTGATAGTCATACAAACTTTCTTCGGCTGTTCCCGATTTCAGGTTCCGGAAGTAGTGGTCGAAAACTACAAAATTAAACTCACATCCAGCGATAAAAAAGTCAAAGTCATGGACTCAAAATAAACGAAAATGACGAAAAATAAATGTCACTCTGAGCTGTGCTTGCAAATTATGAGAACAAGATCCATATCTAGTCAACGACATAATCGGAACAGTTGTTTCAAAATTGTGTTCATTCTTTCATTTGCCCTCTCAGTCATTTTCGGTTTTCAGTGGAAATCCCATAGTATGCATTGTCGATATTCAACCGAAGCTTTGAGAACCGACAATGACAGAAAACGATTCACTATGACTTTTACCTGTTGGTGTTCGATTTTTTAGTAGATTTAGTTTTCAAAGAGCTTCTGTGGTGTAATTACTTCGATTTATCATATTTTAGACACTATTTATAGCCAAACGTCATAGATTCTCTGTATATCGATGATAGAATGAGAATAAAAATTCTACTGATTTTCCCTGCAGACGGTTTGGTTTCGTCTTGTCGTAGAGGAACAAGTGTCTTAACAGTGATACTCTCTTCTATTTTGCAATGAGAGACGTCGCCACTATTCGTTTGTTTTGGATGGGGTCATTTACGAATGAGACAGCAAAAAACGAATATGAGGTTGTTGGATTTTTCTCACATCGATTTCATGATAATTTGGAACAAATTAGCGCAAATAGATCGTGACAGTTCGAGGAAGCCAAATTGGGTGAATAATGTGGATGGCGAAGTAATGGCAATCTTAAATCGTTGTTGATAGCGTTGCTCTTATGTAATTACAATGTCGATTTTTTCGGTCAATCGCTCCAATAATGCACACTAATACTCACTATCGATGGTTCAATTTTCGTTTTTCAAGCTAGTTTATAAAAAGTATACCATGACAATTTCAGATAACCAACGTCATGATCTGTTCGGCCCATTGAGGCTGCTTGGAAACACTCGTTCTGGCTTCAGAACATTGTCGGATAATCATTCTGTTCCCAGGCGTGTAATAACGGATCCAGGTTTCATCAACGGTTACCAACATACACAAAAAGTTCAACCGAATCTGCATCAGCATAGCCACACATGTTTCCAAAGTGCGCTCGCGTTCGTCTTTTGAGTCCTGAGTATGCATCCGTGGCATCCAGCGGATATCTTCTTCATCTGCAAAATCTTACGCAAAACATTGTAAGTGCGCTCAGTACTAATCCTTGTGGCACCTGTTAGCTCACGCACCTTCTATTTTCAGTCACCAGTGCACCATTTCGTGTAGTTTTGACATTGTCCTTTTTAAGCGCATCGAACGACCTACCACTGCGGGATTTATCGGTAATGGAGTATCATATCATTATTTTTTTGCTTCGCCGTTTTGCCTCTCAAAAATATATTTTACAGAAAAACAATTTTCCCCTGAACTAACGATTAAAGTCAAACAATTTTACACGGTTCACACAAAACATCATTTGCTTGCAAAAAATCAAGAAGGGAAGAAGAAACTCGACGCAAAGTTAAATCGTTGCTGCATTTTTGATTTTTGAATTCATTTTTACACCGCGATCTTAACTGAAATGTTGCTAACAATAAACTGTCAAAGTTAGGATTCAATAAGTGGCGCGACATGTGTCGACAAGTTAAGCCCGCATTCGAGCGAGTTGCGCAGCGGTACGCTCCGCGCGTGCGGGTCCTGATTGAAAAATTCACTGCTTCGGAAGTATTGATCTTTCCACTCTGAAACTTTGCCAAGATTGAGTTAAACCGCTAAGGTTGATGTCAGAGTGAGCGCGGAACGCGAACCGAAGCGAAGCGATTCAATGCGATGTAATGTTTTCGCATCGCATTCCCTCTGACAGGTTTGCTTTGATCAAATGTAACTAGCTCATACGCGCGTCCAGACTAGAGATGGGCAAAACAATTCATTTTAAAGAACCGTTCAGTGATGCAGAGTTCTGTTGAAAGAACTAGTTCTCCAGAGCCGTTCGTTCGTTCTTTTCGTTTGTTTGTTCAAAGACTGAACGAGAACTCACTTTTGTAAGCTTAAGCGAGGAAAAAAAGGTCCCTCGAAATAGAACTGAGGTTTCGTGACGAAACTTTCCTATTAGTACCGTTCTTGAAAAAAGGTTGAGCGAGCTTAAAAAACAAAAAAAAAATCCCTCGACTTTGAACTGAGGAACTACCGTTCTCGAAAAAAGTACTATAGCTCGTTCATTCTTTCAAAAGAACTAGTTCTTTTGAACCGTTCGCGAACGAATTGCCCATCTCTAGTCCAGACGCTTAACGTGACGCTTTCACTCTGAAAGCAACCTTATGCTTCTAAAAAAATAGGATCAAATTTGATTTTTTTTTATTTATTTATTAATTTTTTAACTTTTTTCATTAAATTAAATTTAAGGTTGCTGTCAGAGTGAAAGCGTCAAGCGAAGCGTCGAGGCGCGCGTGCGAGCTAGATGCATTTGATCAAAGCAAACCTGTCAGAGTGAATGCAATGCGAAAACAGTACATCGCATTGAATCGCTTTGCTTCAGTCCGCGTTCCGCGCTCACTCTGACATCAACCTAAAGGTTGTTTTATGGAATCGCTTATTTGAAAGCTAAGGAAAAGACGCACATTTCATGTCTTGGATAAATTATTGTATCTTTATAAGATTTTACAGTATAGGCTGTTGAAAAAAGGCTCTTTTTTGTAAACGCGAAACTTCAAAAAATCATATCTCGAAAATTCCACGTACCATATTGAAATAAAAACATATGTGTCGAATATTTTCGAGTTCTATACCGAAAAAATTAGTTAGATGAAAAAAAATGTTGGTGGCTGATTTTGCGTGGAAACAATAAAATTAAAAGGCTTGTTTTTAGATACAATTTTCGCGGTTAGTTATATATCTTTTTTAAGAGCACTCATCTATTTTTTTCTTCTAAATGTATTTTGTCTCCAAGCTCTTTTTAGATACAATTTTTGTTCAATTCCGAGTTACAATCAGTTGAAGAAAGTACATACAAATATACATCCGTCATTCTATTAATCAATTTTGTAACCGAATTGGTCCCTCCATCCGTGTAAAATAAATGGTTTACCATACTGA
Organism: Malaya genurostris; assembly: GCF_030247185.1. Lineage (NCBI taxonomy): Eukaryota > Metazoa > Arthropoda > Insecta > Diptera > Culicidae > Malaya > Malaya genurostris. The sequence goes on from NC_080572.1 coordinate 260,116,097, forward strand.
AAACTTGTACAAAGTGGCATCAAAATCGGAGCATGTGATGTCTGATGACTTGTTGAGGATTTTAGAAATTGCACTCTAAAGGGTGATTTTTGAATAGGTATATGATTTGGTTTTCAAAAAATTGAGAAAATTGATGAAATCTCTATTGGAATCGATAGAACGATCAATATTTTTTAATGTTAGAAGATGATTTCATGCAAATGTTGGTCGCGGCTCCGCTTTGGATGGCCCATGCGCAATATCCAATTTTGGCACAATCTCTTCAAAATATCGGCTGGTATTTCACGAATAATGCCACCGGCCCAAAATCCACACCAAACAGTGACTTTTTTGGGATGCATTGGTAGCTCTTGCAATGCGTCTGGTTGGTCTTCACTCCAAGCGCGGCAATTTTGCTTGTTGACGTATCCATTCCACCAGAAATGAGCTTCATCGCTGAACACAATTTTTCAATAAAAAACGGATTTTCCTCCAACTTTACCAGCGTCCATTCATGATTGAATTATAGAAGAAAAGACGATTCATGATTAAATTACAGATCAAACTGAACAAGTTTGATAATGACACAAGACACGATTCACGCGTGATCTGTCAAAAACAGTGTTGCCAAAAAGGTACCTCCAAAAATATCACCCTTTAGTTGCACAAGTCCCGTGGGTAGCGGATTTACATTCGGAATTTACATCTTATTTGGTTTTCAACAAAAAACGATCACCCAACACAACGGAGAATATACAATAAAATTTTTTTATCTATTGTAGCAATCATTCAACGATTTTTTTATTGATTTTGTGTATCAAATCATTTGGTTGAACAATATTTATATGTTCTCTTCGTTTAGACTATTTCATAGTTTCAAATCAAGGTACGACTTGATTTGTAGATAATTTCATAAGAACTCGTATTCCCTGATTCAGAGCCGTTGCCAAATGTACGGCTGCCAAAATAACAGTTTATCTCATATTTCACACGCTTGAACTTGAACCAGTAAACTAATCACATCCCGCGCAAGCGTACGTGATACTGAAAACTGCTCAAATCAGCTGCGATTAGCAATCCTTTTCAAGAGAGGTAAATGCATTAGAATTGTACTCAGCCGAGTCCGTCAGGTGCTGCCATCTGAGCCAAGTTCAAGTAAGCTCGGATACACCCACTAATATACAGACAACAAAAAACTAAGCGTCACATCGTGGGGAAAACATATGATCTACCAATGCACCGTAATAGCCACGCTTGTATGGACGCAGCCGCGAGTCGATTTTGTGTGTGATTAGCGGTTTTGTGGTGTTTGTTGATATCTATCTACTTGTACAAACCACAAAACAGCTGAGCGCCCGACGATGATTTAGTGCATTGCGGGATACTCAGCTCTCACGACCAGTGAATGTGTTGGAGTGGTGAATATAATTGCTTCTGGTGTGTGTGTGTGTGGATGGGGATTTGCACGCGCCGTAACTCACTCACTCGGTCCGTGCCAGCAGCGGCATGCTCTGTGGTGTTGAATGCAACGCGAGTTCCCGGTCGAGTAATTGTTTGCTGATTTTTCAGCGTCAACTTGTCTGACGGGAACGGCTAGCATACGAGCAAGCGTTAGCTGATAGCGGGAACCGTAACAACAAAAAAAAAGTGACGCTAAATGTCCGTGTGGGTGACGTATGGGTCGCGTAGTCAGCGAAGAACGGTTATTAAATCTGGCCGCATTTGCTTGGACCGACGCCCGTACGGGCGAGTTAATGCAACCCAGAATAGAATGACAGCGTGTGACTGCCGTTAGTAATTAGAAAGTGAGCTTCACCAACTGGCGGCCGTATGATGATGATGCATGGTGCAGGAAGCAGATGGGTTCTTAAAATATAAAATTTTCACATTGCTTTACGTTATTGTTGAACTTTCAAATAGCTCCCAGATGAGCAGCAGCAATCACTGGCAAATGAAATATTTGAATTGAAAAGATAATATCTTGTTAATCGGAATGACTTCTAGGTTTCTAAAGCTAATGTTAGGATTTTAGGAAGTTAGAACCTTCAGTTACTAATATATTATCGTCGAGTGCGTTCAAGAAGTACCTATAACAATAATCACAATAAAAAAAGTTTTGCGAACCTCCGCTTTCGTTAGCAAATAGAGATATGTGTACACGATAAGTGCAACAAGTAATTTTGTTTGCTATGTTTGATGCTTATTATTGTTGTACGTAAAATCCACAATAGATTGGTGTTTCCGATAAGCCTGATGTGTATATTTTCAACATTGATCCATATTTGCGAATTTATGTGTCCTCTAAAATTCTACTTCTTATTTGGGATTATTTCTTTAGGGAATTGATATTGAGAATTGGTCAACTGTAATCATATAATTTTTGAATGTCGAATGAATAAAGAATATTTCTCCCTGGTTTTCCTTATCATAAACCTACTATCTAATTGACTAGTGATTAATCTAGTGCTTCACTGCGCTTACTTGCATAGCAGTTCCATATGCAAAATCCTCATGTCGAGAAAAAGACGATTCTATTCCCGATTTTTTTTATTTATTGTGCTACCTAACACTGAATCATGGTATTATCAAAGACATATAATAAGACATGAAGGTGCCGAGGAAAAAATTTGAGATAATTTTGATTTATTGTAAAATTCTTCCGCACTCACCATTTGGCGGCGCGTGAGAATGGTTGCGTTTACACCATTTCGATTGGGAGTGTACTGTGAGTGAAAATAAACAAATGTCAACCTTATCGCTAAGGGCATATTCAGTAGTGTTCTAGTTCTAGATGCATAATTTATGTCAGTTCAGGAATCAGGAATCAGAACAAATTGGCTCAAATGGCACGTTCCCCTTGATATTTGGAGATTTGTGCCTTGCCTACAATTTGTTTTTAGCTTCATTTTCCCGATATATAAGAGGGAAGGATGGAAAGGAGATGGTAAGGGTTGGATAAGGAGGATGGGAAAAATTGACAACACAAAAACACAAAAAAGCAGAAGTAAATTCTGAGCCCCTAAGGGATGCTGAACAATCTGCTGGGGATCACATTTAGTGGAAGCAGAAGTAAATTCTGAACAGTCTGCTGTAAATGAATTCCCGAACAGTCTGCTGTAAAACCTATTTGGGTTTGTTACTATGTGCGTTCTTTCTGATGAACGATGCACAAAGTTGATAAAACCTCCAACCCCGAGAGGATTTAGAGATTTTACAAAAGCGACACCATTCTGCACTCCCGGAAGAATGCAGAACGATTCGCAGTATGTACGAGCAGAAGTAAATTCGGTACCCCCTAAAGGATGACAAACAATCTGCTAAACCCTATTTAAGGTGAATACGGAAAGGATTCATTCACCCCAGGAAGAACGATGAACTCTTCTGACTATAGCTCCTTACCACATTGGGTGAGAAACGAGAGAATATCCTTTAAATGTAGCTCCGCATACACAGACTCAACCATGTATGGAGAACCAAAAACCCGGATACGTAGTTGCGTCAATGCGGGACAGTTGCATATCAGATGATACGAAGTACCATACTCGCATTCACACAAATCACACGAATAATACTCAGAACGTTGAATAGTAGCCATGTGATAATTGAGTTGGCAATGTCCAGTCAGAGCTCTGACCAGAATACTGCAATGATGCTTGGAAAAATGCAGTAGACACTTTGACATTTTCAGATTTAAATCTGGTAAAAATGCTTTTGTCTGAGCGCAAGTTTGCAAGCTGCGCCAGTAGCTGGCATGTTTGGATGCAGCCCAAGAACGAATATTGTGCTTTATCAAACTAGTTGAAAGTGGTAAAGCTAGTTCAGGACCAACGAAATCATTCGTTGCACCAGCTCTAGCCAACTCATCAGCCCATTCATTTCCAGTAATACCAGAATAGCCGGGTACCCATAAGAAGTAAACAGCATTTGAAATGCTGAGCTCTTCAATTTGAGTTCGACATGAGATCACTAGATTCGACCGTGAATCGTTCGAACTGAGTGCTTTTAAAGCTGCCTGACTGTCGAAATAAAAATAAATTCGTTTACCACAGATCCTCTGCTGAAGTGCCGATTGTATTCCACACAGAATCGCGCAGATTTCTGCTTGGAACACAGTACAGCATCTACCAATTGAATGAGACTGTTCTAGCCTCATTTCACGACAATAGATACCAGCACGACCATTCAACAGAGAACCGTCCGTATAACAAACTATGTGTTCATCAAGTTGTCGTTCCAGACAACCAGACAACCATTCCTCACGAAGAGGATAGCTCATATTGAATGTTTTGAAAGGAAAACTGCATGTGAGAGTTAGGTCACTACGAGCGAGTAAATACTCATCCCACGTAACCATTTGAGACCACAAGCGAGTGTGGCTAGTAGCATAACTTTCTCATCTGCAGACTTCCCTACACCCCCCTCCGGGTAGGTATAATGATGGTAAATATTTTCCTCTGAAAAAATACATTGCAATAATAAGTTATGTTTGTAGTATTTTAAAAAAAATTCACGGTAATAGTTAGATATTTACAGTTAATTTTATCTTAATTTTTTTTAAAGTACGGTGTAGCATATCTCGCAAAATTGTTGAGCATATCCTGTTTGATTGATTTAGGTAATTATTGGGACTATATGAGGGGTATACTCCGTGAAAAATAAATTCTGGGCTTTAATTTTGTTCTAAAAATAATAATAAATAAGCTCACAAAGCTCATTGAATTATACTACTGTGGGCAAAAAGTAGTAAGAATTTTGATTTTTTTTCGATTGAAGAGGCTTTAACCCAAAAGTCTTTCGCCTCTTCGGGTCAGAGAAACTTACTGTCCCTATGTGCGGAACTGGGAATCGAACCCAAGTGGGCTGCATGAAAGATATCGACCAACCCATCATGCTATACACCCGTCCCCACTTTTGAATTATATTTCGCGTGGAAACCTTATAAATCGAAATATTTTTTTTTCTAGGTTGGTATGACTGTCAGTGACATCCGTGTCAAGTGTCACGTTCAAATATTCATTAGTGTTTAGTATACGTGAAAGTGAAATCGGCGATTTTTACAATGAGTGAAATTATTCAACAAAGAAGTTCCATTAAATTTTGTGTGCGGAATCAAATTTCTGGTGCCGAAACGTTCAGAATGTTTCAAAAGGCCTTCGGTGGTGATTGGATGTCGCGAGCAAGTGTTTTTGATTGGTACAAGTCATCCAAACCGGGTCGAGAACGCGTTGACGACGAACCACATCCAGGACGGCAGTTTTGAGCATTTTCTTGGATTATAAAGGTGTAGTGCACTCCGAATTTTTCCCGACCGGCCATTCTGTCAACAAGGAATACTATTTGAGTGTTATGCGTTATTTTCGTGAAGCTATTCTTAAAAAGAGGTTAGGTTTAGTGGCCGACAACTCTTGGTTTTTAGAGAAGAGATGAATTAAAAAGTTAAAATTGTTCAAAATTTGTTTATCAAGCCTTTTTGAACCGATTTTGTGAAAGAGTGCAAAATTTTTAATCGGAATTGTATTCAACAAAAGATGTCTGCTGAAAATTCACAACTTTCAAGCGTTATCGAATGTTCGAGTCTGTTTATTTAAAAGCATTTATTTTAAAAAGTATTTAATTTTTACCTCAATAATTGTAACAATTCTGTGATATTGTAATTTTTTATGGTGTAAAATAGAGAGGTTTAGGTGTTGTAGGGTATAACTAATACACTGGGTTAAAATAAGAAAATTATTGAGGAAAATAATAAAAGTTTCCAAATCAATAAAACCACGAGTTAAAAGTAATCAAATAGTGAAAGGTGTAAGAAAAGAGTTAAGATAATGGAATATGTTATTCAGAGCGGAAATAAGAATTTCAGGAGAATTAATTTTTAATTTCTAATTCTAAAATAACCTGTTTGTTCAAAATGCTTTAGCTTGGCTCTATAAGTCGCTTTGTGTTTAATCGCGAAGAGCACAGCCAGTTCAACGTAAACTGTCAATATACTGATGATTCGAAGACGAAACGTAAAAATGTTAAATTTGTCACACGCACTGGTCACCAAAACCGTAAATGAGTTTTTGATTGTTTATACTTGAAACTGTGTCAAAGGTTTAAATGTATTTTATATGTATGTCTGGTTGCTGGCCGTATAAAGTGATGAAAATCTTTGAAAAAATCTCTGTTTTGATCCTCGTAGACTCGACGGCACCCGTTACATTGTCGCTATTTCTGCCAATGCGATTTGGACAACTGCCCAGAACAGCTATTATAATTCTCAAATCAGTACCGATAAAGCGAAAACATAACCATCAGCATCAATTCATCCATTCTAGAGTCATGCCAAATTTGAAAAGTTCACAACAAATTTATTGGAAACGTTTTGTAAACCTACGGAACATCGCCATTGTGTACTGCTTTTTAAAAGTTCTAACACCAAATGAACCCATTTGCATGCGATGGCCATTCCCGAAACTCACTCGCTCCGGCCTAAGCAAAACTCATTTCACTGTCCTCCGTGCCGCAGAATGGTTTCGGAGCGAATTTCCTCCCTTTACCGGCATGATCGTTTTGCTCGAGTTGGGAAAACTTTTTTCATCAGCTATTATAATTTAGTGGATGTATTTTCCTGTTCAGCACTGGGTCGGAGGCAATGGTGGTGTCTGTAGGCCTAATCCTATTCACAACAACAAAGCGTCCTAACGTAACTGTGAACCCTCGGCCTCAGAACGAGCTACGATTCATTTTATCCAAATTTTCAGACCAACTCATTTCGAATTTCTCGTTTTCACCCCCAATCAAGCGGCCTTCATAAAAAAAGACTGGCGCCTCGGAGGGATGAAGTGTTGAACTATTATGTGGTTTTGTGGACGTCCCTATTTTACCTCATCGTCGCTCCTCTCGGCAAGACAAGAAGCTATTTTCACTTTGCCACTACGTCACCGGGACACGATTTATTCGAGGTAGTTCTTCTCGGAATGATGTCATTTGACACGGTTCGGGCTTTTCGGAAGTGAATTGCGAAAGACGCCACAGTCCCGGGACCAGATGAGCAGGATAGTAGAAGGTTTTAGCCCTGCTTTGGTTCTAGCTTTATTTTTTTTCCGGATGCGGCACACATCGGCAAACGGCCATGGGTTAACTTTTGACTATGAAACGACGACGGCGGTCAGGACTCGGCCCGTACCTTTGTGCTGCTGGTCGGATGAGGTGATTGTGAGGTGCTTTCTTGGGCCACTCGAAAGGGATGCTGTCGCTTCGACAATTGCCGATAAAGCAGAGAAATTTGGGTCTGTGGGTCCCAGATTAAATGTTTGTTGGCTTTCGTTATTGGATTGGAAGGAAAATACATTGCTACACATCAGTGAATTTGTATGGGATTACGTAATTGAGGGATATCATTGGAATGCTAGAATTGAGTAGTCCTAACAAAACACATTCCATAAAGTTGTTTCATTATGGTTTAATAAATCCGAAAGAGTAGCTGTATACCTTAGGCAGTCATTTGTCACTGATAGCCGCATGATAATCGATGCTGCGATGAAGTAAACTGGATGAATCAGAGTGGATTTGCAACAAGAATTGTCGACTCATTTTTTTTCTTTGCAAATGTGCTGGAAGATATGGTTATACTAAATCAGTTTTGAGTTTATTTACGCGTTGGAAGAACTTCAAAATATATTATATAGGAACACCTGTCAGGTATTTTAAATACAACTCAAAAGATATCTGTTGAGCAATTCCACTGAAGATCGAAAGCCGATTTTTGTTCAAAGCTGCTTTTGACAAAATAGATCATAAAATACTTCTTTGCAAATTATCTCGCCTTGGATTATCTTCGCAACTCGTATCTTGGTTGGACTCATATCTTTCCGAAAGTAAATTCCGCGTGAAAATAGACCACAGCACATCATCGGAGTTTTCGAATAAATCAGGTGTCCCACAAGGTAGTAACATAAGGACCCCTGTTGTTCGTATTATTCTTCAACGATGTTGCGTTGCTTTTGGGAGCTGGATGTAAATTAGTCTACGCAGATGACTTAAAACTGTATCTCACTGTTCGTAGTGTAGATGATTGCCAGCGACTACAATGTCGCCTTACATTGTTCACCGATTGGTGCAGGAAAAACAAACTCATGATAAGTGTAGCCAAGTGCCAAGTCATCACATTTCATAGGATTTCATCTCCAGTCATATTTGACTATAACATTGATGGTACAATTATCTCTAGAGTGGATGAAGTGTGTGATCTTGGTGTACAGTTGGATGCTAAACTGACGTTCGATGCTCATCGTTCTCAAATCGTTTCGAAAGCAACACGTCAATTGGGTTTCATCGCTAATGGCGTTTTCGTTTTTAATTTGCACTACACCGGTGCAGTGCTACACTGAGGCATGAATAAACGAACAAAAATGACGAAAACATAAACAGTAACCATTGGCTACAATAGACGATTCCATTGCACAGAGCTACACCAAACTTTTGATGAGTGCTACACCAGTGGTATCGGTGCAGAAAAAGTGTAGCACTGGTGTAGTGCAATTGGCAAAAACGAACGGTTTCAGTGCAGCTTTCGCTACACCAGTGTAGTGCAATTTAAAAACGAAAACGACATAAGATTGCAAAGGACTTTAAAGACCCGCATTGCCTTAAGGCTTTGTATTGCTCACTCGTTCGCCCAATTCTCGAAAACGTGTCGGTAATCTGGACTCCGTATCAGGTATCGCGGAGCCTTAGAATAGAACGAGTGCAGAAACGATTTGTTCGTATGGCATTACGAAATTTACCGTGGAGAGGTCTAGTAAACTTGCCACCATATTCAGACAAATGCCAATTGTTAGGAATCGACACGTTACAGCGACGTAGGAAAACTCAACTGGCGTTGATAATTGCTAAGTTGATCAACGGAGAGATTGATGCTCCAGAACTGCTTTATGACCTTAATTTTCGAATACCGAATAGATCATTGCGTAACACAAACCTGCTTCAGAACAGATTCCATAGGACTGTATTCGGATACAACGAGCCAATTACTGCATGCATAAGAACATTCACTACAGTAGAAGAGTTGTTTGAGTTTTGAGAGCCTTCCCGCCGCTTCGTTGAAAAAATCAAGCGTTCTGAAATAATCTGACTATGGATAATTTAATTTGTTATAAGTTGTTTGTAATAGCTTTTAAGTAATTGTGTAGTTGTCATGTAATTTTTGTGATGTTTTTAAAAGATAGTGGTTTTTATGCCTATCTGAGAATGATATACATTTTTCAACTCAGACGGGCTTTTTCCCACTCTGTTAGTCCATTTAGACATCAGTCCGATGGATTTTGTTTAATAAATGAATAAATGAGTTTCGTAATTCCGATATGATGGTGTGAATACTAATCACCACAGAAAACAAATGATCAATTCTAACCATGAATTTATCGAGCGAACAAAATGAACCTGAAGCTAATTTTGTTACACAAAAATGCACCTGCACACAAAAGCAAAACCGGCTCAGGATACAATCAAAGCACTTTGCTGGGAGCTGCTACCCCACAGGCCGAATTTACCAAACCTGGTGCCTTCCGATTAAAATTTGTTTTCATCGATGAGCCACGCATTGGCTGCGAAGCACTTCGATTCGCACGACGAAATTGAAAACGGGGTGTCTGATTGGTTTGCTTCAAAAACAAAAACGAACATTTGTCGTGGTATCCATAAATTGCCAGAAATGATCAATACTTCGAATAATTTTTACCTTTCTCATATAGAATCAGATAGAATAGTGTAGCAGATCATGTTACAACATGATCCGACTTTTATCGAAATCAAGTGTCAAGATAGCTGGTTCGACACCCGATGCCCTCGTGACGTTAGATGGATTGAAGCAGGGCGACGCGCTCTCAAATCTGTTGCTCAATATAGCGCTCGAAGGTGCCATACGAATATCCGGCGTGCAAAGAAACGGTACCATCATCAATAAGTCTCACATGCTTCTTGGTTTTGCGGACGACATTGATATTATTGGTGTGGATCGTAGAGCTGTGGAAGAGGCTTTTGTGCTGCAAGAATGTTGACGATAAACTCTACCAAGACTAAGTACATGGTGGCTGGTAGAGAACGAGGCAACCCAAACGGTGTAGGATCCGAAGTGGAGATAGATGAAGTACAATACGAGGTTGTTGATGAGTTCATATATCTTGGAACACTAGTGACATGCGATAATGATAGTAGCCGTGAGGTAAAAAGGGGTGTTGCAGCTGCTAATAGAGCTTTCTACGGGCTCCGTAACCAGCTGAAGTCTCGTAGCTTGCACACACGCACCAAATTTGCTCTATACAAGTCGTTGATACTACCTGTTGTTCTATTTGGCCACGAAGCAAAGTCGTTGGAGGAAACAGATGTTCGAGTACTCGGCGTTTTTGAGCGAAAAATCCTACGCTCAATATTCGTCGGCAAAGAAGAGAATGGAGAATGGCGCAGACGCATGAACACTGAGCTGTACCAAGTATACAAAGATGTGGACATTGGAAGGCTTATAAAACACGGCAGACTACAGTGGGCTGGACATGTAGTAAGAATGCCCTCGCACTCGCTGGCTGTGCGCAATCGAAGAGGATGCACGCGCAGCGGGAGTACAGAGCGACTGGAAAACGGCGGCTCAAGATCGAGTATCCTGGAAATCTACAATTCGTTCGGTACTGTTCCGAAGACGCGATGTGCACCATTAAAATGGTGTTTACATATCAATAACAGCTGCGCAATCGATTGGTTTCGGTACGGTTTATCGTTTCAATGATGAGTCGAATTGATCCGGAAACGCGAAAGAAAATTCTGCACACTTGGTGCTCAGAAAGTTGTGTCACGTACAACGAAATTGCAAAACGGGTGAAAGTGCACCACACCAGTGTCGAAAATATTATCGAGAAGTTCTGTAAGACCCTTTCCATGAAGGATTTGCCCCGATCCGGTAGGAAAACGGGTCCCGGCCAGCCCGGCCCGGACTTAAAAGTGGTTGAGTACATCAGGAAAAACCCATCGGCGTCGACGCGGGATTTGGCCAAGCTGTTCAACACCAGCATCGGGATAATTCAACGGATCAAAGTTCGGAACTTCCTGAAAACGTACAAGAAACAGAAGGTGCCGAAAAAGTCCCTGGTACAGCAAGTTCAGGCCAAAACAAGAGCGCGAAAACTGTATAACCGAATTCTACAGAATAAAGACGGATGCATCCCGATCGACGACGAAACCTACGCCAAGGAAAACTCTCGAGCGCTGCCCGGACCGCAATATTATACGAAATCTGTGTACCAGGACCTGGACGAAGCTGACACCACGGTGGCGATGAAAAAGTTTGGGCAGAAGGAGTTGGTCTGGCAAGCAATTTGTACCTGTGGTTTGCGATCGTAGATTTTCTTCACGAAGGGTACAATCAACGCCAAGTTGTACGAGGAAGAACGTTTGAAGAAGAGAATGCTGCCACTGGACAGAAAGCATAAGGCTCCTTCTCTCTTCTGGCCGGATTTGGCTTCAGCCCATTACGCCAACTCCGTTCTACAGTGGTTGTCAAAAAATAATGTACAATTCGTGGAAAAAGACATCAACCCACCGAACTGCTCGGATCTTCTGCCAATTGAAAGGTATTGGGCAATTGTCAAGCGGCACTTTCGGATGGAAGGTATAGTGTCTTTAAAACATGCAGGAGTTCAAAAAAAAACTGGACAGCTGCCACCAGGAAAGTCACAAACGTAACTGCGCAGAATTCAATGAAGAATGTCAAGTCCAAAGTGTAAGCGTTTCACAGAAACTAGGATTTTTTTTCTACATAATCAGTGAAATGCATAAAAATGTAATTTTTCTACAATATATCGAAAACTGATGTCAATATATGTTTTTTTTTCGTCATTTTATTCAATAATCATTGTTGCCAGCTACTTTTCGATACACTCCTTATTCAACAACATACTTTATTTTAATTTAAGCCCATTAAAAAAGATAAGATAAAAGATGAGTAGGCTTTATGCCTTTTGAAGAAAGTGATTGTAATTCTCATCTCCAGAAGGCTTTTCCTTGGTTTCAAACAAATAAATAAATTTAAAAAAATGAAAAGTATTAATCCCGACTCACCCTATAGTTCACGTTTAGGGCCATCCGACTACCTCTTGTTTTAATCGATACAGAACACTTTAAACGGGTTACGCTTCACTGGTAATCAAGGAAATCATTAGAATGGGTAGATTAAATCTTAGTAGCAAAATTCGAGACGGCATGTTTTTCGTTTGATAAATTGCTTGAAAGTCGGGAAAAGGTTGTGCTTTCCGTGGAACGTAATATGTAACCGTAATTACCCTTAACAAGGCTTCAAATTTTAGGCAAAAAGTTCTGAAAAAAATGGTTTATATTTTTAAGCGTTTTGTCTTGCCTCATTAGTGCATTAGCAGTTTAACGTGAATTACTTTCCTTAACAAGCCAAGAATTCCAGTTACAAAAGGAACTGGTTTGTGCAAATTCCGTCCAAGTTATAACATTTTTTTTCGCGTTGACAACTGTTTCAGTGATATACAAATGTTGGATGGATTATATTGGAAATAGGAAATATTGATGGCATAATCGATCAGAACAAATTTTCTTCTCTGTTGAGGGCCGTGTTGTTGGGACACAGTGGTAGCTCATTAAATAATAAACAAAAGTAACAAACAATACAGTCCTTACACTGCGCCATATAATTTCCAATTTCATTTATCAATCATTCGAAATATGTTTTGCTCGAACGGAAGCCAAAACTACATTCTACTGATCTAAATCAGTTCTCGATGGAAATATGCCATGAAGCGAGTAGAAATTTTTCATGAATCTGTTCCGTGATGAATTGCTACATTTTGACTGTGGTTTCAGTAATCAAATTTTATGGTTTTCAATTTGTTAGTAAATTTATCAAACAAACTCTGTAGTTCTTATTTTCCGCCATAGCAAATCGTGACGGCAAGTTTGTTTTTTTTTGACGGTCGAATTTTTTGCTACGGCATCACGTATCGACGGATTTCTATTACGTACGCTTCAACTATTAAGTATCAGGCACTTTCGTGAGCGGACTGTTCATGAAGTTTCCATTCGCGTATGGTTCTATGTTTACACATCATCCCTTCCGAATCTTTCCCGGAGCTGCCGAGATGGAAGCAACAGCATTCCAAAATCAAACTCCCAGCAAGCTACAATGAATAATAATGAAACAAAATGAATCTGATTTCTTTCCGTTTCGTCCTCCTGCTGCTGCTGCCAACTCCCAAACGTACGCCAGATAGACGAAAACGAGTCGTGATCAAACTATTAAAAGATTGATTGTTTCCCTCCTTCGTATCGACTTCTGCTACTACACTTATTGCACTGTCTTGTGCACTACTCCCTTCAACCTCCGCGGCGTGGCAGTCAATTGTGCATCTCGAAACATTCAGCCTGCAGTCCATAAAGGTATCACGGCTACTCGAAACTCGCGAATAAATGTGATTGAAGTATCGATTCTTGTCGTGCACTCGACTGCAATTGGAAAAGTTGTCGAAGTTCTTAGCGATAGCGTCGCGTCGTCGTCGTCGTCGTCGTCGTCGTCGTGGGGGCCCGCCTCTGTACAGGCTTGCCCATGACCACGGCCACTTACCGTCACCGTTTGCATCGAGTCCGTTTCCACTTCCAGCCTACGGTCGCTAATAGAGATGGAAGAGTCAGGGTCAGCGAGGTATTCGTTTTAGAAGACTTTTCAAAGTTGCCTCGCAATGGACGGCGAAGCACGAAGTCTACTGTGGTAGCTCTATAGAAGTTGAGCAATTAAATGGCACAGCTGTAGTCAGCATTATACACATCCTAGTTTGGCTGCTGCCGGTGGCTGCCCTGCCATCGGTCGAGAGGAGGGTGCGGTGGGTAAACAGGAAAAAATCACTTCAAACTGCAACTTGCTCCGCATAGAGAACACGGAGGTAATGTTGTTTTCATGACAGAATACGGTGGAAAATGGGAGAGAATGAACAAATTAGATGATCTCATGTAGCCAATTTCGGTAGCTGCTGGACGGACGATGCAACCGTAAGACGGTCTTCGAACCGAGGGATCCAAACATGATGGGAGATCACTACTGCACACAGAAAAAAGGGTGAAAACTAGCGGAAGTTCAGAGCCACCCCAGAGGTGATGTGATTTATGAGATTTCGTTCGGGCATGACATTTCCAGCTGAGCTGATACGGAGTTTGACCTCGCGGAGAACTCACTATTTAGTTGTCGCCGCCGGTGTTCAGATTTCGGTGTGCCTCGTGCTCCGCTGTAATGCAACCAATCAGATGAAAGCAGCTTTTGGTGCAGCGTACGCTCTCACTCTCACCAGAGTGCGGTTTCAATCGCAGCCGGTTTCAACTTTTCAATTTATAATTGCGTATTAGGTACACACACACACACACACGCTGTTTTTTCTCTATTTCAAGGCAATCAAGAACCGTGCACGATTCTCTTCCCGGTCACGGTTCGCTGTGGTGGGGGTAAAACGTACTTCTTGAGGGTAAGGTTTGAAAAAATTCAATCTAATTTTAATAATTTATCCAAATAGCAATCCACAACTAGTTCTGATGCACGAACATGTTTTTATGTTAGCAATGTTTCTTCATAATATGATTAGTTATTGAATAGTTTTTTTAGAGTTTCAAGCACATATCTTTGTCATATCATTGTTACTGATTTCAAACATTTATTGCATCACAGCCATGCTTTTAGCTACTAGTTGAAAATAAGTTTATGTGACGTTAAAAAACCATTGTGAACACGTAAGCGTAAGTGTAAATCGTTTCTGTGAATTGATATAATGGAATAACACAGCTATAACAAGATTATAACATACAATAACAGCACTGACTCAGATAGCTATCGATTGGTTTTCGCAACGTAATGGTTGGTTTCAATATGGCGAACACACTATAGAGTCGCAAGAAGTGTATAAAACATAAATAAAACCAAAAATATTGCTTTTTCCAAAACTGCTTCTTGTGGAAAATAATAAGTGGCTCAAAAGTCATTTTTCTTCTGCACCATAAACACGAAGAAATCAATACATTGATTGAATATCAATAGCGACAATGTTGTAATTCTCACTGAGAAGATTTTAAAATAATGAAAAATAGGAATGTAGTCTTGCTTGTTTTACATTTATTTAAAAACAGTTCGACAGTTTAGAAATCGTACACGCAGAGAAATGGAGCATGTTTAAAATAACAAAACTGTTAGTAGATTTTCAAACTCGATTTATGATAATTTCTAGCTAGACTATGATTGTTTTGAACTTATTTCTCCCGTCAATATCAATAATGTTCTCTGTTTGATTTGAATAAAAATTTTGGTCATGTCAAATGCAAAAAACATATGCTCCGGTTGACTTTATTGTGGAAATAAACTAACTATTTATTACATGTCTACCGAAGTTGAGTTGAAGTTATCAGCAATGTCTATGCTGATTTAATCCTGTTATTCTATTCAATTTATATAGGATTTTATTCGAGTAATGATACAACTAAGGTTACTGTTTAAATCAATCGTATTAGGTTTATTTCTTATACACCGCAGAAATTTTATCTTGCGCGAATAAAGTAGAGCATTTTTTCCCCCGCGGAAAAAGTTTGTGCATGTGTTAAGAGTAAAATCTACTTCTTATCTTTCGTAAGGGGATTTCAGCAATTCAAACGTATGTATTGATAATTAATAATATTGTTGAAAATTGTATAACATTACGTAATTGATGCAGAGATCTTTACAGGACTGATAAAAGACCAAATCCTTGAATACTAATTAAGATACCAGGGCATGATTGTGGAATGTGAATAATTCAGTCGTCTCGACAAAAGGGCTGAATGCATCAATCAAAAGCTTTGTTTTTGAGAATTTAAAAATGAATGTAAATTTAAATAAAAGTAATATCGAAAATTATCTTGCAAATTATTTTGAAAGAAATCATTTTGTTCTTAAAATAAATTAAAATGTATGATTATAACAATCAAAAGTGTTAGTTGAAATAGCTGAACTTAAGTTCATTTACTCCAACTAAAATGTGTGTAAATTTAAAGCGCTACAATTATGACCTTTAACTAGAGTTCATTCATTTGAAACTGGTTTTTCAAATTGAATTTACTGTGAAACTGTTTGTCAAGAAATTGACAGGAACGCACAAGTAAAATATTTGTTATTTTTATCAAAGTATTGATTGAAACAAACTTATCAATCGAAAAAAATTAATTATCATGTTTTGTAGTTTCAAGCAGCAATATTTGCTATATCAACCCAGATATTCTTTTGTCACTATTTCAATAAAAAAAATCGTTGTATGAAACCCAAATTTAGTTATTTTTACAAATTTTTTCTCTGCGTGTAAAATGTGTACATCGTATCGAATGTGTAGTTTTTAATATCATACTACTCTTTTTGCCTTTCTCATATAGAACGGACTTTACAACCGAGTGTCATATACCATTTGACTCAGTTCATCGAGATCACAGAATGTCTGTCTCTCTCTCTCTCTGTGTGTGTGTGTGTGTGTGTGTGTGTGTGTGTGTGTGTGTGTGTGTGTGTGTGTGTGTGTGTGTGTGTGTGTGTGTGTGTGTGTGTGTGTGTGTGTGTGTGTGTGTGTGTGTGTGTGTGTGTGTGTGTGTGTGTGTGTGTGTGTGTGTGTGTGTGTGTGTGTGTGTGTGTGTGTGTGTGTGTGTGTGTGTGTGTGTGTGTGTGTGTGTGTGTGTGTGTGTGTGTGTGTGTGTGTGTGTGTGTGTGTGTGTGTGTGTGTGTGTGTGTGTGTGTGTGTGTGTGTGTGTGTGTGCGTGTGCGTGTGCGTGTGTGTGTGTTTGTGTGTGTGTGTGTTTGTGTGTGTGTATGTGTGTGTGTGTGTTACAAGGAAATATGTGCAAATTTTTTAAAAAATGTGCACTTAGTTTTCTCGGAAATTTCTTAACCGATTTTCACTAAGTAAGAAGCAAATATAAGGTGTTAAAACGCTTTAAACATTCCCCGAAAAGTTGATCCAGATCCGACTTCCGGTTCCAGTATTACAGTGCGGTTAGTGAAAAATTTCAATTTCATGAGTATTTTTTCACAAGCGATGGCGAAACGAGGTGCACTTTTTTATAAAACTTTATGCTAAATTCATCTAGTTGGTAGATCTTGTTAGTTAGTGAATTTATACAACTACTTTTGACTACTAGTCCTCGGTTTCCGCATCCGAAAACACTGATAATAGTGGAAAAAATTCCCAAAAGCGGAACTAACTTCGATTTCTCAGCAACGGTTAAATTGATTTTCACGAATCATGTTTCAAACTAAAGCTTTCATTGTCTTTAAATATCCTGTGCAATTTCATCCTGATACGACTTCCGTTTCCGAAATTATAGAGCGATGAGTGTCAAAACACTCAAATCGTCATTCAAAATAACGATGCAAAACTAGTACGCGACGGTGCGTGCGGTTTTGCTCCATGTGCAGCGTGCTTTGTTCAATTTCGTATAGCGTGCAGGGTTGCCACATTAAAATTTATGTTTTTCAGGTGAAAAATATGAAAATTTTCAATTATTTTATTCGATTTGTAAATACTTGTTAGTGTTATTACAAAATCATCATAACGATACTTTTCTATAAAAGTACACTTATTGCCTTTCTCATATGGGAAGTTTATGAAATCTTTTGAAAAATTGGCTCGAAGGACTAAGTGTTCTATATCATTCGACACAGTTCATCGAGCCGAGCAATGCATGTTTTTGAGTATGTATGTGTGTGAGTATGTGTCAAATAATGTCACTCATAAATTAAAAAATCTCGTAGTCCCATAGGTTGCTATTGAATTTCACACCGTCATTTAGAGCCACGTTGCAAAAGAGGGTAAAATTCTTCTAGATTAGGCTTAAATCTGATTCAATTTGTAGTTATATTAGTTACTTACCGACTTTGACTATACTGGTTCCAAGTTCCCGGTTCCAGAAGTACCAGAAGTAGTGGCCGAAAAGTTTAAAACGATACTCACTCAATTTTCTAAGAGATGATTTGATCGATTTCCACGAACAGGCTCAAATAAAAGTTCCTATAGCCTCATAGGTTGCTGTTTAATTTTATCGAGGTCCGGTATCCAATATTGCCGGTTCCAGAACTATAGGGTATAGTGTGTTTAATCATTTAGTGCGACGATGCAAAATAAAGAAAAAAGTCCTATTAACTGACATGTGACATAACTGTTTACAATTTGATAGAATCGCATGATGGATTCATTTAATGTGTATATTATCGCTGATGATTAAGTTTTAACTAGTTCACTTGAAAACAAGTAGGGTAACGGATCCTTATTTCATCTCATTGCACTAAAGTCACTATAATTATTTCATATTTTTGCTCAATACGCCTTGCTCCACATTGAGAATCTTCGGAAATTGAACTTATATTCATAAAACAGCAAAAAACACTTCTGATGTGTTCACTTCTCTGATCCCAATTTCATCTCAATGGATTATAATTCATCATATTGTTGTTTCTATATTCTTCCTATTAATTAGCAATCACAATCTCAGTTTATAAATGTCAAAAATCTTCTTAAAAGGGCCTAATGCTAACTGAAAGACAACACACGATCTTTTTAGAACCAGTTTGGAATCAATTCGTTTCCTTTCGTTTTACATTTGAATTTTTACTGCTAGGGTAATAAGGATTGGCCCTTTTAAAAATATGAAAATATCAGATGCACAACCGATAAAACACACACACACATAACAGTGTTTTGTTGACATATATCGTAATGGAATCAGTTATTTCCCAAGAAGAGCTTGCCGAATCGTTGGGACTGAGTCAGCAAGCCATTTCAAAACGTCTCAAGGCCCTGGGCATGATTCAGAAAGCAGTAAACTGGGTGTCGTACGAATTGAAACCGAGGGATATCGAGCGCCGTCTATTTGTATGTGAGCAACTGCTTCAAAGACTTAATTAGTGGTGTTAATAGTGATCTTGTTTTGAGACGAATCAATTATTGAATATTCAGAAACATGACGAATTGTAAAACTTGAGATGAAAATGTTTCCTAATTTGAAAGGTGAATTTAATTTTCAATGGAAACTATTTTTTAATGCAAAAGTGTTGAAAGAGAAATAATATAGATACGATGTGTTGATTAGGATGTGATGAAGAGATGAGATGGAATTAGGAGGTCAGATGAAATAGGGAGCCGTTACCCTAATTTTCATACTACAGAGAGATAAATTATTTCTGCATAACATTGCAACGTGACAACTGATTTCTAACTAATATTCAACCTGCGCTTTTTGCGTCACATAAGTGGTTAGATGTTGGTAAAAACTATTCCACATTTTTGTTTCATACTGGTCTGAAATGAGCCACCAGAACCAAAATTTATTGTTTGTGGAGCACATCACTCAATAAATCGTGTGACTGAATGGGAAAAATCGATTTTCAAGAGTAATACAATAATACCAACGTTTGTCTAACTTCTTGATGCCGTGTTTGTGGAAGAGTTTGTCTTTTGCTTCAAAATAGGCTTCACAATTTTTTACCGGTGATCAGCTAGTCACTGGGAGCCAGACCAGGACTATACGGTAGATGAGCAAGTGATTCGAAGTGTGATTCGTTCAATTTAACCATCGTTGCCAACGACTTGTGAATCAGTTCTCTGCCTTGGTGAAACAGTGTTTTTGATTTGTTGTTTTTCTTCGCTCAAGATAGTCTATGAAGATTATACCACATGTATCCAACATTTTGAAGCCATAACCTTTTCAGCTGACGGTTGCGCCTTTGGACGCTTCGGACGTGGTTTACCGGCAGCAGTTTACTCAGACGATGATCGTTTTGATTCCGGAGTGAAATGTTGGAACCATATTGCATCCATTGTTACATATCGATTCAAAAGATCGTATTTATTACTCATAACCATGGCCAAACATTGCTCTGAATAATCAACACGTTGTTGTTTTTGATCGGCTGTGTGTAAACGCGGCACCAACTTTGAAAAGAGCTTTTCGATGGTCAACATTTGACATTTGTGAAACAACATTTGACATTTGTGAAAAATAGTCGTGGCGGCCATTTGTCAGAAATCATATTTAAATATTAAATACCGTTCGTAATATTGTCCATCTAAAACTTTTCTCATCTGTCTGATAATTCATAGAATCGGAAGCAATAATATATCATATATAATATTTATATCACGATGGAATTGAGCTAATTTCGATTTCATGAAGCGTATTTCACTAAGAGCGCCCCCAAGATGTGAGTGTCAGAAGGCTGCAAAGTCTAGACTTTAATATGGGTAAGCTAGAGTTTCCCATCCGCTATAATCCAAATCCACTCCAGCTACATTTCAGACAAGCACCATCGCCGCACCGCATCTAAAGACATTCAATCGCATGGCCTCCAATTTTTCACTTTTTTCTTGAACTTAGTTTTTTTTCCATTCCGGGTTATAGTGGCTCATGACAACCGATTGTAGCGGAAGTTTGCAAGATAAAAATTATCGTCTTTTAACGCTTCGACTCATCAGATAATAAGCAGTTTACGTTGAACTACTAAAATCACCTTGCGGTTCAACTTGAACAGCTAAGCAGACGTTAATTTGGCTCCACAGATTATCCGGGGAAAAAATTGTCCTCAATCGCACATCTCATGTTAAAGTATGAATGCAAACGCTTTCTGCATTTGACACTTATTCGGATCAAAACGCAGTGAAAATTTCTTTGATTTCTGTCGAACGCCTTCTTCATCAAAAAAGGTTAATGTAAATTCGATTAGTTAAAACTTTTTCAGTTTTTCTCAGAAATAGTGGTTTACCTAATTTTTACAAATTGAATCTCAAATGAGATGTCCTATGGACGAAGAATTTTTTTCCTTAATTTAGCTTAAAATTATTTATAAATTTAAAACGTTATGTTGGTTTATCCCCAGAGAGCTTTCTCGTTTTTATTCACGTTTCAATGAAACGTTTTTTGAAGAATGCTTCTGTAATATTCAAAAAAATATGAGTTATACGAGAAGGTATCATTGGATGAATTTAAACAGGTTGTTGTATCAGAGAGTTTCAGATTATTAGTTCACTGTTTCCGGAAATACCAGAATAGGAAACCGAGTTTATTTGATCATCAAGCAGCTAGCTAAAAAAAACACTTTTGAAGTCAACATTTTTACACTAATTACCATGTAATTTCGGAACTGTACGTTGGATCCAGATGAAAAATGAGGATTTTCTGAAGGATTACAGATTTTTTTTAAATCTAAACTTGTGAAAGCTAGAGCTGTCTTGTTTTAGAAATTTTGTGTATATTTTTCACATATACTTGTTAGTATCTACACAAAATGCAAAATTCTTGTAAATTTGTCAAATTTACATGCCAATGCATGTCAATATTTTTCAATGACAGTATATTCGACTGAATTTAACAGCCAAATAGACACACAGCTTAAATTTACATATTATTGGATGTAATACCCGCCTTTTTTCTTGGGTGATAACAAACACCCAAGAAAAAAGGCGGGTAGGCAGTATCAGAGACATAACTGGAACGTGAATACAAATAAAGCTGTCATGCTTTCTTCCGGGTCGGCGATTCAATGCATAGGGCACTGGTCTTATAAACCAGTTGTCGTATGTTCGAGCTCCGACCTGGAAGGATTCGTAGTGTCAGGAGAAACGTAGCACCAGTCATGCAATGGTTCTGTACACAATGAATCGGCTGCGAAGTCTGTTGAAACAGAAGGTCAAATTCCACTACAGGAATGTAATACCAAAGCTTTGATTTTTTGCTTTCTTTTTTCCCGAATCAATAACAGATCGTATTATTGATTGTGTGAATTTTGAAACTTCTAATTCCTCGCTTCCACAATAGTGTTTTTTCATATCTCTGAAAAATAAACTGGTGAACATATTTCCAACGATACGGAAAAAAAATTATGGTACTGCGTTAAGTAGAATGATATTTACGATTAGGTTCTGCCCATTCTTTGACAGGGTGATTTTTGAAAAAGTGCCCCGTAGTTTAGTAAGACGTGTTCACATCAAAATATGGCATGCTTGATTTTACGTCATGTGTAATTCTCATTTTTTCTTAGAGTGTACGCAAAATATACTTCCGATAAAAATTGATAAAGATAGGTCATACAGCATTTTTGTCGAGCTATAAAGACTGTCCCTGAAAGTATGAACGCAGCTACTGCCATTACGCAATAATAAAGAATCTTTCAATTTGTATGGCTGTATCCTGTAGTTGACATATCTCTCTCCACTTGTATAGCCGTTTATTTGTTTGTATTCTAATTTCTATTTTTTATTTTACGTTTTGTGTTCGATTCAGCAGTGCACAGCAGTTCATGTTGAGCTTCCATGCTACTCAGCAGTTCATCACAAACCGCTAAGAAAACGTAAAGCTATCTTTTCTTCACTTAATTATGTCGTTTTCGCTTGAGAAAACTGAAACTGACCCAGGGTAGTTTCATCAAACAAAAACTTTTCACGAAACTGTGTTAATTTCGCACTTAGCAATGGAGGTTTGAGAAAACCTGATATAAAACCATGTTCGAAACTGACTCGATTTTCAGTTCAATAACGTTGATACTAGTTTCGATAGTGGCTTCAAACAAACGGTTTGACAGCAGTTAAAGTGGAAACTGGGTTAGGTTTGGCATCAAGCGAAAACGACATTAGCATCGAGGTACACATTCATTTACGTACGTACGTTCATTTGTTTCCATCAGTTTGTTTCAAAATTCGTAGACTTTCAGCAGAACAACGTCGAAAAATTTTGTTAGAAAGAAGAGTAAATCAGGAAGAGCGAAGATCGGTCAGGAAGTTCACTGAAGATAATACCTTTCAGAAACAAAAACGAAAACGGATCGGAATAAAGGTCTTGCACAACTACGATGGGATAAACTGAATTGGTACTTCGAAGTACTAAGTACCAATCACAGTATAACTAATAACATTTGAATATCCAAAACTTTTGTATTACTTCCACTGAACACTAGATGTGCCCATGCCTTCTAAGACAGTCTTTAGATGTTCAAAACCTGGGCAATGTTTGTACGATTGCTAAATTTTAAATTGACTCCTTTATATAGAAAACTAAGACGTAGTCCTTCGTAAAAAAATTGGGACTGATGAAAGTCGAAAGAAGGAAAGGCTCCCACATTGAAATTCCAGTACGATTATAGAGATTTTAACCATGAGGTCATTGGTCACTCAGACCAGAAAAACTTCCTGATCGACTTTGTGGGGTTCGGGAATCGAACCAAAGCGGACTGCGTGAACGACATCGTCTTACCAATTATGCCGTCCCTACACAGTGAAGTTGATTCCGAGTGCAAACGACTAAGACTGAATTCAATTTTCTAATAGAACTGCATTCTTTTGCTCATTCTGAATGCACCCTGTGTCGTGATGCAGTTTTTGATTTACCACTACAATGAAAAATATGTATGACATTTAGAGCCATCAATGTCGTAAATATTATTTTTCGTTTCAATTATATAGGTTTTAACACCTTAGGTCACTTGCCTCTTCGGACCAGAAAATTTTTCTGATCATATGTGCGGAGTTGGAAATCGAACCCAGGTCGGCTGCGTGAAAAGCATCGACTATCACATCACGCTGTACCCGTCCCCTCTCATAAATATTTTTTAGAGCCATCAATGTCATAAACACTTTCTTTTCGTACTAGTTAGCAGCAAAATCTAGAATGGTTAGAACACGAACTTCGATATTATACAAAGAGGTTCTTGTTTTCGCTGGTAAGTTTGCTAAATAGTTTTTAATAGAAAATAACTAGTTTTACTTACAGTTGAGATAGACATTCTGCATTTTGTTCAATTGGATCCCTTGGGTTCTTACTCAACAATTACTGGTATTCAGTTCGTGCCTGCATCTCAGCCAACACAGTCGAAAATCGTTTGCAGTCGAAGCAAAAGAAACAAAGACAATACAGTGCAGTGAACAATAGAGTGTACGAAATGGGCAAATACGATTTAACAAAGCCTGAAACTTGGCCAACAAGGCCAAATTCAATTTGTATAGATTTCAAGCGTTGCAAAGTTAGACCAGCAGCAAATGAAATTGAAATCTTACTTAAAGAACGAATGCATCTAGACGCTAATAATGTAACTGAGATTCAATTCAACAAGGCGTCTAACTGTGTGTACATTATGTTTAAACGTGAAAGCGATGCAATTGCATTCGCTTCGGTTAACAACGAGGTGCACAGCGTTGAGTGTGACAACATTAAATACAAAATTCCTGTGCACATGGTGGACAATGCCATACAAGTACGCGTGCATGACCTTCCCCCGCAGTCCAGCGATCAGTGCGTTCGGGAAATCATGTCGCAATACGGTGAAGTTCTTTCCATCGAAAGAGAAGTATGGCGGAATTTTTTCCCCGGCATCCGGAATGACGTGCGAGTGGTACGTATGCAACTACGTAAGGCAATTCCATCATACATCATTTGTGGTCAAGGTGGGACACATCCGTGTAAAACGCTGATTACCTATGAAAATCAGCTGGTTACATGTCAGTTTTGTGAACAACCTGCACACTACGGTAAACCTTGCACTGAAACTGCGAAAAGAACATCTTCAACAAAAGACAAGGTCAACCTTTCAACAACGAAAACTAGTGATCGTAGTACTCCTGTTTCACCATCAAACCAACTAACAACTGCAACCAATGTACTGGTATTAGTTGAGCAAGCCTTTTTGTACCGGAGCCTTTCGTTTGCTCACCTCGCAATACTCTGTTGTTGTTTTTTTGCAATGGTCCTCTCAATCGCAAGCGTTTTGCGATTGTATTGAATAAGACACAAAAGCGAACTATTCGCAAACTATTCTTGGTCGTAAATTCGTATTTCTAATGATTGTAATGATTCAATCGAGTCAAATTGTATGATCAAACTTCAATAATATGTCGAAAAGCAGTAAATTTTGTTGAGCTGCTTTATACCAATGAATCAGAAAGTCATTCGAGATCAAAAGCAAAGTACGTTTAACACCGCTCTACCACTAACCGTGTATTGGGCGCATATTTGGAAAACAGTACACGTACCCACGTAGAGACGTGTGTCGCTTTCCCGGTTAGATCGCATCACATCATGACACGGGTCGGCCGGGGTCCATTTAGCTATCCTGTTGTGCCAGAGCAGCGGTATCTCGTTCGATCGGGTAGGGTCAAGTTTACCATTTTAAGAGCTTGTTAATGACGTTTCAAGGGAGAAAGATTGGATCGCTCCGTGAGATCTCAAATGCAGATGCTGCTCTGAGGCAATGATCATTTAGTTTAAAACAACCTAGTTTCAATCTTCACCACAGTTTCCTTGCACCACTTTTTCTATGGGGCTTACAAATTAAATGTCGCTTGGTAGGTAGCCAACAGGAGTGAGAAATATAAGTGTCAACGGCAGTTGTCCACAAAAGTACTAGAAAATGGTAAATATATTTCTCGACCCAAACGCTCCCTGCTGCTTCAGGAAAACTTCAAAACTCAAATTCCTCTTTTAGTTCAACTCTAGCGACCCGGTTGACCTCACAACCCCAACCCCATAATTCTCACCCACTCACCACGGTAGTTCGGTTCCACGTGTACAAATAGTATATTATTTATGATGACCGCGGGAAATTTATGGTCAAAGTTTTCTTATTTTGATGACGAACAGAAAAGAAACCGCCCGACCCGAGAGGAAATGAGAACGAAGCTTAATTTTCTTTGGCATACAATTTGCAAACCATTTTCGGCTAGCCAGAACAGTTCTGTTTCCGCTCGGCTCCCCAGGTATTTAATGTTTCATCTAGGCTGTTCTAGCAATAGTAAAATAACGAACCGACGGCAAACAGCGCCGGCGACTGGAATCCGTGAAAAGACCGACGATCTACTCACGTTAGGAACATAATGCACACAAAAGTACGTTAAGGTAACAGTTGGCCGTTGTCGTTTCCCGAGCATGGAGAGTGGCGTTCAAGTAAAATACCGGTACGATAATTCGCCATTTAAAATAACGATACCAACTGTCCTTAAGAAACCATGACACAGCTCTTCTCGAACTTATATCCACATTAAGCTCTTCTATTTATGCGATAGAGTTTGCTGCTGCTAAAGAACCGTAGGTCTTATTACTGATCCTCAGCGGACTTGAAAGTATCTTGCGTAAGAAAAGCTTAGTAGAAGATTTTATTTCGACAAGTTTCAGCGACTCACAGGCCGAGGAAAAGTTCGTTTCGTGAATTGGAAGCAGTAATGAACAATAAACAGCAACTCTCTGATATTGAGTTTGAAATTTATCAGTTTAATTAGTTAATTCTAAAATATATCATTCTAATAATTATGTTCAAATAATTTGGAAGAGTAAAGTATTATTTAGAATTGATTGAATTGAATCTGGTCGAGTATACTCAATTAACTTTGAATCAAGTTTTAAGAACAAGTTTATTACGTTTGCATATTTTTGACGTAGGACGTCTTTCTTTACTATGCGCACCTGGGTGCAATTTCAAAATTTTACAACACAAAAGTTTACCGAAATTACTCCAGACTTGTTTTCTTAATAATTTTTCCCATGTTTGAGTTCATGTCCTAATTCTTTCACGAAAGGAATAGAAGAAGGTGTAAGATTGTTATTAATACCACTTTCATTACGTGAACATTGATTAAATAGTGAAAAAATATGTCCAAACATGAAACATCCAAATCAACCGAATTTAAAAATAGACACTGTTGCATGTTTGCTAGCTTCAGTCTATGATAATTCATGAACTGATACACATCGAGTGCGCAGGCTGCCATCTACGCCAAGACAGTGGAACTACACCTGACATTATTCAACTGGTGCTTCAGTCAATGGCGAATATGAGGTTCCGTTTGTCAAACCTAAACGCAGAAAAACAGCAACTAGTTCTTCGGTGAGCAAATCTGCTGTTGAACGTTCTTAGCTTGAGTTTTGACTCAAAAAAGAGCGATTGCGTCATACAGCTGGTGGTCGTTTGCATTGGCGAAAAAAACAACGAAAAGTGGACAACGATGAAGAACATTATACAGAATCAGCCGTTCTTATGGCTCTAAAAGTTAGCTAAAGAGCTATTAAGATTACTTGTTTGCAAATCAAAGGTAAAAATAATCAGTTTAGTGCAAATCTAGAATAATTTGATATGCTTTGAGAACTTTTCGCCCTACGAAATTCGCACCAAACGAGTGCAAACAAAGGTACACTCTAAAAAAAAATGAAATTTACGCTTGACGTAAATTTAAGCATGCCGTAATTTATTCGTTGATGACACAATATTACATCTACTAACATGTAAAAATAATTTTTGTGTCTGTATTGATGTAAGCTTCAGCTAAATTAACTGTGAAGGTCATCGCGACGCTCCCTTTATATACATCTTTTAATATGTAAATTTTTCTCAGCGTGTACACACTTAGAAAAAATAATGTAAATTTACGTCTTCTGAGACCGATGTACGATATGAGAGTCAAAAATGACTCAATTTCAAAGTGAACAATCTAGCATTCTGACATATTTTTAAGTGCTTAAACATGTAAATTTAAACGTTTGCTTGAAAGGCGGGGTGTGTGTATTTAAATCATTACGTTCTTATGAATTGTGTCATATGTGGATTTGCGTCATCTGAAAATTTCATAATTTTTTGCTGTGTAGCATTTGCTGCATCGCATTCGAGAAAAATGTTACAAACAGTGTTTAATATCGTAGAGAATTGTATAAATCTCGTACAGCATTTCGATAATTTCTTTCACTTAAATATTGATATGAATGTATGAAATATTAAAATATATGAGCGATTGTACGACTTGTGTTACGATTATATTTATGTAATGATTTCTTCTAGGTCAAGGCTCAAACTTACAGATGACATGGAATGGTGCACTTCTTTCTAGAATACTAACATAATCATCCGTAGCCAAATAGGACTTTTCCAGGACTCCAAAGCCACTAACGGTTCTTTTCAGGACCACCAAAGTAACGTAGAGAGACTTATTTAGAAAACGGTCTTAAATCGATTTCGCCCTTCTTCCTAGAATACAAATGCAATCTTTTGAAACCAAATGGTTCTTTTCAGCACTACAAAATCTTAAACGGTCAAACGATATCAAATCAATTAATACACAGAAAAAAATTATTAATTTTACAGGTGACACAATTCTACAAACGATACAATTCATAACTACTTAACTTCTCAAATGACGCAATATTCCATTCGCACAGAAATTTACTGGTTCCTAGTGTAATTTGCACTCGCCTAGCAAGTGAGCCTGTATGAATTTATATGCACGATTTACCAGCCAAGCAGATATGTGCTTCTGTGGCTCAGTCGACTAACTGGTGTGCTTTGTGATCTAATGTTTCTCGGTTCAAGTCGCGTTGTTGCTGTGGATCTTTTGATTTTTAATCCATTCGTTTTAAATCCATGTAATTTTCAAATCACACAATTTTTCATGTTCTTGAATATAAATTTATGTAAAATATGACGCTCCATTTTTGTGCATCTGAAAAGATGTAAAATCACAAGAATTTTTCGAACTGTGTATCTTTACACATCTGGAATGCAGTCCTAAGTCAATCTCGCGATTATATCGCTGGCATTACCTACTCCAAGTTTTTCTTTTGTAGTTATAGTTTACGTAAAAAAGTAAATAATTGGTACGATAATTGGATGCGAACTTCCTTCGAATTATGCCTCTGGGCGATATTTTATACATCTGCGGCCGGTAAGCAATCGATTTCGCTTATTTGTACCACAAGGATTTTCAGGATTTCCTTTCGGTGACATGGTTATAATAGTCAGTCGCCATGCATGCCAATGTAATGGCGGATATACATCCAATAGGAAATAGGAAATGTTATCAACAAGGATCTCCTTGTCCGAATCGTTTCTTTTCGGTGCTCTGATGGTCCCTGCCTCTTCCCCCAATTATATGGGAATATTATGCAAGAGCGGGTCATTTCGCCGAACGTTGTTTCGCAGAAGAGGTCCTGTCGCTGAAAGGGTTATTTCGACGAAAGAGTCGTTTCGTTTACGTCACATAATGAATTAAAAAACGAAAAATTCTAGTTATTCATCAAAGTTATCTATGTGTTGTAATTGTTCCCTGGATAATTGGCTTTTTGCATACAAACCTGTAGTCGCCTCGTTTGCCCGGCCTATTCAAAGCTAGGCTTCTTTACTTCAGTTAAATCCAAACGAGCAAAACTATGTGGCGAAGCCGCATTCGATATTTTTTTCATTTGCACTCAGTTATCCGGAAATATCGCAAACAATTGCCTGGTAGATACTCTAAAGAAGTTATCAAGTTCTCTTGGGAACTCCGTTCTGAAGAATATGGAATAAAATTAAAATAAAAAAGAAAATTAAAAAAATAATTCAAGTCTTTCTGGATTATTTCAGAAGTAAGATTGTGGTTCAACAAAAATGGCGTTCGGGGAAATGACCCTTTCGGCGAAACGGCTCTCGGTGAAACGGTTTTCGGCGAAATGACCCTGATCCATTTAGCAGCTATTACCTTGAAGAGTTTTCTGTTTTTTTTCCTTATTTTTTGTGCTTTCTTGTATGTTTGTTTTCTATAATCTACACAAAAAACCAACAACTCCGTGCCCCATTTCCTGAAAAAGAGTTTCAACTGATATTAACAGATATCATAACAGTGATTTGCGATTCACCCTACCACCCAAGTAGCAAATGTAACTTGTTGAACTTTCAAGATGTTTTACAATTGATTTAGAAATGTTATTTATATAAGATATGTTTAGAAATATATATTATAATTGGTTGTGCAACTTATCACTGTTAAGTTTCACAATACTACCGGAAAAATCACTGTAGAACAACTTTAAGTACATATAAAACAATTGTGCAGTAAATCACCAACTTGTTAATATTTCACTAGAAGCTCTACAAAAAATTCCATATCGTCATGTAAAACGGAAGTAACTATAACAATTGTGCAACTTATCAAAAACTTTACGAACGGCTTTCATAATTGTACCGGACACAATATACGTCGAAATTGCTATAAATCTCTTGTGGAAGAAAAATTAGTGAAATGATTGATGCTCTCCGCATGGCAAAAAATACTAAGCCGAATTGATAACCTTGCTGCAAAAAATATATTTCTGCAGAGTCCGCATTTTGGCTGCTTCATGAATTTTAAGATCAGTGTGCTCAGTTTTCTTCAGTTTTAGAAAAACAATGATATAAAATTCAAAACTTGCAAAAAAGTTGTGCAAGATTTATCTGCTTGAATTGAACGCAAAACTTGCAGACATGAGATTATTATTATAAAAGTTGCAGGAATACAGCATTACATACGCAATGAGAACAAAAATAAACCAGATAATTTGTATTCGGTTTTAATCTCACGAAAAAAAATAAGCAGACCTGACATCACTTTTTAAAGATATTGAACGAAAAGTTAATTTCATCATAGTTACTCCCATAATTATATATTATCGCTTGTTCAACTTGTTTTTGCAACTCCAGCACACGGACTTGCCAAAATAATACCTACAGTGCGTATCACAAAAGTTGGGCCCTCTAAGATAAATGACTATACTGTATTGTTGTTTAATTCAACTAGAAGATTAAAACTGATAAAAAACAAAACGTAGAGAATTTCTTTCTGAAATATTAACATGTTAATGTTTCCTTTTATTTAGATAATATATGTCATTACGTTGGGTGAACCATTTTCTATTCTATTCTATTGGGTGAACCATTTTCTATTCAACTGACTGTTACAATCGATGCCATATTGGAAAATATTCAAGAAAAAATCATTTCGAGATTTTTCAGGTTTAATTACACATTAGTTTGATCAAAATCGTCTGAGAATTTTATAGAATGTTTGAATACACGTATTTTAAACACCATTCCGATTATTCTCATTAAAAATAATAGACTGTTATTTTTACAGGAATTGGTTTAGAATCATAAAAACACGTTAATTCAAAGGCGCTTGAAAATTTCGGGGGTACGAAAACATGTTTCACCATAAAAATGCAGTTCGTTGTCGATTTTTCATTTACAAAAACACAAAAGATCAATTCTACTATATGTTGCATTATAATTTTTCATGAGCAGATTATTTAACAACAGATCCATGTTTGTGTTAAGAGCAGTTGTGTTGAAAATCAAATGTGAAACTTAATCATTAGAAATTAAGTTTGCATGTTTTTGTGAACGTCATTCCATTTCTTGTTTACATTACATAGTAGTTCTAGCGAGTTTCACAATTGTTCTTTCGCAGATTTTATTACTGCCTTTTTGATGGGATCGACGCATGAGTTTTTGTATTAGTTGCACAATCGTAGTGAATAAATGTTCGTAATAACGGATGAACTTGAAAGTATGTTGCACAACACAGAAAAATTGCGCTTTTTCCATAACACAACAGTTACTAGAATAGTGATATAAACTAACTTGATAAATTGCACAATCAGTAGAAAAATACAGGACAGCAACTTAACATGCTACTTGGGCATCTAAGGTCATGTTGTGCATCTAATAGGACCAAAAGGGCGATCGGTATAGGCTGCAATTGATGCGTTTGCGAAAACATGATAAAGTTATTCTCCTGCATGACAAAGCTCGGGCTCTTGTCGCAAAAGTCATTAAAAATATTTTGAAACATTTAGGCGGGACATTTTGTCGCACCCGCCGTATTCTCCTGACAATGCTCCTTTTGATTACTGGTTGTTCCGATGGATGCAGCACGATCAGGTAGGTCATTGGTTTACTTCTTCCGTAGAAATTGAAAATTGACTTCAAGCTTAAAAAGTCAAAGTCTTGGCATTTCATTTTTTTGTGGAATTTGGCCTTTCTGTTTCAACAGACTTCGCAGCTGATTCTTAGTGGACAGAATCATTGCAAGGCTAGTACTATGGATCCTAGTGACACTAAGAATCCTTCCAGGTCAGGGCTCGAACATACGATAACTGGCTTGTAAGACCAACGTCCTATGCATTGAACCACCAACCCGGGACAAGCTTTTTTGACTTCAAGCTTGGATCACCTCAAAAGACGAGACATATCTTCGAGATGGAATTCGAAAATTACTTGAGAGGTGGTAAAAAGTAGTAGCTAGCGATGGACGATACTTTGAATAATCCCAAATATTTTATTTTGAAATAAATGCATTTTTGAAGCCAAAAAATAGGCCGAATTAATTTGTTTATTTATGTGATTAGTCCCCCTAAAAGTAAGATAAATATATTGTTTTCGTTCAGAGCCAACATAGGGGCTAAGTTACTTCGACAAAGTTGTTCAGAATGTTATTTCAAACAAATTTGCCGAAGGTACGATACCCATAACTTGAGTGTAATTCATGATATAATGTATTTTCTGAAAAGGGTGTAATAAAACCAGTTTTTGTAAGAAAACACATATATTTTCAATGTATATGAGTTTTTCATGTTATACAATCAGGAATCAGGAATCAGAACAAATTGGCTCGAATGGCACGTTCCCCTTGATATTTGGAGATTTGTGCCTTGCCATCCATATTATTTGTTTTCATCATTTTCCCGATGTGTTAGAGGGAGGGATCGAAGGGAAATGGTAAGGTTTGGACTAGGAGAATGGGGGAAATTGACGACACAAAAAACATAGAAAGCAGAAGTAAATTCTGCACCCCTGAGGGATGCTGAACAATCTGCTGGGGATCACATTTAGTGAAAGCAGAAGTAAATTCTGAACCTTTGCGAGGTCCCGAACAGTCTGCTCTTAAAGCCTATTCAGGTTTGTTACTATATACGTTTTTCTGATGAACGATACGTACATAGATTTTCTGAAAACCATAGTTCAGACGGAATTTTGTTTTCTCTAGAAGGCTCATTGAGTCATCGTCGATACTGCAGAAAAACATGCGTTTTCCCACAGTAACCGGACCCGCCTTGAGTAACATCCACCGATTCAACAAAATCCCCGGATTTTGCAGATCTAATCTCATCAGAACATCGGATTCAGCCAACCCTTCCTCAGTATCCCAAGGAATAGGAAGGCAAACCCGATTTTGATGTAGACTGTAGGGTTCAATAATGAACTTACTATCGCCAGCCTGCTGGTTTATCAAACCAAGCTTCTGCTTGAGCCAGGCACTGCTCATCTCATTCTCCGGAGAGAACCAGACGATGCCGTACCTAAGTCCACAGCCTTTGAAGCTTGGTATAAACTCCGTAGACGGCGTTGTGAAGAGACATTTGTTCAAGTCTCTTAATAAATGGGCTTTCAGGTCCTCAGTGAACATACCGTTCAACATCCGGACCTGAAAGCGCTCAGTTTGTTCGGACAAGTGGCCTCTAGAAGCAGAAGCCGCCTTTCCGAGAGCTTGTCTTTTGCGAATCTTCTTTTTTAGATTTCGCTCAAAGTTTTTACCTTTGTCTTCGCCTTCTGTTTCAACGGTGGAAGGCGAAGGACCGGGTTGAACATCCATCGCAGTCTGACTACTCTCGAATCCATTCCCTCTGACTTCCATATTCTGGTCGTTCCGACACTTTGTGACGGAACTCCCAGGTTTCTGGCCATCAGACGGTTCGGAATGAGAGCAGTCAGATGATTGGATGTATTTTGTATCCATTTTCCGAAAAATAAAAGAGAAAAAAGCAATACGAATTTAAAGCGTGAAAGCGCGCGAGGAAATACTCAACCTTTCGCTAGTGCGATCCAAAGTATATGAGTTTTTCATGTTATACAAAGTTTTTCGTCATTAAAAACTACACAACTTTCTCAAACATACTATGCTGCTATCATTTCAGTTTAATGAAATAGAGCCATTTTCCATGTTTCATGAAAAGGCGCCCCATAGTAATGTAAGTCGTATTCACGACAATATTTGGCTTTCAAGTGGGACATTTTGCCGCTCCCGCCGTATTTTCCTGACACTATTCCTTCTGATTACTGGTTGTTCGATGGATGCAGTACGATCAGGTAGACAATGGTTTACTTCTTTCGCAGAAATCGAAAATTGGCTTCAAACTTGGATCATCTAAAAAACGAAGACATTTTTTCGAAATTCAATTCGAAAATTACCTGAAAGGTGGGAAAACGTAGTAACTAGCAACTTTTTTTTTTAATGAATGTCAAAAAAAAACTGACCAAATTGGTTTGTACTCCCAATATTTGATTTCAGGTTTCCTGGATAATTCATAACCGAAGCCAAGATGGCTCGGCAGCACAAAGCCGTCGTGGCGACGCCAGCTGAGTTGGCCGCCGACCCGTCGTTGGAAGCGGTCTCCGCATACAAACCTGTAATGACTTCGTTTGCCCGGTCTACCCAAAACTTGGTTTCTCTGCTTCAATTAGGTTCGAACGAGCGGTAGTAAGGTCGGATAGCCCATGAATAAAACGATGTGGCAAAGCCGCATTAGATATTTTTGCCTTTCTCATATAGAAATCACTGATCGACTTTTGAACCGAGGCTCGTAGTGTCGAATGTCGTATACCATTCAACGAACTGAGCAAATGTCTGTGTGTATGTGTGTGTGTTTGACAAATATTGTCACTCACTTTTCTCGGAGATGGCTAAACCGGTTTTCACAAATTTATTTCATTTGGATCCGACTTCCGGTAAGGAATTTCAGGGTGATATGCATTAAAAATGTGAAAAATTATTCCTTACTCCCTCCTTAAGAAGCTTTCTCAAAAATACCTCTTCACGGACTTATTTCTCAATATTTTTTCTCGAAAAAATTACAAAATGTTCTTTGAATGATGGTTTGTATTATGCAAAACGTTTGGATTGATTTCGTTAAACGATAGTCCTGAAAAAAATCGCTAAAATGAGGTTTTTTTTATCATTAAGAACCTAAACCAACCACCTCCCCCTTTAAATGCATGGAATGCATGAATGTTGCATTAAATTTTTAAAATGGTTTTCAGGAATTTTGTTTTTTTCAAACAATCCGAAAATACATCATGTTTGAATTCTAAATTTATGCAAATGGGTAATAGTCTATCCATATCCGACTCATTTCTTCATTTAAATCTGGGTAGAAAACCACCCAATTTTGACACATATTCCCATTGTTCATTTTTGAGAAAAGGTTATTCACCCATTAAATGAGTTTTCCATGGGTTGTTGGGAATGGGTCGAAAAATTTCCAAAAATTGGGGGAATTGTAGGGTGCTGATTTTGCAAGCCATTTGTCGTATGTTCGAACCTATGCCTTTAAGGATGGTGATCCCGAAAGCAGCACAAGCCATGCAATGGTTATATACACTAAAAATCGGTTGCGAAATCAGGAATGTTATACCAAGCCTTTGCTCAGAACATGCTTATTCAGATGAACTAAATCTTCCCTGAAAGACTCTCTTTCGTTATATTAATCTCCGCTTTTCGGTTCCAGAAAAATCGGAAATTGTGGTTGATAAACACATTAAGCTAACATTACGACTGTAACACTCTAAACACACACCCGATTAGAAAAAAAGTTCAGTTTATAAATCTACAGTCGCTGCTACCTACCAATATCACAAAGAACATGCCGGGATTTCAATGTGCTTAAGAAATTTAACTGTTGTTTGAGTAATGGATCACCAAGTAGCAATTCACATACATAGGCAATCCAGAAACCCAAGTTTACGGGCTCTTGTATTCGAGCTTGCATACAATGGTGATTTTTGCGTGAAAATTCGTACGCAACGGCAATGATGTTGAACTGGTAAAACGAAAATCGATCATTTCTCCCTTTACTTAGGACGTTTGGGTCAGGATCTTCCACAAACAGTAACAGCAAAAGATCTTTTGCGTGGTGTAGAGCCTCAAGCACTCAAGTTGTGCTCTCATTCGCCTCTCGGACGTCGTGGCGAGCAGACGCCTTCAACCAGTAGCGACAACAACAGATTATCAATAATGGCATTCAGCTTCTAAATACTACATCTGAATTTTGGATTGAATTCTAGAACTGCATATTAAAACTGAATTCAGATCCTGGATTCTGGTTTACCTGAGTTCTGAACTTAATTACAGGTTTTGAATTTAGTTTCATACTTCAGTTTTAGAAGTTAGTTCCAGATTATAGGTTCATTGTTTAGAACTATGATTCTGAAAATGGATCCCACTTCTGGAAACCGTTGACTAGATTTTGGAACTGAATTTAGTTCCTTAATTTGAGTTGGGGATTCGAATTAGATTTAAGATATTAACTTCAAAATTCAGAATATGAGTTCTAGATCTGGATTCTGAATCTAAATGTTAGATCTAAATTCAGTTTCAGGATTAATTTCCAGAACTCAGAACCTGCATGCTGGAACTAAATTCTGAACATGAGATACTGATCGTATTTAAAACTAGCTCAAAAGGCGGCTCTACGTCTTAACAAAGACTAAAACACAAATGAGCTCAGTTCCATAAGTCTAGAAATAAATTCATGACCTGAATTTTTTATCTGGATTCCGAACATGAATTTAGTGACTAAATTCTGAAATTTAGTTCTTGAATCCAGTTCAAGAAGTCAGTTCAGAACAAGAATGTAGGCTCTGATATATATAAATAAATGATGGCATAAAGTACTCAACAGTACTCGTCATAGAGAATCGTAAAAATATGTGTAGGTCATATCTGTGAATGGTTGAATGAAGCGAATGTCACTATGCCGATAGCCAGATTTCGGTTAAGGAAGTACCGGCAATAAAAGTCAAATATGGTAAAATGAAGCTCACTTCACTTTCTCACATATGATTGAATAGATTTTCACTAACTCAAATTCAAATGTAGGGTATCAATGTAGTAGTATTATGCAACAGATATCTTCAAAATAATTTTCTGAACTTTTTTATTTCGGGGAATTTCTGCTGCAGAATACAGGAAAATTTGAAAACGAAAAAGGCATCATTACACCACTAGGTGGCTTAAAACAGGTTTTTCATTTGCACTCAGTTATCGGAAAATACCGCAAACATTCGCCGGGTATATACATACTGTACTAATAGAGTCTACAAGTTTTCTTCAGAAGTCCGTTTCGAGCATCATGAATCAATCTAAAAATGTTATTCATGTCTTTCTGGACTATTTCAGAAGTACGATTGTTTGCCAACAAAACGGGCGTAAAGGCTATCAACTCTCATTTGTTTTATTTTAAATTAATTCCAATTACGGTATTGAGACAATTGTACGATTCGGCGAAATGGCACTTTCGGTGAAATTACCCTTTCGGTGAATTGGCCCTGGCCCGTATACTGTAAACCATATTTTCATCAATAGAATGAATAGAATGTGAGTTGAGTTTGGGAAAATATTGTCAATCTGTTGGTTTTGCTGGTGAGAATGTGTTGTGCCTGTTAAAATAAAAGCAAAGCGAACAACAACAACAGATGAAAGAGATTCTAAGCTCATTAAAAACTAATCTGGAATGAATTGCAAACAACCGGGAATTAAACGAGACAATAACTAGATTCAACAGACTGGTAAACCAACCTACATCCGCACTCGCATATGTTTATTGTTTATAATGCATTACGGATTCCCGCGGTGATCCTGCCAATTTATGTCTGATGTATGTGAAAAAATTAGCGGACAATAATTCGACCAACATACAGCGCCTGCCCCCGTAGCGAGTTCATTCGTTAACATTCGCACTGCTGATTCATTCAGGTAGGACAATATTGATTGAATAGCACCATAATGATAGTCGGGAAACCCCCACGTAGAAAATTAAAGTATGGCTCGAAGCCAATTTTAATTTGAATATCACACAAATGATTCATTCGTGCATGTTGAACAAAACCACCATTTAGTATGCAATCGCCATCCACTTAATCAATCTCCCACGGAACAGCCATTTCGCATGCAACATAATTTCTTTATCTGCGATTAATGGTTCGCCAACAGCCGGATGACGAGGGCTGCCGGGAGAGGGGGGGGGGGGGGGTGATGCAAGGCCTAAATTGAATAAAATTAAATTCTGGCGGGTGTTGGAAGGCAACACAAAAAAAAACATAAACAGAGCAACAATTGCTCAAACCACTCATGCACTTCTCTCTTATCGCCATCTGTTTTCCTCTGCAGTCGAAACAGCCGCACTTTGGGTAAAACCCGTCAGTAAAACTTTGTACTATTCCTAGTAGGCAGCGGTAGTAGCAATTTCACCAAACGAACTGGCCTACAATCTGACAAAGCACCCGGCCGACCAATAAAAAGTTTTTGCTTCAAAGGGACTCAGCCTATTGAGTCCGGCGTACTACGGACAAGTAGTAAATTGCATTCACAAGCCGGCAGTTGAGGCCACAGGAAAAAAAAACAACTTTTGCAAAGTGGTCATTCACCTAACAGGGTCTTGGATTAAAATCGGTTTTTGTAAAGAAATAATGCCGTTGAATCGTTTGCTAATAAAGGATTTTTTTTCCAGTAGAACTAAATTGAAAATAAACCATTCATCGACGAAGACTGCTTGTGCTGCCGAGGATGGATTTTATTTGCAAACACAACATTGATCAACTTTCTAGCAACAATATTGAACTTCAAAGCCGGGCCTGATAACGCAACGCTTGCTTGCAAAAGTTGAAAAACTCAACACCCAAGGAAGGAGCGAAAATAGCAATAAAACATGAATGGCAATTCGTATTCGTTCCGAACCCTTCAACGTTGACTCGGCAGTGGAACCATTTTCGGGCTAGAGAGGTCCTGTAAACTCTTCCAATCCAATGCAATGGGACCGCGGGCCTACTTCCGCAGGAACACCCTACCGGTCCGCCGTGCCCAACTAAATTTGGACCATTTTTCAACTGCTCCCAAACATGAATGGTGGTGACTCGATTTCTTCTACTGCCACCTCGGAACACCACCCACCCCCATCTAGGCCATGATCTTTCGGTAGATTCAAACCCAGATGTGGCCAACTACGAAAGTGCAGCTGCAGAAAAAGTGCCACTGCAACTCTGGGCACGTTCCTATTCAAATGGACGGTCCAAATTGGACGAATGTTACTAGGAAGCGAACGAAGCAAAAAAAAAAACTTGTGGAAGCTATGTGTTCGTACATTAAGCTCGACCTCGGTTTCCCGCTATCCTCCCGGAACCACCGGTACTTTGATCCTCCAGCTCCACCGAACAGAAAAGCACATTCACACAGAAGTCAAAACGTTCAAGATAAACTGTCTCGGTTTGTTCTTGCCGCTTTCAGAAGTGCCGGCAGTTTTATTTTTTTTTGTTTGCTGCTACTACTGCCTGGCCGGCTCGGGTCCCTAAGGTGCAGTTGTTTCCGACATGCTCTCGGACATGGAAAGGGATGGAACGAAAGCGATGGAATAAACTTTTGCAAAGTAGCTCCTAGAGTATGTATTGCATCGGGACACGTTAGCGAAAGCACAAAACATATGTGTGCAGTTCGTTAATATTTATGACAATCACGTGAAAGTGAAGTGGTCTGGTAAGAATGGATGGCTCCGTGCAAAAGAAAAGAAAAGGTTTGTGGAAGCGAGAAATTGGTGTTTCCGTGAAATGTTGTTCCAGGAAGTGTTTCGGTTGCATTTCTAATAGTCTAAAATTTTTATTGGTTTGCTGTGGAAAATGAATAATTTTACAATTATATTGAACAATTTTCTTTATCGCACAGCGTTCAGCACGGAGTATGGCAGTAAAGAATTTCCACTAGTGTAGCTTATCTGGAGTGTGATTAGTTCAGAACGCTGATTGTTTCCTTGCATAAGTTCTACCTGTACCTTCCCAAGTAGCATGTTAAGTTGCTGTCTTGTATTTTTCTACTGATTGTGCAATTTATGAAGTTAGTTTATATCACTATTCTAGTAACTGTTGTGTTATGGAAAAAGCGCAATTTTTCTGTGTTGTGCAACATACTTTCAAGTTCATCCGTTATTACGAATATTTATTCACTACGATTGTGCAACTAATACAAAAACTCATGCGTCGATCCCATCACAAAGGTAGTAATAAAATCAGCGAAAAAACAATTGTGAAACTCGTGAGAACTACTACGTAATGTAAACAAGAAATGGAATGACGTTTACAAAAACATGCAAACTTAATTTCTAATGAATAAGTTTCACATTTGATTTTCAATACAACGGCTCTTTACACAAACATGGATCTTGTTAAATAATCTGTTCATGAAAAATAATAATGCAACATATTGTAGAATTGATCTTTTGTGTTTTTGTAAATGAAAAATCGACAACGAACTGCATTTTTATGGTGAAACGTGTTTTCGTGCGCCCGAAATTTTCAAGCGCCTTTGAACTAACGTGTTTTGATGATTCTAAACAAATTGCTGTGAAAATTACAGCCTATTACGTGTATTCAAACATTCTTTAAAATTCTCAGACGATTTTCATCAAACTAATGTGTAATTAAACCTGAAAAATCTCGAAATGGATTTTGCTTGAATATTTTCCAATATGGCATCAATGGTAACAGTGAGTTAAATAGAAAATGTTTCACCCAACGTAATGACATATATTATCTAAATAACAGGAAACATTAAGATGTTATTATTTCGGAAAGAAATGCTGTACGTTTTTTTTATTAGTTTAAATCTTCTAGTTGAATTAAACAACAATACAATATAGTCATTCATCTTAGCGGGCCCGACTTTTGTAATACGCACTGTAGGTATTATTTTGGTAAGTCCGTGTGCTGGAGTTGCAAAAACAAGTTGCACAAGCGGTAATATATAACTATGGGAGTAACTATGATGAAATTAACTTCCGTTCAATATATTTAAAAGTGATGTCAGGTTGCTTTATTTTTCGAGAGATGCAAACCGAACACAAATTATCTGATTGATTTTTGTTTTCATTGCATATGTAATGCTGTATTTCTGCAACTTTTATGATAATAATCTCATGTCCGCAAGTTTGGCATTCAATTCAAACTGATAAATCATGCATAACTTTTTTGCAAGTTTTGAATTTTATATCAATGTTTTTTTTCTAAAACTGAAGAAAACTGCACACACTGAGAAAACTGCACACACTGAGCAAAAACAATGCGGACTCTGCAGAAATATATTTTTTACAGCAAAGTTTTCAATTCGGCCTAGCCTCTTTTGCCTTGCAGAGAGCATCAATTATTTCACTCATTTTTCTTCCACAAGAGATTTATAGCAATTTCGATATGTTTTGTGTCCGATACAATTATGGCAGCCGTTTGGAAAGTTTTTGATAAGTTGCACAATTGTTATAGTTACTCCCGTTTTACATGACGATGTAGAAATTTTTGTATAGCTTCAAGTGAAACATTAACAAGTTGGTGATTTGCTGCATAATTATTTCAGATGCACTTAAAGTTGTTCTACAGTGATTATTTCGATAGTATTGTGAAACTTAACAGTGATAAGTTGCACAACCAATTTTAATATATATTTCTAAACATATCTAACATAAATAACATTTCTAAATCAATTGTAAAACATCTTAAAAGTTCAATGAGTTACATTTGCTACTTGGGTTGATTCATTTAATATATGGACGAAAGAGAAACTGATGTAACTCGGAACCATGTTAATGAAATAACAGTGTTGAAACGAAATTATTCTGATGAAAATGAAATTTCTGGCATTTCATTATCAGTGTATTCTAATTCATTCAGTTGATTTTTTTAGTCATACTCAAACGAGATCCTATGGATTAATCGTCATTTGAAATTTCACTTGTTCGGTTTCAGCCACTGGCAGTGAACAAGTTCGCATGCAAAGGTATGAACATCAATTCAATACTATTGACCGATTCAACAAACAAAAGTTGGCGGTTCCCACTTGACTTTACTATTATCGCCAGCAAGTGTGATTAGATATTTTCCAATTTTTGGTATTTAGGTACATTCTGTGACGGACGTTTTAGCTATCAATACTGGTTTATGGTTCATTTGTTATCTTGAACCAACTGAATATACACTAGAAGCTCATTTGAAAGGTGCTTTCACAGTCAATTGAAAGAGATAAACTGACCACGGTTTAACTGAGTTTCCACACGGAACCACCCGCGATCCCATTTCAACCAAAATATTAGTTGATTATCTGAATTCGATTGGTTAAAATTTGGTACAACTAATCGATTGTTGTTTTAACTAAACTGTCATTTTTGTTTTTCGATTAGCAGAAACGATGGTTGAAACAACTAATTTAACTGTTTGAAAAAAAAAATGCTGTCAATTAGTGAGGACACATACCTTTCAATTTCAACAAATATTTTAGTTGAAATAACTGGTGATGTTATTGAAACAAAACTCTGTTAGTTGAAAAATAAATCGGTTTTATTTGTTTGTTTGTTTTGAGATCAGTAAAGATCTAAATTCTAAAAAAAATACTTCTGATTCGATCGGAAATGATTGATGTAGAAAAACGTTTTTAATCAGCAAAAGTGCCCGGAGGGGCGAGTAAATTAGCGAAATTATTAAATTTACCAAAAATGATGCCTTCAAACGGTTGAACTAAAGTTATGCACTGATAATTTTAGTCAATTTATATGAGCTTGTGTATATCAACCGCTGGGAATTGGAATTTTGCGACGGCAATTCAAACCCGCCATTCAATCGCAGCGCGTTCTGTGCGTTTGAAACCCTTCGCTCCTGTTATTTTTATAAATTAAATTCATGTCAAAAAGCGTTTTATTGCTAATGCATGAACATCATCATCGGTAAAACAGTCTGCTGGAAGTAAATACTGATCGAATTTGAAGCATAAATTTTTTGCGCATACCTGAAAGATTACGAGATGATCATTCATCAACATTTTCTAATTTGTCACCAATTCTTTTTCATCTCAAACGAGGTTAACTTTATCACAACACCGCTGTTAGATAAACACTTGTTATCATAAATTTCTCAAATCGAATGAACACAATTCCACCAAACGCTTTAACCATCGATGTTGTTTTCATTGACATTTTGAAGCGACGCGAACAGATTTCAACTAAAAAAGTTGTTGATTTTGCATTGCAATTATTGTTTTGCTTTCGACTGTCTCCGGCATTTGACAGCATTCAAAACAACATATTTTTCAACTACTTGAATATATGCAAATCAAAAACCATTTTGGTTGAATCAAAAAGAAATTAGTTAAATCAACTATCGCAAAAATCAAAAACTGCGATATCGTAATTTTATGATCGAAGGGTTCTCCGTGCATTGACGGTGCAACGGATGAAGAACTGAGCACTGTCCACTGTGTATAGTCAATTTCAATCGAATGAGATTAAATGAAATTTTATGGTACTGATGTTGAGTACTCTAAATGGAGGTCGTTTTTTGCACTTTAAAGGAAAACTAACAAAAGAATTATTCAGATTCCGATATTCCTCAATTGAACGAAATTTAGAGCAGTTGAGTCGTGCTTTTCGAAAAAAAATCCTCCACTAGTACTTATAAATTATAGTGACAAATTACCAAATCTGATCAAAACTCTACAGGTATAGAGTACGCCTTTTCAGATCCTGTTGCGCACACGTTTCTGAATCCATGTTCTTGTTTGTTGCGGAAATCAGGTTTTTTTTTGTCTAGAGATGTAAATACACTGACATATCGTGAATTTATTAAAAAAAAAACGAGTTCGAACATGTTAAATATATCACCCCGATCAATGGCTTTATAAAACTTTTGTCCGGAACGCTTCGTCGTCTATGAGGATGCTACTACCGTTTTTCATAAAAACCGGATTTTCCCGAAACGTCTTTGGGCCACAAGATTCTGAATCAGTCTGAAAATTTGTGAAATCTTTCTCAAAAACGGATTCTTCTGACGGTGCTTTGCCAGGGATTGAATCTTTTGGTGATATCATAATCTGAAAGCCCTGGTGATATCATAGTCCAGCCCCCTGAACCATGCTTTTGTCGATATTTTAGGGATAATTGAGTGCATCCACCGACCCAGATCATCTTTGTCCCAAGAAACTTGACAGCTGGCAAGTGTTCTTTGGCGGGACGCGCTATAGAATTCGTTGAAAGCAATCGGTCTCTTATAAATTTCACCCTCAATAGCACCACGTTTGACTAAACTATCGGCTCTTTCATTGCCTGGAATGGAGCAATGAGCCGGGACCCAAACTATTGTGATTTGATAATTATTATTCAATATGTCGTTCAGGCACTGTTTTATTTTGTCCAAGAAAAACCGTTCCTTTTTGCCAGCAGCGTTTGAGCGAATGGTTTCAATTGCACTCAGACTATCTGTGAAGAGAAAATAATGGTTTGGAGATAATGTGACGATTACACTCAAACTATAATGAACTGCTGCTAACTCTGGTATATAAACTGATGCAGGTTTTTGAAACCGAAACATTATTGTTGAATATACCAAACCCAGTAACCTCTTCAATTCGTGATCCGTCCGTGTAAAATATTTTCTCAGAGTCAATATGCCTGAACTTACTTGCAAATATTTTTGGGATTTCCAACGAGCGTAGGTGTTCCGGGATTCCACGCACTTCGCGCTGCATGGATGTGTCGAAAAATGAAGTTGAGTCAGGGACATTTAGGAGGCTGACTCGAATAGGAATATATCTTGAAGAGTTGATTTCCTGTGACATATGGTTAAAATATACTTTCATGAATCTTTTTTTTTATTCAATAATATAATACATTTTTAGGCACACTGCTTAAGCTCTAAGATGCCAAAGGTATTTACTAATCTTAATTACGACTAACTCAAAACTAGAATAGTATCATTATGTAATGCAGTATCGGGAATTCAGCTTTCAGCTGGCGATCGGCAGTGGCCGGTGAATTGAATATTGCATGAGGGCCTTCCATATGGCGTGAAACTACGCCATCATCTGCCATTGTCATTCACGTAAAAATTATAAAGAAGCGAACTGAGGCATGAGCCTTGCGGTAGACCCATGTAGCTAATTCTGAATGTTGCCAAATCGCCATGTGAAAAATACATGCACTTCTCTGACAAAAG
This sequence comes from Malaya genurostris, assembly GCF_030247185.1. Lineage (NCBI taxonomy): Eukaryota > Metazoa > Arthropoda > Insecta > Diptera > Culicidae > Malaya > Malaya genurostris. The sequence goes on from NC_080572.1 coordinate 260,160,933, forward strand.
GTTGTGCAAATAATTATTTATAATCGCTGGAAGTCCATGTTGGTGGAGCTTGCCTGAAATAATATCAATGGAAACTGAATCAAATGCTCCTTTAATGTCTAAAAATACAGATGCCATTTGTTGCTTTTGAGCGAAGGCAATTTGGATGTCAGACGAAAGTAATGCAAGGCAATCATTCGTCCCCTTATTTCTACGGAAGCCAAACTGAGTATCTGACAACAAACCGTTCGTCTCGACCCAAGTGTCGAGACGTCGTAGAATAATTTTTTCGAACAATTTTCTGATGCAGGACAACATCGCAATGGGTCTATATGAGTTGTTATTGGAAGCTGGTTTCCCCGGCTTTTGAATGGCGATAACTTTCACTTGCCTCCAGTCAGCTGGAACAATATTTTGCTCAAGAAGCTTGTTGAACAATTCCAACAAACGTCTTTTTGTGAGGTCGGGCAGATTCTTCACCAAATTGAATTTAATTCTGTCCAACCCAGGAGCGTTATTGTTACAAGACATGAGTGCTATGGAAAATTCCATCATTGAAAAGGGGCTGTCAATGGAACCATTATTTGGAGAAGACTCCCAAATAATGCTCTGCGTAGGAACAGAATCTGGACAAAATTTCCTCGCAAAATCAAATATCCATCGGTACGAGTATTCCTCACTCTCATTTCCTACGTTACGATTCCTCATTCGTCTGGCCGTATTCCAAAGAGTGCTCATTGAGGTTTCTCTTGACAAACCTTCGACAAAATGTCTCCAATAGCTACATTTCTTGGCCCGAAGTATGCTCTTGTACTTGGTTTCTAAAGTCAAGAATTTTTCAAAATTCTGAGGAGTTCCTCCTCCTCGTTTTAAAAACGTCTTGAAAGCATTTTATTTCGCGTGCTTAGCATCTGAGCACTATTTGTCCCACCAAGGGTTTGAAGGCCTTCTGAAGAGTATTGATGTGGAACATATCTTCTTTACACTAGTACGCGTGTAGTTACGAAATATACCGTGAAAAAAGGAGAAAAAAAAATTTATTGGATGTACTCGGTAGGTGCACTCCGAATCTTTTCTGTTGGTTCATAATGAAATATTACATTGTTCAAGAAACTTGTGTGTCTTTTATTTAACTCAAACTTCGACCCGTATTTGTCGATAGCTGTAGTTGATATCGTGCTTTATAAGAGCACAGTTTCAGTTTCAGCGGATAAATGTTATTCATATTCACGTCAATTCGGTAATGTCTCTGATATTACCCACCCGCCTTTTTCCGATTGGCTCAAGTTGTCAAGAAACACTTAAGCTGAAACATAACCATCGCAAGAGAAAAGATTAACATTCAAGCATTTAATTATCCATTCAAAGAGGTTGATGTGAAATTATAGCCCTCCGTAGCTGTAAAGTAATCGAATCACTTTGGAAGTAAGTAATCCTGTTTTTAATTTCTCTACCCCTTCCGTCACCTGAGCTTGGTGCTGGAAGCTTTCGATCAGTTTCACCTGGAGCCATAGTAATATAGAAAGATCAGTATCAATTCACTAAACGTCAAAACGTTTGTTGCTGTATCTGCACCGTACTCTCGGCCAATCTTCGATGATTGTAAGTTTCTCATGAAAATGCCGCGCTCAGGCAGATCATTAATAGAGAAAAAAAAAGATAAAACAGGTATTTAACTGTTTTTATCAGTTGTTATCTTACCTGGGTCGGTTTCACGCTGAATTAATTAGTTTCACCCAGGTTGCATCGCAGTGCCGCCTTGGAACGAGTGCATCACGGCAATCGCATGTATCTCCGAGTTAACTCTATCACTTTCAATTCTATGGTCGCTTTTCACGGGGGCGCTTTTCCATTGCGCTGTTCAGCAATTCGATCGGTTGCTGGTGTAAATCAAACCGAAATACATTACCATAATAAATGTTTGAATGGAAGTGGTCTGTATTGAGTTTCAGGCTTACCGCATTATCCATTCGGCACTGGGTTCGATCGATAAATCAGCCACCTCCCGGTTGGTGGAGCCAGGTTCGTTGCTTGCTAACTTTTTTCTCTCTCTGTCTCGTCCCGCACCGTTTTTCACGTCCATTTGCACTCATATGTATCCAGCTTTCAGCGTACACAAGCCAGGCTACCTCAGCGAGACTTACGATGAGCGGTGTGCTACAAGCCATAATCGATTGTGGAAATCTTGCGCCTATCTAAATCGATCTCTCGTTAATCTAAAAGAGTGTAGGGCTGTAAACAAGCCTCTGATTGTTGCATTTGAGAGAGTGTGGGGGGTGGGGCGGGTTCGACGGTGGTTCGGTTACCGGTCTCATACTCAGACTCCCGAGCTGCGACGGTGTGAATGGTGGAGGTACGGTTGGTAATTTATCGGTTAGGTTTGGTTTTACGGAAAGCGAAAGGGAAGCAATAAATGACAGAGTAGTGGCAGTTCACATATATTACAAGTTTTTTTTTAAGTTCAAGTTTAATTATGTTTACCGTAGGTCGATTGAAAGTTACTTTTTGTGGTATTCGTACAGCAAAGTTAAAAGTTTGTTTCTGCCTCAGTTTGGACTGGAACAGAAAAAGTTTTTGGGAGCCGGAATATATTTGACTTTATTTATGTTACTTTAATTCTGTTTTTTCATCGAAAAAAATAAGTTTATGATTTGTAACCTTAATCAAAGCAAAGTAAGAATTAAACTGAAGCACATCACTAGTAAAACACCGTTTTTAATGCTGCATTCAAGTCGGATGTTTTTATTTCCACTGTAGACTAGATGGAGTCAGACCCGACGAGATTCGAACGGGGAAGTGGCAAGTATATCACCACCGTACAGTTGAAGCCGACTGCACACGAACACGTACAAGTCGATCCAATTAGACAAGCTAAGGTCATCCGGTTTGCCATTTTGAAAGCGAAGCTTGCCGGCAGGAGTAAACGATGAACAACTACTGGAAAGGAAGGGCTATTGAGTTGCTTGTTGTGTCTGTTGAACCGAATGATTATACATAGATATGTTGTTTGTGCTAACTTGCGATATTTCATTCTATCTAAAACAGTAGCTTCCAAAGTGAAACATTTAAAAATTTTGCGTCATTTAGCATTTTTGCTCTTATAGAATGAACTGTAAAATAAAGGAGAATAAAATTGGAAATCTTCCCTACACAGAAAGAAAAGATGAAACTTACACGACATGTAAACCGATAGTACTATGAAATAGACATTAGTTGAAACGAAAATCTGACCTAAAACCATGATTGATGTAAACTTGCATTAAAATTCATTTAGTTTTTCATTGAACAAGACTGTATATTTACAAACCGCTTCGTTTTGTAATGTAAATTTCAATTCAATTGCCTGCTCCAAATATGTGCATGAAAATAAATGTAAATTCACAAAATATTTTTATCTGTGTATCCTACCGGACTGACAAAATATGTTAAATCAGCATCCTATCGAGCAACTTTTTATTTTTGCTTCATTGTACATTCCCTACTTGAACTAGATTGTGGTCAAGTTTAACTATTCTATCTTTCAACGATACAAAATATTGTTTTTATCCACCTAGTGATGTGATGGTGCCTATCTATATTTATTTATTTATTTGAGGAGTAGGAAAAGCAAGATGAAGATGAAATTTGGAAATCTCTCTCTCCATCAGGCATAAAACCTCCTAATCTTTTTAATTAACAGATTACAATAATCCAACAGATACAATTAGACTTAACACTAACAATTTAAACTGAACCTATAACCCTATAATTATTTGGTGACATCAGGAATCGGCAAGTAGATCTAAATAGTTATCGAAAAGATGGGTGAGTGGGTTAGTTTTGGAGAGCGAATGTGATTAGTTTCCAATAGAGATAAAGAAGACGAAGAAAATGAGAGGAGAGGCGAAAGGGTTGATTTCGGCGAGCGAATCTAATTAGTTTCCAACGAAGAAGGTGGAGAGACGGAGTGAGGGTTGAACGAAAGTAAAACAACAACGGTTATAATCAAATGCCGATCCTAAAGCTGATCTGACAAGATGAAAGTCTAAAACATTAAAGCAGTTATTGAATCTTCTGCACGTGCTGGAAAATTACTCATTGTAACCATAATTTGATGAAGATTAATTAATTGCAGAGGTTCGGGACAATCGATATGTGATTGTAATAAATCAGCGACAAAGTACCAGGTCAAAATGCTAACAACGATCTTTTTAATAAGGTAGAATAGTGGATCTAACAAATTTACGTTGGATAGCTTCTTTATGTACAATGTCAATTTGATAGTGAGGTGACCAAACAAAAGCTGCATTTTCAAGCATCGTACGGACTTGAGCACAATATAACGTCTTAAAACAGTGAACATTAGTAAAGCTCTTGGTAACACGAAACCCTAAAGCTTGGAGGCCTTAGAAATCACATAATCGATGTGACTTTTGAAGTCTAGCATGGGATCAAGAATGATCCCAAAACCGTTCAAGGAAGATCCACCTTTCCGTATATTGTGAGAGATGCTATAGTCGTAGTTTACCAGTGAGCGTTTACGGGTAAACGACCCAACGGAACACTTCGAGGCATTCGAAACCATTCTATTATCATGATACCATTTTGTGAATAAGTCTGACTGTGGCTGCAAATTTATAGTATCCACATTTCACTAGAAAAAATAGCTTAAAGTCGCTTACGAAGGATAGTTTGTGGCATTCCAATATGAAGTTGAGATCTTTGAGGTAGAGTAAAAATAAGAATGATCCTAGGTGATTGCCTTGAGGGACTCCAGTGTTAACAGCGATAGGCACTGTAATGAAGTCTCCGATTTTCACTGTAACTTTGCGACCGATTAGATATGATTGGAGTCATTTTAGCAACGATCCACTGAAACTATGTCTATTGAGTTTGGCTGCTGGTATTTGGTATTTTTTTTTTCATGTCGTTTATTTATACCCGGCTTTAACCAAATTGCGGTCGTTCGCCGTGCATTTGGTAATTTATTTTGTTAAAGGCTGCAGAGAAGTCAGTGTAGATTGCATCAACCTGTGGGCGTGCTTGTAGAGATCGAATCATAAAATCAGTATAGCGCAGTAAGTTTGTTGCAGTTGATCGTTTCGGCATGAATCCGTGTTGAGTTTTTGAAATGTAGTTGTTGCTATTGTGCTTCATAAAATAAATAATGTTTTTTTAGAAATTTGGAAATGTTCCTGTTTAAAGAGAAATAATGAACAATATCGACAGTGGAATTAGAGGACGTTTTCATGTTACTTTTTTTTCTTGGCATTCCCTTTGTGGAATTTGGCTTTTCTGTTTCAACAGTCTTCGCAACCGATTCTTAGTGTACAGAATCATCGCATGGCTAGTACTATGGATCCTACTGACCCTAAGGATCCTTCCAGGTCGGGGCTCGAACATACGACAACTGGCTTGTAAGACCAGCGTCCAATGCATTGAACCGCCAACCCGGGACCTTTTTCATGTTACTTATGCTGTTTTAAATATTACTTTTCACAAAACTTTCCATTGAGTCATGAATAAAAACAATGATAATTTGAAATTTTCAACATACTTCGCCCTGTAGTTTTTCAATCGGAAATAGGATTCGAATGAAATTCAACAGCAGTATATAGAGCCAAAAATTTGAAAATCCATTCGTTCATCACTGTAAAAATAAAATTAGCTCCGTTTTGAAGTTTTTGTACTGGTACTTCCGGTACCAGAAGCTGCAGTTGTTTAGCTTGAAACTTATATAACTTTTGAATAGAAGCAATTCTAAGGCAAATTTAGAAGATGTTTTCTCCTTCTTACTTCCTTGCTCTGAATGATGGAGGTTTTTGACTACCATTTTCGGTACTTCTGGAATCGGGAACTAATCTACAGGAACACGAAGTGCATATTTTTTGCACATATTACTTAATAACTCTGGCACCGGAACTCGGATCCGGATAAAATTGAAAAGTGTTATATGGGAAGATATGGCCTTTCATATGAAACGTATCACCCTGTAATTGCGAAACCTGAAGTCCAGCCAGGATAAAACTCGAAAGCGTTTTATAGGACCATACAACCTTTAATATGAATCTAAGTTTACGGAAATCGGTCCAGCCATCTAGAATAAAATCAAGTGCATATGTTTTCACATACACACACATACGCACGCACGCACAGACATTATGTGATCTCGACGAACTGAGTTGAATGGTATATTACACTCAGCCCTCCCAGCCTCAGTTAAGAATCGGTTTTCACAGTAATTGCATAGCCTTTCTATATGAGACTAAATAAAGCAGTCCTACCCATACTTGCATATCAGTCACATATTGAAAATCGGCAATTTGAGGAAAAGGTGAAGACATATTTCGGTAATATTTCTCTTTTTTCCGTTACTGTGATGAGTGATCCGTGATACTATTGAATCACATACATGGATTATAAACTTTGCATCTGGAATGAAATATTGCATTTTTTGTCATTCGTTTATAAAAAAAATCTATTACGCAACAAGATGGAACCCCTATGCGAGTACTTTTGTTTACTAATGAAAAGATACTCGCATACCGGCCCCACCTTAGCATGCTATGCTTTTCGTGTTTGATATTCCATTTCCATTTAGTGCCAACAACACCTGAAAATTTCTGAAATGCCTCGTTCAGCACAGTACGTTCGAGATAATTCCAATTGAAAATGGCAAAAGAGCTAAAACCAAATACAAATTATAATACGGAATACTTCGACAAATTTTCAAGGACACATTTTGCATCGTGCGGTACACTGTCATGATACACTGTCAGAGTGACAATGTACTTTAACGAGTTTTCTATAAAACTAGCAACTCTGATGACTGAAAAATGATTCACCATAGAGACTGTTTATTATGCTCATAAACAAAGATTTTTATTTTTTCGAAATCGTGGAAAATCCGAAAGAATTTGATTGTAATTGAAGCTATTTTTTGTGATTATGATTATTTGACTCAGAACCGATATGACTACCGATATCGCTCGCGATTTGGAAGTACCCGGATTCAGTTTTGAAAAGTGTCGCAGGTTAGTGTCGTCAGATAAAACGCAAGACTTGAATTTCTAACCTTGATGCTCTTTAGAAATGCTCAACTATTGAAGCAAGGATTTGTTCCACCGAAAGCTATTAAAACTGGTACAATTGTTGGGATTATTTGCAAAGATGGTGTCATTTTGGGAGCCAATACTCGTGCTACTGAAGGACCAATCGTGGCGGATGCAAAATTGCGAAAAAATTCACTACTTGGCTAATACATGTACTGCTGTGGTGTCGGAACGAATTAGGATCGATTTAGGATCCGGCTCTAACATTGATCTATGTGTGATTCGAAAGAATGATGCACAATATTTGAGGACGTTCGAGGAAGCTAATAAAAAAGGTACCCGTCCCCTCGAATATGACTACAAACCAGAAACAACGGCAGTTCTACATAGCAAGTGTTTCAACATTGATATAACCGAGCAATGCGTGCGCACTCTGATCCCTGTTGGCGGGTGGACAGCATGGATATCGCTTAGAATTCAATCGTTTTTTTATTTAACATATTGAAATGTCAATAAATACACATTTGCAGATATACTAAAACGACTTGTATAATATTTGTCGATCACTTGTGGTCCACAAGAATGTCACACAGGCGTTAGGTATGAATATGGTTCTTCCGTGAAAAAAAAAAAACAATATGAAAATTAGTAATAAAATAAATAAAATACCTCAAATCACGGAAGTTTTCGTTTTGAAATACAAATCATTTCATACATAAATATTTTTATCCGCTATTCGATAGCGACGCATTGTTTTCATATTAATTACTAGCATGCTTCGATGTCGTAGCGTTGCCAGAGATTTTCTTTTTCAACTTTTCTAAGCTGCCATGACGAAACAGTAAAACAGGCTAGGCTAAATTGATCATTCTGTGAACCAAACATTGAGGCTGCGAATGTATGGGACCTAGGGGTATTATTATTTGTATTTGCTAAAACTACAGTTGTTGCTTTGAAGCATGAAATTGTGAGTATTAATTGGAGAAATACGTTTGATTCAATTTTGGCGTGGAACTGAGATCGAGACGCAAAATATCCAAGAATAATTATCGTACCGGCTAGATCCAAAGATGGATTCAAAAATAGTTTATCTTACATTATCTAAATTTTTGCATGCACTGCCAGTGCTAAGTATTGATACAGTGGAGAGAAAAAAATAATGCAACATGTATACTCTTAGTTACTGTAACGTGATTCTTAATACGTGGGACAGATATGCGAGTACTTTCCATATGGGACAGACCCGAGTTGATATTTTTTCCAAATTTTACTGAACTAACCCCAAATTATATTTGCAATTCCTGAAAGTAACGTAAAAACAGATGTCATCCGTCGGTTTAACTCAAAAGTGGCCGGAACCCATATGGGACTGATATGCGAGTATGGACAGAGAAGTATTTGCAGAAGACTGAATAGTAAATTGTAAATGATGTGATGTAAAAAATTCAAACAAATCGATTTTATATAGTTTTAATGACAGCACAAAACTCGTTGTACCGTCTTACCCCATTTCAATCAGTTGGTTTGAATTTGATCTACAATCCTGAAGCAAATCCAATACGACCTATCGAGAAAGGACTATATTACGTTGAAAGCCTCAGCGATTCAAGTACACACAGTAAGAATGACAGTAAGCTCATTTATCTCGATTTACTCTAATTTTTTTTCATAAGTCGTATCATTAGTTAAGCTTTGTAAACTTAAAACCAATTGATATTACGTACAAAACCCCCAAAAAGTAGATTGCAAATAAATCCAATGACCGGATGAGTCATTCAGTCGTCATATCCTTAAACTGAGTCTTAAGATGAATATTAGTCCATATATTCAAAATAGGCTTTCGCTACATATTGGCAAAGAGGTTCGAATGTGACAGAGATTAAAACATAGCTGCTCTGCTATCTCTTTAATCGTGAGCATAAATATGGTTGCTATGGTTTTTGTTTACGTTACACACTTAGCCTCCCTGTTATTTGGAGATATGTTTTCTAATGACATTCTTCAAATAACTGTCAAACGCGGTAAAGGTGGAATTCATTTGAGAAACGGGACAAACGAAATGTTTTTGAAATTATTCTGCCAAAACTAAAAACATATCCAAAGAGTTTGTTGAAGAAAATTCGATTCAGTTAAAGTATAAATTGGTGTAAACCGGTGTAACATGGTTCATGCGGTTATTGAACCTTTTTGTAATTTACTTTTAAGAGGTTTTCTAGGTAATATCACTTGATTTCAATCAACCGCTATCAGACTCTTTCATCGAAAAGAAAATTTCTCCGAAAATATCGAAAATAAATTTTTTATTCAAAGTTCTCTGTTATTTCACCGAACGATTTTTTCTTTCTCATATAGAAAGGCTATGCAGTCACTGTTAAAATCGACTTTCGACTACTAGAACCCGGTGTCCGCTTCCGAACGCACCGATAATAGTGAAGAATAGCTGCAAAAAACGAAATTCACTTCGCATTTTCAGCAACGGGTTTCACGATTTTCACGAGTCATGATTCAAATTAAAACTCTTATTGTTTTGAAAGATACTGTGCAATTTCATCCAGATCCGACTACCGGCTCCGAAAGTATAGGGCGATGAGTATCAAAACATTCAAATCGTCATTCAAAATGACCATGCAAAACTGGTATGCGTCGGTACGTGCGGCTTTGCTTCGTTTGCAGCGTGTTTTGTTCAATTTCCTATAGCGTGCAGGGTTGCCATCTATATTTTTCAAGTGAAAAATATGTAAATTTGTAAAAATTTTTTGCAATCTGTATGTACTTGTTAGTGTTATTACAAAATCATGATAACGATGCTTTTTTATAAAAGTACAATTATTACCTTTCTCATATTTGAAAGTAGCATTACTTTAGCGGTTTATGTTGAGCCGTCAGTTCGCGCCAGCAGTTTATCATAAACTGGTACACACTGATGAGTCAAAGATGGAACGTCTGAAGTCTTTTTTTTACGATACGGGGGATATGTACAGCAAAAAAAAAAAAAACGCGTTGCTTCAGAAATCTGCATGTAAACACTTAAAAAATTGCGTAAAGGAAATCCACAGTGTACAGACATTTGCTGATATCGTGGAATTGTATTGAATGCTTTATGATACTCGCAAAGTTGATATTCACAGTCATTGCATATTTTTCTTCATGAGAAAAACAGTAATGATAAGGAGTTACGGCTAGATATTAATCTCTTAATAACGAGGGGAAAATATTTTCGAAATTCGTCTTCCTTCAATTTTCAAATCGAGCCTCGAATCTTTGGATAAAATTATAAATATAGTTTGCTTATCATGTTCATACTAAGATTAAAATTTTCACTCTTGTTATCCTTCTAATAAATCTCACCTCAAGTAAATGGTGCACTTTGAATACTTTTTTATTTGTTCAATATATTTTTTTAATTGGAATTTTTCCCTCATATTTATGTGAGCTTGTCAAGGTTTCAAGGGTTCATTGTTTCCGTTCGCAAACAATTTTTACCATAGTGATGAAGCTTACTGTTCACAATATTCATCTGATTATCACCTATCGACCACTTAGAATTACCTGCTCACAAAAATGATCTATCTGAGGTGGTTTTGGGAATCACTGACTTAAAATGTGCAGTTGCATTCGTATATTATTCTGTGCCGAGTATTTCTGGAATTTATGGATAATCATCAGTTTACAGGACTCCAATAATGCACCAAAAACATCAAATTCAGCTAGAATTATCCATAATATTGAATACGTATGTCAAGAAAATAGAACATCTCCGTCCCCATTGTAGATACAACCGGTTATAGGAGCCTCTGCGATTAGCCCAAGACGAGAAGTCCATTTGAAAATTAATCATATTAGATTGCAAATTATGATTTACGAGCTTTGATTTATCTAATTTATTTCAGCCCAAGTGCAATACATCAACGGCTATTCTGCTCCAGCCCAACAACTAGCCAAGACGGCCGGGGAGATGCTGGACACTGTTCTGCATAAGCTGTGCGTGTGTGTGTGTGTGTGTGTGTTTGTCGGTACCGCAGTTGCGAGTTTCGTTTCAATTATATTTATGAACTGGCGGCGGAGAGTTCTGCTTATTTGTGCCATGCGAAACACAAGATTTCCGAACCGCACTCGAATTAGCACACGCGAATCTACCAGATCACAAGAGACCGAGGCGACAGGCGCCTCCGCATAAGGGGAAGCTTATGTCCCGTTTAGCAGCTAGTAGGTATTACTAATTTCACAGTCAACGCCACCAACGTTGTGCTGTCGGTTTCTTGTTGAATTAGCTGAACTGCGCTGGGCGTAGATTGGATAAGTTGTGAGTTGTGAGTAAACACTGAATCAAGACAAGGATCAACACCGTAGCTGGACATTTTGATGTGGTTTGGGGGAGGGCAGATTCGGAAACGCACACTGCAGTGGCGGCTGTCACCATCGGACGGGAGTCTTGGGTTCGCTTTCGGTGCCCCGGATTGGAAGAGCATAACAAAATAAAATCAGCAATTGTTATTTATGACAACAACGGTTGCATTTAGATAATGGAATAGAAAATGGAATAGAAGTCGGATTACGAACAGAGTTGCACCATATAATTATAAGAAGATTACTGAATTTGAATTTGAATAGTAACTTTCTCCTCCAGGATTTTATTCGAACAAACCACTATTGGGGATAGCAGCAGACGAATGCTAAGAAAATGGTTCCACCTTATGTTGGAAAAGATAAATCGGATTCACCCCGATTTCCTCCACAAGTTTGTTTTAAAACTCGAAAAAAACACACAAAAACTTCAAGAAGCTTGTTATTTATTTAATCATATATTTAATAATGCGCACAGTGCCGAGAGCATATAATTACTTAAAACTAACATAATTGACTGGGTGACAAAACTAATTGGTCTTCTAGTTCTTACTTCCAAAAGGGTAAAAACTTACCTGACTGCAAAAGAAACGAGAAACTAAGTTTGTAGATATTCACCCCTGATTGAAAAATTCCGATCTTGAAAAAGCGAAACGTGAAAAATCTGCTTTTATTAATAATGCTTCAACCACAATGCTAGATGTCAGTGATTATTTGTATACTTAGAAGTTAAGAAACACACTGTGTGCTAGGCGGTGGTGTTTTCTTCTTCCGTACCAGCACGTACTGATGTGTACCGGTTTTGCATCATTTTATATGACAATTTGAAAGTTTTGATACTCAACGCCTTATGATTTCGAAACCAGAAGTCGGATCTGGATGAAATTTCACAGTATCCTTTAAGACAACGAGAGCTTTAATTTGAATCATGATAAGTGAAAATCGGTTTAACCATTGCACTATGGTCCGAAACGGGAAATTAGCGTGACAAAAATATTTTCACTATTAAATATTATTTTTTTTTAGTTGGTGTCTTGACAAAAATTGTTTGTAACCAAATGGCGCTCCTTTTGATGGAAAATGTTATTAGGGTGGTCCTCATTTAGATTGAAATCTGAAATCTAACTTACTTAATTGAACTTAAAAATGACTTTGTTGTACAATAAAGTTGTAGGAAATTTTATTTTGAGCAGCTTTGCTGAAAAAAGCACCTCTCTAGCTTTTCATTTGATCGAGTTACATCAATTTTCCCGAATAAATGTAGGGTGGTTCCTGAAAATTCCCTTTTTTTGTTCTACCTTTTTTGTGAAACGTTCTATGGAAAAGTTGTCTTCAGAAGAGTTATTGTACTAATCATTGCGCACAATTTTGTTCAACAAAGCTTTTCAATATGAGCTACCAGTAAAAAGTTATGATTATTTTTTCACCAAAAACTTGTCAAGCTTTAACTATCAATATTCATTAGATGCCAGATCGATAAAAATGTACCGTATGCGGTTCCTGAAAGGTCATATTATAAGAAAAAATTTGACAGAAAATTGGGAGGGTGTTATTTTTTAAACTTATTTAAATTGGTTTTAAAAAATACCTTAAAAAACTCAAAAACATTGCATAACTCTTTAACGTATCAACATACTTCCTTCAGCAGAATAATAGTATCAAATTAGTTCTACAAGTGTTCCATACATTGTCCTTCCGAGAAATGAGACACACAAAAACAATAATATTACAATATTTTTTGGTGAAATAATACAATGGTAATTTGATCAAGACCCATTCAAGATGTCTACATTAGTTGATTCTATGTGTCTTACGTCTTTTGCTGCTAATTCTGCGTTATTTGGGGGTTTTGATATCGCATGGGTACCGATTCATGAGTTAGACGGCCTAAAATTACTTCACTGAGAACTCTTTGTCATAGTCAGCAGAGTTATTATCATACGCTCTAGGAAAAAAATGTCCAACAAAAGTCCACCGTTGGTCCAATATGTTGGACGGTTGATCCGATGAATGTCCAATAAATCGTTCCATGGGAAGTCGATTTGGGGCTTTCGAATGCCGATTTTAAAACAGATCGCCATTTCTTTCGTTCAACGAACTCGGGAAACAAAGGTCCATTGCTGAGCCCCTTTCAATATGAGGAGTCCAGTTCGCTTTCACATCTCATCCAAGTCAGTCGATATAACAAAACCGCTTATGTTCGGGACGGAAGAAATCAAGTACAGTATTGTGTAGTGAACAATAGAACGATCTCGAAATCAGTGAACCAAACGAACAAAAGCTACCGCCGCTACGAAAGAATACAATTGTTGTTAACTTCAGGCAGAGCAAAGTTCGACCTTTGATACGAGAACTTGAAGGTTTGCTTAAGGAGCAAATCCATCTTGACGTTAAACGTGTGGTTTTACTTTAATGCAATAAGACAAATAATGTTGTTTACATCCAGTTTTATGAAAAGTTTTGTGAAATTCAATTCGCAAAAGACAATAACAATGTGCACTATGTGGAGCATGAAAACATTAAGTACAACATTCCAGTATATATGGAAGATAGTGCTATAGAAGTGCGTGTGCATTATCTTCCCTCAAGCGTCAACGATCCTTATATTCGCAAAACTATGTCCCAATACGGAGAGATTCTCTCTACCGAAGAAGAATATTGGAAGAACTTTTTCCCCGGTATTCTAAATGGCGAACGTTTGTTACGCATGCACTTGAAGAGGCCTATATCTTCTTATGTGACTTTCGGTCAGGATACAACAATCCCGTGCAAATCACTTGTTACCTATGACAATCAGATACCACATGTCAATACTACCAAAAAGATGGCCACATGTCAATACTGCCAACTGCAGTTAACAACTTACTCTCCAACCAACTAGCAACTGCAACCAATGTACAACAAGGCGCATCTACAGCAAACTGGCAATGAACTCAAGACTGCGAAAATTAAGGAAAACGAAAAGAAGACGGAAATCAACAACAATACCACCGATGCGGCAATGGATAACGAGACGACACACTAACAAAGTGTCCCTCAATCCTCGCAGAAGAGAAATGGAAGCTCCTCTTCCCCTAGAAAAAGGGTGACAACGAGATCCAATACAAAATTCGTCATATTTAAGTCAATTAAAAAATGGAAATCTTTTCAACAAACGGCTCTATTCAGAAAATGTTTAAATGCGTATGGAAAGTAATCATCATGTTCTAAAACCCCATAAATTTTTTTTCTGGGTACGCGCCTGAATACCATAGTCAGACTCAACGGCTTAGCATTCCCATTACTTGCCCATCCACTTTGTTCGCCTGATTTGGCCTTCTAGAACTTTTATCTGTTCCGAAACTTCAAGTCATCCCTGGAAAATCGATGTGAGTTTCGTTTTGGAATATTAGACCACTACTTCCGGAACCTGATACCGAAACCTGTATGGTTTGTTAGGGTGGGACAAAATATTGATTTCAGCTCCACTAAACTTTTCGTGTTCCTTTTCGGTCCCATAAGCACCGTGCAAAATTTTAGCTCGATCGGAGAAACTATATTTTTGCGCCCGAGGTTTAAAGTGGGAATGGGATTTAGTATGGAGAAATTCATTTTTTATAAAAAAAAATCGAGCAGAGATCAACCTAAGAACTCTAAAAATCAGTGCGTATGTCATTTTTGTAGGAAATTTAACGAGGAAGAAAAACAAAAAAACGATCCGACATTTGTAGAAAAAGTTATTAAAGGAAAACCGACACAAGGTCCGAACGATGGCTCATTCTTTAATATATCTAGCACCACTGCTGCTAATGATGGTGATATGATTTTGCTTTCTTTTATTGTGCTATAACAATTGATCTGAATTGTTTGATGTCTTGACGATAGTTACTCAGCTTAGAATGAAGAGTCTTTTTAAGTGACAAACCATGCACCAAATCTTACAGTAAAGACACAAATATTTATGTAAATTATGTTTTTGTTTGAGTAAAATAGTATCGCCTGTATCTTCTAAACAGTAAGAGATAGAGAGTTTGTATTATCGCCAGTTATTTGATTTGAGTTTTTCTAAAACATTGTAGAAGACTCCAAAAACCTATTTCTTCAAATTGAAGAGCTAGACTTTTTTGTGACCTTACAGTGAGTTTTGGAACATGGTTTCCACCTAAAAATAATCTTCATAATAGACTGAGAAACTTTTATGAAGACATTAAACAACTCAAATCAACCTTTATAGCATAATAAAAGAAAGTAAAATCATATTACCAGCACTAGCAGCAGTGCTGATATATTAAGGAATGAGCTATTGTTTGGATGTCGGTTTTCCTTTAATAACTTTTTCTACAAATTTCGGATTGTTTTGCGGTCTTGTAAGGTTTTCCTCCTCGATAAATTTCCTACAAAAATAACACATGCACTGATGTTTAGAGCTTGTAGGTTGATATCCAGCCGATTTTTTTTTGTAAAAATCGAATTTCTCCATACTAAATCCCATACAAACTTTAAACCTCGGGAGCGAAAATATAGTTTCTCAGATCAAGCTAAAATTTTGCATGGTGCTTATGGGACCCAAAATAAACACAATAAGTTTGGTGGAGCAGAAATCAATATTTTGTCCCACCCTAATGGCCATCAACTAATATTACCTACAAATTTGTAATGTTTTCCGTTCCCCACGAATGTTTTCCGTTCCCCACGAATCGAAGTAAGAGAGCTATCTTGGATCACTTCTCGGAATCTATCACAAGAGATTTTGTGGATTTTTGTTCTCTAGAAATGGACATTTAGAAAGTCTCAGATAATACAATAATCTAATTTCGGTCACACGCACAAATTTTATTTAAATATCTAATAATGAGAGTTCCAGTGGAAAAGTTTAAGGCGCAATTATGTACATAATCAATATTCCGTAATATTATTTTTTTATTTGATGCCATCACCTTTTTCACCCGACCTACAACAGAAAATCTCGAAACAAAGCGTAGAATAGAAGAAGCGAGCAGCAAAAAAATTGTATTCGCGTCTTTTGCAGTGTCCGGATGCATGCGTTTTGATGGATGATGAAACTTATATAAAGGAGAACTCAAAAACCCTTCCAAGTCCACAATGCTTTACTGTCGTCGTTTGAGAGGATGTGAGCGATGCGGACAGGTCGATTCAAGTGAAGAAATTCGGTCGAAAGGTACTGGTATGGCAAGCAATATGTTCCTGTGGTTTGAAGTCAACCATTTTTTACACTACCGGAACTATAAATGCAGAAATCTATCGATCTGAGTATCTCCAGAAGAGATTGTTGCCTCCACTGTTTTGGCCGGATTTAGCGTCAGCTCACTATGCCAAAACCACTCTCAATTGGTTTGCGGAGAAGGGTATAAATTTCGTTGAGAAAAATATCAATCCACCAAATTGCCTTAAGCTTCGATCCATCAAACTTTACTGGGCAATCGTGAAGAGGGTCTTCAAGAAGACTGGTAAGGCAGCTGGGAACAGGCAGGAGTTCAAAAAAATTTGGGCTCAAGCGTCCAAAAAATGCGATGCAACACTTGTCCGGAACTTGATGAAGAGCGTTCGATCATAAGTTCGAAAATTCGTGAAGGAATAACTTAAATTTCATCCGGTTTTCATTATGCTCAAGTTTAACCTCGCACAATAAAGGATCAATTTTGTCGTGAATACGACTTACTTTACTATGGGTCGCCTTTTCAAATTTTACCCTTTGAGAGAGTGATAAGTTTTTGATTGTGTATATCTCTTGTTGTATCTAACGAATCAACATAATTTTTGCTACCTGGCTTCGGAAATATGATCAGCATTCTATGATGAAATTTCCTGTTGTATGACATTGCCACAAATATTTCAAAATCAAAGTTTTCTAAAATGTACGGTATCTGCGAGTATCATCTCATGACGCATGTTTGCCTTTCTCGTACCTGGGACGACGGATTTGAGGTTGACGCAGTTGACTGAGCACGAACTACAGCAAGTGCATCGTTTCGGTTGATTCAGATCCAGAGCCCAGTTCCAGTTACGGTATTAGCATACCGCAAAGTGAACAACGACCGTGAAAAATTCTACAAATAAGCCCTTTTGAGAGCTATAAATGTTTAAGAAAGAACTATTAGAATTAATAATCTGTTGAAATATGCAAAGCGGATGTGAAAATAATCAGTTTAGTGAAGGTTTACAGATAGATTTAAATTAGAATATTTTCGTATACTTTTCTCGATTTTTTTACGTGAACGTAACAACATTTTTTTCTCCACGTTATTCGAAGATGTGATCAGCAATCTGTGGTGGAATTTTCACAAAGAACTCGAAATGTTCTTAAATGTTTGATTAGTAAAGATTAGATTTAATGCTTAATTAATTCTAGCTCTCGTAGTTGGCTCTTGCAGTTCAGACCATAATCCAGAGCCAGAATCCGATTCTAGAGTCCAGTTCTGAGATTCAGTTTCAGAATCCAAACCCAGATTTTCTTCATCACCAGAATCCAGATCTAAAATTCAGTTCCTCGTCTAGGATGGAAGGCCATAATTGCGTTACAGAATTCTGGTTTTGAAATCGAATTTAAAAACTTGATTCGAAGCCTGGATTTCGCAACTGGATTCTGAAAATTGAGATTGTAGACCTGTACTTTGCAACTAAATTTCGGAAATGACTTCTGGACTTGAATCTGAATTTTTAAACTGAATTCTGGAACTGAAATTAAGGTTCAGACCAGAATTCAGTTCCGCAATTCAGTGATATTTCCAGAATCATACATACATTTGAAAATATATATCAGTATGCATTCCAGAATTCAGATCCAGAATGCAATTTTGGTTAAGAATTTGGTTTCAAAACTCAGTTCCACAGTTCTAAAAGTGTAATTGCATTTAGAAACTAGATTCTGAAAATTTTCTGGACTCACAGAGTTCTGGATTCGAATTTGAAAATTGTATCCTGAACCGGAATTTCGTAACTATTTTCAAATTCAGAATCAACTTTTTCTAGAATTCATTTTCTGAATTCACTTCCTGAATCTAGGTTTGGAAATCAGTTTCATAACACAGATACCGAATTCAGTTCCACATACAGAAGACTTCCTAGATATCAGGTAACTAGAATTTAGCTAAAAAGAACGGGTGTGAAATGTCAGAGACATAACTGGATGTCGTGAATACGAATAAAACTGACACACTTTCTTTATACTTCCGAATTCGAATTAGTAGTTGATCGATTGTGTGAATTGTGCAACTTTCCCCTTTTTCACTACTAGAATTTCAAACGATGCGCCTAGACTAAATTACAGATTAGTTACATTAAACATTCTGAAACGCAATTAAATATTATAAAATAACTAGATAGTTCTTTATAATAAAAATGGGCCGTATAGAGTACAGTAAAGTAAAATTTCGCATAATTCTTTGAGAGTATTATTATGGTTCTAAAAAGAACCGAATAGAATTATAGAATAAGGAACTGGACCTGAGTTCAAGAAGTAAATTTAGAACCAAGAACAGAAGTTCTGCTTTCATTGACGACTGCTCCACCTGACGACTGAAGTCCAAATGAGAGCACGACCAGAGCGTTTGAGATTTGGCACCACGCTAAAGGTCTGCTCTCATTATTGACGACCGCTGCTCCCGACGAAGTCCAAATGAAAGCACGGCCTAAGCGTTCGAGGCTTTATACCACGCAAAAGGTCTGCTTTCATTGACGACTGAAGTCCAAATGAGCGTTTGAGGTTTTTAACCACGCAGAAGGTGCACTCTCCGAAGCTGCTGATCCCATGACGACTGCTTGCATCCAACGCACAAGAAGAAATGATCGAATTTCATTTTTTTTTTTGCATAAATATCTGTTTATTAATCTTATTTTTGTGTATTACATCAACATTTTACAGTACAAGTGTTTTGACCCTTTGGCCTTTCATCTTTGTTGTTCATACGATTCGTTATTAATATTAGGTGTTTTAGTTACTCTTGTTTTACATACTAATGTTTAATCATAATATTTATTTTAATTATTTATAAAATGTCTACCTACTTATAACTATCCCTAGCCTAATACGTACAAATTTTGAATTATTTGTATTTCAGAGATTGAGCACCTCTCTACAAATTTCGTGCAGTATTGTTCGAATTTTTGTTCTAGTATATCCAGGGAAGCCATCTCATGTACTTCACTAGTCCTTGTCCAAGGGGGTAGATTTAGAATCATCTTTAAGATCTTACTTTGAATGCGCTGAAGCCTAAGTTTGTGTGTTCGTGCACAGCCCCGCCAAACAGGGACTGCGTATTCAATTGCGGGGTAGATGATTTGTTTATAGACAGCCATCTGATTCTTCAGGCACAGTTTAGATGTTCTACAAATCAGCGGATACAGAGACCTGATGAGTATGCTGCATTTTTGAACGATTTTGTCAACATGTGACCTGAATATCAGATGTCTGTCAAAGGTGAGTCCTAGATAGATAACTTCATCGGACCATTGAATGACCTCATCACCGAATCGTATTCTGCATTCGTCTGATGGAACAAGTTTTGGAGATCTTGAATGTGGAAACAAGATGACCTGAGTTTTTGCTGCATTGATCACAATTTTCCAGCTTGTAAAATATTCCGTTAAAGCGTCCAGACCTGTCTGTAGTTTATTTTTCAGAGCATTAATGACACGACCTTTGTAAAGAATGGCAGTATCATCAGCAAATTGTGACAGAACACCACCACCTGGAAGAGGTGGGATGTCTGATGTGAAAATGTTGCATAGAATGGGACCTAGGATACTTCCCTGGGGTACACCAGCAGGAATAGTAAATCTTTCTGAAAGTGCATTATTCAGAGAAACCTGGAATGCTCTATCTGCAAGATAATTTTTGATAATTTTAATAAGATACATGGGAAAATTATACCGATGCAGTTTGAACACCAGTCCATCGTGCCACACATTATCGAATGCCTTTTCAATATCCAATATTGCCATGGCAGTCGTTTTGGACACTGATTTGTTTTGCTGGATGACGTTGTTAACCTTTGTGAGCTGGTGGATGGTGGATCTTCCTTTCCGGAACCCAAACTGTTCTTCCAGAAATATATCCTGTTCATCTGCAAAAGCAAGAATTCGCCTTTGTATTGACTTTTCAAACAGCTTGGATAGAGCAGAGAGTAAGCTGATGGGCCGATAGCTCTTGGGAAAGGAAGGATCTTTCCCCGGTTTCAAAACTGGGATAACTTTAGCTAACTTCCACATTGAAGGGAAGTAACCAAGCTCCCAGCACCTGTTAAAAAGTTTAGCTAAGAAGACAAATGAGCGAATACTCAAATGTTTCAGCTCAATGTTGAATGTGTTGTCGAAACCGGGGGCCTTCATATTTTTGGATTTTTTCACAAAAGCCATCAACTCATTCGCAGTGACTCTACTTTCCTCAGGAACCAAGCTGTCTGATTGATCAACCTCAGCTACGCTATCAGCAACGGCTCTTTCATGTGGACTAACAATGTTGAGTCCTAAATTGTGAGAACACACAAACTGCTGGCCTAGCGCATTTGCCTTCTCTACTGGTGTGATTAAAGGTATTCCTTCAGCTACATCCTGGGGTGACATCAGAGGAGGAATAGGCTTCGGTTTTTTCTTAAGCACCTTCGTTAAGGACCAGAAGGGCTTTGAATGTGGGAGAATTTCTCGAAGCTTTTGCTTTTGCTATCTAGAATGCCAGTTCGTTGATACTGCCTCCGGTAGATATTCCGAAGTCGGATGAGTTTCTTGGTGACACTGTCGATTTGAAGAGAGGAACTCGGCATATGTTGTACTGGAACCGTCCTATCACGAGCGACTGTGATTGAATGCTGGAAGGAAGATAGGGCCGCATCGATTTCCATCGGGGAATCAAGTGGCAGATCGATATTAATATGTTGGTCGGCGATTTGTTGAAATTGGACCCAATCGGTGCGATAATAGTTCCTCCGTGGTTGAATAGGCACTGTTTCTGGTGAAGATCAAAACGTCAACATTACTGGAAAGTGGTCAGAAGAGAGCTCGTAGAAGACAACCGGAGAGCTGTCTATGGCGATGTTGCTGATGAATATATCCAAAATGGAATGAACTCCTGATCTGGAAAGTCGCGTTGGTTGATCCGGAGCGAAGATGTTGTATTGTCCAGCTTCGTAATCTTCGGCAAGTACGAATCCGTTTCGATTCTGTCTTCTGTTTCCCCATAGCTCATGCCGTGCGTTCAGGTCCCCAGCAATGATGAATTTGTTCTGTCGTCGAGTGAGCATAGCCAGATCTCGCTTCAATGATGCACACGTACCATCTCGAAGATTGGTTTGTTTGGGGCAGTACGCTGCAATGATGATGATGGGTCCCATCGTCGTTGTAATCTCAATTCCGATGGCTTCTATGAGTTGCAATTTAAAGGCTGGCAGAAGCCTGTGCTGAATGGATCGTTTAATGGCAATGGCAACTTCCCCTCCTCTGGTAGTTGCCCTGTCGAGCCTGTGAATCCTGTTATTGGAAATAAAAATAGAAATTTCAGGTTTAAGATGAGTTTCAGTTAAAATAGCAATATCGGCATTCTTCTCTTGAAGAAAGTCGGACAATTCAGCAGTTTTGCTCCTGAGTGAGCAAGCATTCCAATTTACTATAACCAACTCATTATATTGCATATTCGATGATGAATTTGCCTAAGGCGTTGATTTGATCTAACCGCGTTCTGCAGTTTCGTAGTTTTGTTGTCATTGTTTCAAAAATGACGATCAGTTGTTCAGCAGAAAATAAATCACCAGAGTCATCCTTTGCTTGTGGTTGATTATTGCCCCATCCAGGAGGGATTTTTGAGGAAGATTCTTTTTGTGATCCAGCGGCTGAATCTTTTGGATTGCTGCGAGGAAGTGGCGGCAAATTCGGAATATCCCTCTTCGGTGGGAGCCGTGGGAAATTAACTTCATCCTTCTGTGGAACATTCTTGCGCGTTGATTGTTTGCGGGACGCCTGTTGTCGAATTTTTGTGAACTCAGCACGTTTGGGACACGATTTGCTAGTAGATGGATGGTCGCCATCACAGTTCACACATTTTACAGCGATGTCATCTAGTAGGCAATCGTTGGTATTGTGTGGTTCGGCACATTTCCCGCACCGACTTTTCATGTGGCAATTTCTCGCTCCATGGCCGTAGTTCAAACAGTTCGTGCACTGTGTGACATCCCGATGTACCGGTTTATACTTTTGCCATTCGATGATTATGTGAAATAACGATTTAATCGTTTTCAGTTGACTCATGGTGATGGAGCCCTTCTCCAGATGAATCAGGTACAGTTGATCTCTAAACTTTTTGTCCGTATTATGGCGCTTCATTTTAAATACCATCAAAGGCTTTAGTCCAGCCTCCGACAGTGCCTGCTTCCATCATGTCGGGTAGTCCTCGAAGTACAACCTTCATAGGTTTGTTGGCGGCAATATCGTGTGTGAAGTATTCCGCTTTTGTCTGCTTCAGATAACATTCCACTCCTTTGTAGTGGTTCAAAGCCGGAACAGTTATTTTGTAGCCTTCAGTACATAAACGGATTGTTGCCTGTAGTCCTTTGCTGATCAGTGTGTTGAAATCCGAGCGTAGAGTTGGTAGGAAGCCCTTCAGGTAGAAAGGCGGCATTTTTTCCTTCTTCTGCAGTTCCTCTTCGACATCTACTGGCAGATCAGCATATTGGTTTTTACTCAGCAAACGGTCGTTTACCTGTACATCACTTGGCTTCAGACGCTTAGCATCCTTTGGATCCTTCTCGGATCTATGGCGGTTTTTACCCATAGCTTGGGTAGGTAGACAACTGTGAATAAAAAATAAAACAAAATCGAAATTAGTCGTAGTAGGTTATTCGTCTATCCACATCGAGTGTTAGATGACGAACAATCGAATTTCGACAAGGGTCCCCTTTTTATACGCAGTCAGTTGAGTATATGTGCCTGACTATCTCAAAATCGTCGGCTTTGCGCGAAAAAGCCAAGCAGAAGTAAAGTGTTTTCCGCGTTGTTTTCAAAATTTGAGAAAACTTATTATTTGAGTTGTTTGTGGTTATCTCACACTTTTCAAAATATTATCCTAAATTCCTGATCATATTTTTGATGAAATGGTGAAAGAATTATGTTGCTGCCATTAATACAAGTCGAGATATTCACGATTAAGTTCTGCCCATTCTTCCATATGGCTAATTTTGAAAAGGCACCCCATAGTAAAGTAAGTCGTATTCACGACAAAACTAAAATCCAGATCCAATATTCAGTTTCCGAGTTCAGATCCAGAATTCAGTTAAAGATTCTAGCATCAAACTTTACTTTAGGAATTCAGTCCTAGCGTTCGGCTTTAAAACTCCATGTCCAGAACCATAAATTTTATTCGTATTCACGTCTTCCGGTTATGTCTCATGACATTACCCACCCGCCTTTTTTAGTTTGAATAGAGTACGTTTTTTATATTAATTTGATAGAAAAATTTGTGGATAGCTTATCTTCGATACACTCCTTTTGTATAATTTTCTCAATTTTGTTTTCGCTCTGAATATCCATGTTTTCAGTCCTTCTAGATGTGGCTCAGTAATTTAGTTGCATTGTAATTTTGATGTAGACTTCTTCCAGAGAAAGCTTAACAAGGGGTTCAATAGCGAACTTTTTGGCGTCAAGATCAGGGGTGGTATAATGTAACCAAGTCGACTCGAATTTTTCGTACAACCGTCCGTTTCAGAATTTAGTAGAGCTCAGAGCCACGATCAACAAGTGATGTACAGTATTCGTTTGATATTATTACATTGCATCTATTACTATAATTGCTTAGTAAAAACAATATATTCGGCAGAATCAATGGTACACAGTAGATCCGTCTGTGCGCCACGGGATGCTAGAACTGTTTTAATGACTTCAGTAATCTATCGTTGCATAGCAAATCCGACACATTATTGTCATCCTCCGGTGCCTGACACCGGCAAAAAAAAAATAATAATCATGATTCCAGGCAATACAGGAATTACGAACGTGCTTGCGGAGAATAAAAGCGTGCTAATTTGCAAATGATGAATGCGAATAGCGAAAAAATGTTAACGAATTTCACATAAATTATTTATGACAGCACGACCAACTCGAAGTCGAGAAGCGTGGCAAGAAACTGCACCGATTGAAGGCAGTGTGGCTAGCGGTGTGTCGGCATGAGTTGCATGCTGAGATGCAAAAAGCATACCTTCGTGTAGGTACAAATCTCCACGACGGCGCTGGCCCTGCTGGATTATAATAGTCAAGTCTAGTTCATGCAATGTGAGGTGAAAAATGACTCCAAGAAAACAGATGATCACTAGTTTGTACAACGGATCGAAACAAATTGTTTGATAATGGTTGCCGGTCGGGGCTAACAATCGAACGTAATTATAGTAATATGCAATTATAACACTTTAAATGAACATTGCTTTTTGTTAGAGATTGATTCTGATTAGTTCTATCGCAATGGGGATGCGGTATCAGGTTGGTATTTTGTCTGAATTTTTTGGGTTATTTTAAACGTTATTTTCAATCAAAAAGCCGTAAACACTCCAAACGAATGACAGAACCTTCCGACGTCTTGGGAGCTTAAGACGCAAGCAACTGGTAGAACAATCGCTGTAACTCGCCGTCAATCGGTTTGCTGTTCATTGTATGATAATTTATTATAACATGACAATTTTATCTCCGATTCAATACTGATTTGTCTTGTTTTGCTGCCGTGGCACCCTTCAATCGTCGACACGTCTGCCAGTTAGACGTCATCGTCGTCGGTAGAATTTGCGTTCCACTCATAGTCCATGATTTATGAATGCCATCCGCCGCACAGGCATTGTCCTGTGTCTCTGTCCCTGCGATTCCTGCCGCAGAATACGACGTCGTTTGAGCCGCGGTTTGGTCCGTCCGGTTGAAAGCCTCCGATGGTGACGGAAGCCAATACCGTAGTGGTGGGGATAAAATGCAAAAAACTAAAGAAACCGAACACACCGTAAATCAGGGTAAATAAGGCGCCTCCCAGATTGGCTCAACCACGTAGACAACATTTCTAACAGATACCAAGAGACCAAGAGTCCCCATCGGAATGTGCTTCGTCATCATTAGCCACTGCCCGTCGTTCGCCGTCTTCACTTCGTTGGACAGCGAAATGCATGTAGCTGGTCTACGTAAAAACGAGTGTGTGATTTGATGTGATGGAATTACTAAATGCTTCTTATTTTTCTTCTCCTTTTGTTCACCCTGTACCACATCATCGAGCATAATGTGGGTAGCTTCCTGTGTGTCCTTGGTCAAAATTGATTGGATGAGTTCCACCCTGTTTTCGTTTTCTGATGTTGTTTTGTCAGGATCTGCTGCAATGGGCAGACATTGAAGTCGTTAGGGAGAGGGGGCAAAATGAAAACTTATTTACTCTTGAATTAATTTACGAAAACAAGAGGTGGGTGGGATTTAAACATAAGACGTTTACATGGCAACAGAACTGCCAGTAAAAACCGTAATCAAGGAATCTGTTGTGAAATTACTCCATTCCTTGCTATTTTATTTACCTTTATAGCATACATATTCCTTCCGGTAGGATTTTTCTTTCTGTTCGAACTCTAACGTCGTAACCCTATAAGGGTTAATGTTATCGCAGACATGGAGAACAAATACTAGAAAAACAATGATTAGGGTCCATTATAGTCGAATGGGCTGTTATAAAGCTTTCAGGTTACGGTGACTGGTTGAAAATTACATGCGTTGATTGGACGATCGAGAAATAAATTGTTTGCTGAGAAAGTACGATTTGCTGCTTCTTTCGTTTCGAGCAAATTTCAGACAATTGTGGTACTTGTAAACCACTGATCTCGGTAGCTCAGTACTACCAACTGCAGTAAAAACGGAACTACCCACGATGCAGTTGGAAGGGTTCCTCCAGTGCTATCATCTTCTGCCGATGACTGCTGCACTGACGCGAGTGAATCAGAGAATCGTAAAAACAGAAACCGAGCGGATCTATTTTCAAATGCAAACAGTAGTATGATTAAATTTGTTTTAAATTTAATTAAATAAAAAGATCGTAAAATGGAAAAATTATGCGCTATAAATCTAATTCTAGGTCGCCCCATCACGGCACTGTACAGCTCACTAAACTGCATGTCTGATGATGGCGACCGACGGCAACCGTCGACGGTAGTCTGCCTGCCTGCCTGGTTGCCTCGGTGGACCGATTCCGGGGTCGGGTCTGGTCTGGTTTGGTCTGGTCTGGCTGGTGGACGCGCGTATTGTGATTGTGTGACTGTGATGCGCTCCCGATCTGCTGCCCCACCCGAAACGATAAAGTTGAGCTAGGTTATGCACTGCGAAACCTTGCAACGCCCCGCCGACGCCGACGCCGCCGCCGTCCGTCGTAAAGTGGGTGTGGGAATTGGGTAGGAAAATATGGCTGTTATGGATAGCACTCAGATGTCAGACAGTGTGTACGGTAAATGCGCTGAAAGGCACTTCTTGACGCGCCGTTTGTTACCGTTGTACCGTGTGTTCCGGGTAGGAATATACATTAATCTAAAAACCGTATTGTGTTGCTGGTCAATTGAATGATACGATGCGGTATGTTTTTATTGTGGTTCAAGGGGAGGATGATTTTTTTTATAATCTAGGATTAGTCACTGCACCTATCGGTCGAAAGGTAATGGAATTGATCTGCGTTTTCAAAGCAATAATAAACCCATCTTTCAGTGGAAAGAATCGATATTGCTTTTTCGATAGCGATTTTAGATGTTTAAATTGATTGGAACCTTATGAAATTATTTACAACTAAAAGTAGCTTTCGAGATAGTACTCTGATTTCAGTTCCAATTAAACACTGCAGTAACAATATAATAGCCTACATCGCTGACTGTCCTAGTCTTCACAGAGTTGGAACAAGGATGAAAACCTTCAGGATGTCTTTCTAATCATTGTTAATTGAACAAATTGAAGCAAGTTTCATTTCATAATTTTTTGTCTCCACTTCCCTAACTGGAGCCCGGGATGGGTATAATCGAAATTAGTTTCTATGATAATTGGCTAACAAGACCTATGACTTGAAAGGGGGCGACCCGTTTGGTTTTAAATCATTTTGCCTAATAGTTTTTTGGCACAATGGTCATTTTTCATAGTGCCATTTGTCAAAAAAAAATTGGATTCGCAATATTTTAATCTAATGTGAAATTTCGTTTGTGTTTCGATGAAGCAATGTGTTGCAAGAAAAGCTCGAACGAAATATGTGAATTTATTTTATATTCGATGTAAATATTTCGATGATATTAGAAGAAATAGTATTATTATTTTTTAGTAAATAGCACACTATCATTTTATATAAGCAATTCACTTAGTGCTAGCACAATATTCTGTTCGTTATAAATGATTCAGGTCTAGTCGGACCAAGGATACCCAAAGCTAGGTGCTATCCCTCAGTTGAGCAGGTCATTAAAAATGATAAGGCATAGCCTCTCTCAGTGAATTAGAACAAATTCTATTAAGCAGCATGTTAATCTGATATGCCACATGACTGTTATGTCTAACGCTCGTATACTTTTTTTCGACGAAAAACAGTACATTTTGCAGTACGCATTTTCTCTAACAATAGTGATAAAAAAGGCGGGTGGGAAATGTCAGAGAAATAACTGGATGTCGTGAATACGAAAACAACTGACATGTTCCTTAACACTTCAAAATATCATTTAGTTGATCAATTGTAAGAATTATGCAAGCATTTCCCTTTTTCACATTTTTCGCAAAAACAAAGAAGGCTTCACTTGATCTTGATTACTGTGAATTTCACACAGCGAAAAGTGAACAAATCTAATCAAACAGTTCTAGATTTGCACTAAACTGAGGTTTTTTACCTTCGATTTGCGAAGAAGAAATCCTAATAGTTCTTTAGAAAACTTTTAGAGCCATTAGAACGGTTGATTTTGTGTGATGCTCCCCAGTGTTGTTCTTTTTTCGTTGCTTTTTTCACAAATGCAAACGACTAGCAACTGTGACGTAACCGCTCTTGTCGGCAGCGAAACTAGCTTGCAAACGACACAAAATACATCTGCTCGCAGTGGCGATAGAATCCAAACTGATCCAATTTTTGTTAAGAGGTTTCTTTTTACGTGATTTCGTTCGTAGCTTTTTTACTAATGGGCGGTCCTAACGGCTATAAAAATAGCCGCATATAGAATTTTTATTTCGATTATTTTATTTCGGTTTTCATTGAAAAAAAACTATCCGGATGCTGTACGGGATTCATTTCTGCCTTTCAGAAGGACCAAATCGTGGAACTCACTACGATATTAAACACTGTTCGGAACATTTTTTCGAACGATTTGTTGTACAGCAGCAGATATTTTGTTCTCTTCCTCAGAATGCGTTCTGATTGGCTGGTGTTGACATGGGTCAAATGAGACAGGTTTTTCAATAGTGTACTATTGATGTTGTTGATTCTATTTGTAGTTAGATTATATAAATCCTTTCACAGATCACTGAGCTATGAGCTTTAAAAATACGAGAAAGGCAAACGCGCCTTATGAATTATCCTCTTTGATACTCGTTTATACCAAACATTTCAGAAAGGTTTAATTTTGAATTATTTGAGATTATGTCACACAACTGAAAATTTTAACATAAAATTGTGATCATATTTACGATGGTCTATAGCAAAAATTATGTTGATTCGTTAGATACAACAAGAGATATTCACGATCAAAATCTTATCACTCTCTCAGAGGGTAAATTTTGAAAAGGCGCCCCATAGTAAAGTAAGTCGTGTTCACGACAATATAAATAAATAATTATTAGATAATGTATTTCCAAAATTTCAATAGTTTTTCTTTTTATTTCCCATTTTGAAGGGATTTTTTAATTCAATATAAATTGAGAAAATGCACGAAAAAATCATCAAATATTTTTTACTCAAAAATTCACAGTTTTAGCTTAGTAAGGCTATGCAATCACTGTGAAAACTTACATTACAACAGAGGCCCGGAGGGCCGAGTTTCATAGATCATTCGACGTAGTTTGTCGAGTTCACAAAATATTCTGTGTGTGTGCTAAGATTCTTAGAAATAAATAAAAGAAGAGTTGGGTTTATTACATCGTAATTTAATTTATCGCTTTAATGACTTTGATTATCAGAATACTAAAATAAATAGTTAGTTATAGCCAAGGATGGCTTTTATCGTATCAAAGAACGTTCACTGGCAACTCTTCAACGATTGAATCAGTGCCATCAAAAAGAAACGGAAATCATCGCAACAACAAAAACCTGGCATGGCTCATTTAACATAGAATAGACACCAGTGCGAGAGCGAATTACTCTCGGTGAACCGTCGTAGAATCAACGACTAGCACACTACTGCGGGGATTCTCTCTGAAGCAACAAACGGTCGCTTATTCTCGTTTCGCGATCCGATTCTGTATGGGCAGTGGATAATTGCGATAGAATCATTTTACTATTGCCGCTTATTCTAACTATGTGCATATAACCTTTGTATAAGTTGTGTCTATGAAAATGTCTGTGAATGCTTCACACAAGGGTTTTGAAATATTGCAACCTAGTATGAGAATCATCAAGTTGAATAATCGATTCGATTTTCTGCGATAATTGTAAACTTGCGATTCTCTCTTGGGAAATTCCACACAGCAACGATCATTATCGTCTGTAAATTTTTTTAAGGGCGTGAAATACTCAGAGTATGAAGTGGAGCGAAGAAATGTAGCAAAATTCTCTCAAGGTTCATGCATTGAGAGACTCGAGTTCTTGCAGCATCTTCTACCGGATTGAAAATGTTGTATACAATATAGATAGCAATATAGCAGCTTCTGTCAAATTTTCGGCAATCCCCAACACTGGTTATAGCATTCTACGAAACGATTGCATGTACTTGTGGACGTTGCACATAACACATTTATTATGTATTCTATTTTCTATACGTCATTTTGCACAAACTTTTTTAGTGCAATAAAGATTGGTAGTTATTTTTACTTATTCGTTCAGAAACACATTTGTCGCCTTGGAAATAAGTTTTCTTTAACATTCAGTATAAAACATCGATTTAATAGTAATTGAAGAGTCTATAACGATTTTTGTAGGAAGGAAACCTATTTCCCTTGAGGGTTAAGGGGTTAAAAAGTCCCCGAAAATTTGATACAGATCCGACTTCCGAGTGAAAATTTTAAATTTAATGAGTATTTCTTCACAAGCGATGGTGAAACGAGGTGCTAATTTTTATAGATTTCTTCTAGTTGGTAGATCGTGTTAGTTAGTGAATATATGAAACTATTTTGGGCTTTCTAGTCCCCGGTTTCAGCTTCCGAAAGCACCGATAATAGTGAATAAAAGCTCGAAAAACGGAACTCACTTCGATTTCTCAGTAACAGTTAAACCGATGTTCACGAATCATGATTCAAATTAAAGCTCTCATTGTCGTTTAATATACTGTACAATTTCATCCAGAGCCAACTTCCGGTTCCGAAATTATAGGGCGATGAGTTCTAAAACATTCAACTCGTCATTCAAAATGACGATGCTAAACTGGTACGCGTCTTTACGTGCTGGAGCTAAAAAAGAAGAAAACACTTCCGACTTTGATCCGTTCGCAGTGTGCTTTGTTCAATTTCGTATAGCGTGCAGGGTTGTCACATTTAAGTCTATATTTTTCCGGAAAAAAAATAAATTTGTAAATCTTTATTCAATTTGTACCTGAGTAAAAATTTCTAAAGTGCCCCTTCCCCCCCCCCCTAATTTTTCACGAGGTAACCGTATATACGAACATGTTCGTGAAACATTTCAATATTCGAATTTTTTATACTATTTTTAGTTACTTAAATATTTATATACTTTTTCATTGCTTCCTGAAACTGAAGTTCTTTTTCGAATTACACGAAATGTGGCAAATAGATGAACAACTATTTTTGGCATAGAATGAAGAAAAAATTGTTTAAAAATGTCAATTTTACTAAACTTTTTACTTAAATTTACCAAAGAAATCGATACTAAAGTACCTTCTTCGAGCGATTTTGTTCCTGTTAAATGTTAAAATGTTGCATATATTATTATTTTTCATAATCAGCAAAACAATTTTTGCGCTAAAATAGGTGAATTTTGGTGTACGCTGGTGTGTTAATTTGTGTCATATCAACAAAATACTCATAATAGCAAATGTTTTAATTTTGTGTCAAAATATCCTACTGTTTGTGCTTTCAATTTATGGTTAAACCGATCTAGTACAACCTTCATACTTCCTGGTTCAAATGTTCTCGTTTCCGTATCGTAAATGTTAACTGAATGCGTCCGACAAACATCCACGATACTGTTCACCACTGTTCGCTGATTGGTACGAGATTTCCCCTGTTTATAACGTGACTGATTTGTTTTATTCTCCCCTGCAGTTGGAATAGATCATTCGATTGAGAAAAAGCAATAGATTCGATTGTCAGAAAATCGTAACACAAATTGTCAATTACCAGCTATCCTTGGGGTGTTTGTGTCCCTGTTGCGTGGGGAGCGTGTCTGGAAATGGAGCACAATTTGAGCGACACGGCATACCTCGGGTGGGTTCGGTTGGCGTTCCGAATTGGATTTCGGATATTGGCTGTTTGGATTGATGCTGCTGCGCTCTGCCATATCGCTGCTGGGAATGTCCGATCCAGCAGCAGCACCAGCATGCGTCCATCTTGTATAAAAGGGCGGCGGCGGCAGCAGCAGCTCAAGAACGACTCTTCCCTCCCTCGAGCGGCCTGAACTGGGGTCAAGGGAAGCACGAGAAATCGCCGATAAATTGCGAATAAATTGGATCAATTATTTTCCCTCTTCGATGGACTGCCAGTGCTCCTCCGAGATGTCTGGCACTGTAAAACAGGACCCGAATTGGAGCAGTGAGACTAATCTTGGTCGAATTATTTTCGATTGATGGATCGATCAGTACCGGAGAGAACCGTTCGAATCAACCAACATGCCGTAGGTTGTCACAGTTACGGGCGAGTGAGTTCAACTGTTCGTGCTCATTTGTTGCGTCGGGAATACGGTTGTGGTTTGATGAATTAGTATTGGCAAGAAAGTAATCCCACATAACGTATTTGCAACTGCGACGAAACGAGCACGTAAGTGAAATGAGTGGGAACTCCATTATCAGGGATTACTTCTCTTTCAAGCATCGTACTGAAAAGTCAAAAAAATAAAACACGGCAGTATTGGCTTCATTTTAATGTGAAACTGCTTTCCGGTATAAAAAAGTCCATTGTCGAGTTTAATTGACCGCGATACAATTTACGACAAAAGCATAAAGTATGGCATCGGTTCCAAAAAATCAAACCTATTATTTATTAGATCCGTTCAAGTCCGTTTCCTTGCCACCACGCCCAAATTATAAATGAGACGGCAAAACGTATCCCATAATTCTTGAGTTGGTCATCTTCGTGGGAAATCACTGAATTCTACTTCGGATGATAATAAATTTCACCCCATACACCATTAGGCTTAATCGTTGATGCTTTACTTTCATTACCACGATTAGATTACAGTGGCTAGCCAAGTGTGCCTTCCTTGACGAGCGCTTGAAACGTGTGCGGAATTGGAGTTTACAGTTGCTGCCTATTCCGGCGATGGCAATGCCTGTTCCGCCAGCTGATGATTCACTTACTCACCTGTTTGAAGTCAGGATTTATGGCTCACGTTACGGCAGCTAGTCTGCAATCGGAACGGAACAAACAACCGACCGGCGACCACGACGCAAGAGGAGAGTGCTGGAATG
This sequence comes from Malaya genurostris, assembly GCF_030247185.1. Classification (NCBI taxonomy): domain Eukaryota; kingdom Metazoa; phylum Arthropoda; class Insecta; order Diptera; family Culicidae; genus Malaya; species Malaya genurostris. Next base: position 260,194,018 of record NC_080572.1, read on the forward strand.
TTGGAACATCACCTTTCACCTTTCGGTGGCTGCGGAGTGAGTCGAGGCAGCACTCGTCGTCGTTGATGAATTAACCGATTCTATAAATCCTTTCTCCCCTGAAAGCGTTTCACTGTACTTTTGGTTATATTTTCATGTTCGTTTCGAAGCGTATCCCACGGTAGGCTGCCAATTTTCGCGCGAATCGGAAATGAACGCAATTTGTTTTTTTCCTTTTTCGCCGATTCAGTCGTTATCAGCCTTGATGTCCTCGCCGTTGCCACGAGCTGCAGACACACAGAGTAGCTTTTAATTTATTCACGCAGATCTTTCAACTCATTTGTTATGCAGCTGATAGTAGATTCAAATTTGAGACGCGAAATGTGTTGAACATAAATCAATTGAAGAATTGAAACGAAATTATTGAAGTGAAAATTTTCCTCAATTGGTCAATGTTCGTTGATTATTCCTTATTCATATGTGATAGTTTATTTCCGTCTTTTTCAAAAACCACGCTATATTTCGATTGCGATAAACAACAGATTTTTGTTGTCGAAATTTAATCCATATTGTGCATGACACTGTTAAAGCGTGTATCAACAGAAGTGAAAATTTATCTTCTGTTTCAACAGACTTCGATTCTACTGATACTAAGAATCCTTCCAGCTAGAGGCCCGAACATATAACAACTGGCTTGTAAGACCAGTGCCCTATTCGTTGAATCGCCAACCCGGATAGCAACGGTTATCAATAAAACGAAATCACTTTCTCATACGTTTTATATATATTATATAACATTAGTATTTTTTGAGTAGCTCGGTCATGATCGATGTGTAGAACAAAAATACCCTTGGCATCTTAGAGCTTAAGCAGTATACCTAAAAATATATTATACTATTGAATAAAGAAAAAACGAAATTGTGTGTGACGTTTGAAGGAAATCATTATGAGAACGGGTAATATAATCAAATGGAATAAACGTGCGGTAGGCAATCAAATTCATCATCAATTAGTGGCTTGGCTTGATTGAAAAATGCGGTGGTGCCATTTTGTTAATTTTTATATTTATCCGAGATGTGAGTTGTATAATTTCACGGCAAACTTTAAAAAAATTGTTTGGGAAAATTTTGATAGTTTAGTGGGAAGCTTTGTTAAACTGACGAAGGGGAAGTGTTATTTGGAACAAAAGCCCTAAGTGGTGTTCAAACTCAAATTGCTTCACAAAAATATTCGATCAATATAACCGATCGTTTCAATACCTGCAGAGAATAAAACCAAAGATATTATTTAACTTTTTACAACCTATTGGAATGGAATGCCATGTTCAAATGCACGAACCGTTCTCTTAACACAACTTGTAGGGTCTTATGCAACGTTTTGAAGAAAAAACATTATTTTTGCATGGAAATCCGTTTTTATCGTTAATACGATCTACTTTACTATGGGCCGCCTTTTCCCAATTTCACACCAAATAGTGATTAAACGCTATTTGACATGAATTCAATATGTGGAAGTAACAGGAGCGCAGGGTTTGGCATCTTTCAACACACACAGCAGGTGCAGCGTATGAATGGAGCGTTGGAATTGACGTAGCAAACCCTGCTCTTCTGTTACTTCTGTGTATGATATTCAAGCTACATAGAGTGAATTAACATCTGCATAACATGCTCTGTTCTTGAACATGTTTTCCTCATCATTATAAACACTATTAATCACAGGATATATATTTAATATTATTAGCTGTTTTTATTGATGATATTACTACGTCACCATGGTATTGCTGAACAAATTTCAAATACATCACGGAGCTTGGAATTCCGGTTATGATTTTTCTCCATAGATTTTTCTCTATTCCCAGCGTGAGGTGCTTCCAAGCTTATAAGAACAGTGTTACACTAAGAAAACAACAGGTATGTTCGTCACGAAATACATATATTGCCTTTCTCATATATTTAATACATTCTAATACTAGAAAAAAATAATTTAGAATGAACACTAGCTTTTGTTTGACAATTTATCTACTGCTTCAGGAAAATTTGCTTCTTCGTTAACAAGGTTTAAAGATCATCCAAAGTCACAACAAAAATATAAATTTTACGAATTAGTTTTCACATCGCTATATCTCGAGAACGGTAGCGTATAACGAAAATTTTAATAAACATATTTTTTTTGGAAATTTTGCATTCTTTCTAAAAAATATTGTTGAAAAATATTAGGAACTTTTTTAAAATATTCTAGACTAGAGTTATAATGGAATACAGATGATGCGAATTGTTTCGTTTGGTCATAAAAAATGCGTGTGCAGAATGTGAGCAAAATTAAAAAATACAAAAATAAAATTTGAATTTTATCAAGAACTTTAAACTTTGAAAATATTGGACTACTATTTTAGCTGTAACTTCTCCATTTTTCAATTAACAGTAAACACATTTGTAGCAAATGTGGACTATAAGTTTAGGTTTACCAAATGTGAACTTTACGGTTAAATGTTGAAGTCCCCATTTGATACAAACATGATTACTGTTGAATGAAAAATGAAGAAGTTACCTCTAAAATAGTATTTCAATATTTGCAAAACTTCAAGTTTGGGAAATAATCATTCAAACACAAAAATATGATTCTACAGATTGATTAAAATGATATTAGAGACATTGTTTGCCTTTCTCATATAAAAAGGTTATGTAAACACTGTGAAAAACAACTTTTTAACTGAGGCCCGGAGGGACAAATGTCATATATCATACGACTCAGCTTAACGAACTAAGAAAATGTCTGTGTGTGTATGTAAGTAACAAGGTCCCATAGCCTGCTATTGAATTTCATTTGGATTCGACTTTCGGTTCCGGAGATACAGGGTAATATGTAAAAATTAGAAATAAAATGTGCACTCAATTTTCTCAGAATCGGCTCAACCGATTTTCGCAAACTAATTCAAATGAATGTTCTTATAGTTTCTATAAATTTCTAAAACATTTTATCCAGATCCGACTTTCCGTTCCGGGACTAAAGCGTGATGAATGGAGAATTACCAATTTCATGAGTAAAAACGTGATTAATCCACCTAGCAGTGAGATGAAACCTTTTTTTTATCAATCCGCATGTGTTTTTATCCTGTATATTCTTCGGTGTTTTAGTTCTCATGACATTATTTAAATTATCGTCGTTTTAAACGGCAAATTGAAATTTTAATCACTTATTACCCCGTAATGTCGGAACAGCAAATCTTATCGCATTCAATCTTAACGTGTGACAATCGATTGAATATTTCATGAGATGTCGAAGTAAGTTCCACTTTAGAGTTTTTCGTCATTATTTATGGTACTTCCAAAGCCGGTATTCAGGAACTAGCATAACCCAGAATGATTCGTATGGCCATAAATTAATACGCCAAAAAAAATACATATTCTACATCGGTAGAAATTTTAAAAACCCATCATCCTGTAATTCCAGAATCGGATAAAATTCATCAATTTTGTATGGGACCATAAGTCCTTTAATTTGAATTTTTGTTTTTGAAATTCGATTTTGCCTTTTTGATTGAGCTTTGAGAAACGATTCGATACTGGAACCCTGGAATTCTAAAATCGGTGTAACCGAAATCAATTAAACTTACCTGAGGAGTGTGTAGATATCTTTGAGAAACTGTAGTGTGAAATAAATTTTTGGGTACCTTTCGAATCGAATACTGAATACCGCTTAATTGACATAAATTTATTTGCTAATCGACTATCCAAATCTGCAAACCCGATAAACCGGATTAATTTATTTTAAATGGACATTTTTATACTAATTCCCCTGTATCCCCTAAACCGGAAGTCGGATCTGACTAAAAAGTAAGATGTTTTATAGGATTTTGAGACCTCTCATTTGAATCATATATGGTTCTAAGATTTCATTTGAATCTTAGATCGGTTGAGCCATCTACGAGAAAAATTAGTTTTATTATTTTAATTTCGTTTCACATATCACCCTGTGGTTCCGCAATCAGAAGTCGGATCCAAACGTAATTCAGGAACCTTGTTTGGAAGCATACTACTTTTCATATGAATCTGAGTTTGTAGAAAACGGTTTAGCCGTCTCCGAGAAAATTGAGTGAAATTATTTGTGATCTTGACGAACTGAGTCGAATAGTATATGGGAGTTATGTTCTTCCAGCATTTATTACTGTAAGTAGTTTAAATCAAAATAATTATGGAACTACTTTCAACTCGAAAATGCTACCATCATTTAGTTTACATGTCATACTCGAACAATTGTGATGCCAAAAACGAACCGTGCTAAAATCTTCCTTTTCCCCATTACACAATACAAGTAGGTTTAGAATTTTCCCTACACAAAAATCTCAGAATTGCGGAAGCAAATGATGTCCTCATGGTAACAACCAAATCATATATATAATAGGGCTGAAAAGTCACCACTTGTGGCTGAACACTCAATTTAAATCTTAATAATTTAATTAACTCATTTAATTTAACTCATATTCCAATAAATAGTTATAAAAAAAAATAAAGAAAACCCGTGCTAAAATCGGTCCGAGGCAAAATGCCATGAAAAAAGATTCTGTAGGCAGTCTTTTTGGAAACAATTGTATGTAACAGTATAAAATATCGTGTTTTATTTGTCTTTATCATCAAACGGGTAAAACTCCTAGTACTGGAATAAGGCGAAAAGTCGTTTACCTGAAAATATCGATATCTCCGTTAAAAATGGACGGATTTTGACAATCTATGACTTGTTGGATAGCTATTACCGTGCGGAAGTCTAAAAACATATTCTGTTTTCAAAGTTAGTTGTGGCAGATATTGTCAAAAAACTGAAAATTTTGACATAAAACTTTGAATAACTCAAAAAGTAAACATCCGATCTCAAAACCATTCAATAGCGTTCAGGGAGACGGGAGGACCATTCATTTGTGACTAGTTTCATCAAAATCGGTCCAGCCATCTCTGAGATCTCGACCTCTTCGTTGACAGCACACATACAGACACACACACGGGCATTTGCTCTGTTCGTCGAGCTGAACTGAACTCGGAAATTTTTTTTAAAGTTTGAGCGAATTCTATACCTATTTTTTATATATATAAAAAAAGGTAAAAAACACAATATGAAGAAGAAAACACAACACGAACGATGCATGCTTTTTTCTATTTCGTACACGCTATAGAGAAAACGAAACGGTTACGGATGTTTGCTACTGGTGCGTGATATTGGTAATAGACAAGGAATTTCAAGCTTCGCGATGTAAATGCAATTTACACAACCGGTAGTGTAGTAATACTGTGTCGGTGGTGTAGTGATGTCAGCGATGTAGTGACTTCGTATGCAAAAGTAACAGATACGCAGGTTCGCTTCATTTGCTAGATTTCGTTTCATTGGTTTAATCGAAATAGAGCATGAGATAGTAAGTCTAGGTTGAACGAGGTTCAAAACTGTTCCAATTTGTAGGTCATATTTGTTGCTGGCCATACGAACCAACTTCGGCTATGACTTTTGAATAAAGTTTCGGAAGTATTGGAATTAGAGATCAAAAACTGCAAAAAAGAACTCACTCACTTTTATTCAAGTTTTTCACAAACTTATAGGTTCAAAGGAAAAGTCTTACAGTTTCATACGGAATTCCTAAATTTTTTGTCGATACCACTTCCGGAACTACAGGGTAAACAGGATTTGTTGATTTTGTTAGATAAAGTCCGAACAAACTTTTCTATTTCTATTCAATGAACAGTTGTTCTTACGAATTCCACAGCAATATTTATGATGTTATAAGTAATATGAGAAAGGCATCATTACACCACTAGGTGGATTAAAACATTTATTTTTAATTTTGGTTTTAAGCAAATTTATTTCTTTCGGTCTGTAGAAAAATCAGAAATCTGTTGAAAATTCATTCTTTTTTTTTTCTTCTTATTTTCTTATAGTAAAACATTTCAAGAATATTCTGTAAAATTTTCAAGCCTATCGGAGCAAAACTCTGGACGTTGTGGTTCTTTACCTTTGCTTATCTCATACTGCGAAGAAGCAAGAGTTCTGCTTCGATGGACTTGAAAATTTGACAAAACATTATTGAAATGTTTTATTATGATTAAATACAAAGACAAAATATGATTTTTCAAACATTGTTACTTTGGGGAGGTTTCACAGTTACAAAATGGCGGATTATCTGGTGAAAATTCTCATTTGTCACTTTAAACAACCAACAAAAATTCACAAAATCAAAAAAAAATCAATCAAAAACGTTTGGGGATAGAAAAACATTTTGTGGTTGATCTTTTGTTTTTTATTTCATTCGAAATTTTTTATTTCAATTCGAAATTTTACATGTTATTGAATACGAATTTCTGTGAAATACGACGCTCTATTTATGTGCATCTTATAAGATGTAACATTACAAGATTTTTTTCGAACTGTGAAGCTCATCCAGTTCTTCTTGATTGTGACGAAACTCTGCCTTTAAAAAACATCACTCTATTATTTTAAGGTAGAATTTCATCAATTTTTACCCATAATACCGATCCCAAATTTTTCATCGCATTTTTGCCACACCAATTATCTAATGAAAATCACGCAGTGCACCTGGGAAACGAGAAAGATGAAATCGCAATCTTGTTCCATCACACAAGGAAAATTAGGCATGAAAAAAGTTTTCCGCATCCGCATGAGACATTCCCTTTAATCGTACCGTTAGTACAAAGCAAAGTTATCGTGCCCAACGATGCTTCCATAACCGGCTCGAGGCCCTGTGATACATGATTAAATTGTTCTTGGCGACATACTGCCTACCGAGTCGAATGCCGTCCAGCGACACGTCGGCTAGTTCAGATCGAAAAAAGGAATTTATCTCATAAGGTGCGAAACGTTTACTTCTAGTCTGTTGGAATTATAACACTATGCTTTGTCAGTGTTACTCACGTTACGTCCCAGGTAAATAGGGGGCCAATCTGAATCGCTCGTGGCTCGATTGATCCTTTTGCGGGATGGGCGTGTCTTCCAGCGAAAACGGAACACGTGCCCGGGACAGGTGTTGGTCTAAGTGATTGCTGTCAACGGGCACGTAGGTCTTTCAAACACACATCATTTGGAAATACACATAGCGTAATTATGGCTTCTAATCATGAGAACCCAGGAGAACGCCAGCCAGTGAAAACCGAGGCTAATCAACCGAGCAAGGAGAGATAACAGTGCCTGGCGGGCTGGCAAATAGAAGGTGACTGTTGACCAGGCACGGCGTCTATCCAATGATTGCAGCCAATATTGCGCCCCACGAATTCTCTATTGGCCCATATACGCCAACTGCACGTATCAATTGTGCAATGCCCTGATGAAGAAATGCTGTTTTTCCTTTGCTTCGTTAGTATTCAACACGAGTGACATTTAGCTGCTGCCAGGAACGGAACGGCGGCACTGCTGGTGACGGCTCGGCTGGGCTGCCACGTTGCGATGTGATACACTCTTAATCAGCATTTTTCTCCTTATTTTGATCTGTGCCGTTCTCCGGTGCCGCTAACCTTTGCCTTAGCATCGTTGGCAGTCGTCGGCATCGTTTCTCTGTTCATATGCGGACGTTTCAAGCCGTATCAGTGTCATCCATAAATGTGACACCATTTTCGAGTATACACTACTGGCGGCCCAAATTTGCCACTATCAGAATGCAAACAATTTGCTAGCACACATATTGCGCTGTGTGAACAAAACCTGTCACATATTGACCCTTGCCGAGCCTGGCATAAGCAGGGATATTTTCAGCGTCCCACTACACGAGATGAAAGGAATAGGCTACGAATAGGTTGCCATTATCTTCCTACAATTGTATGCGCATGTGGTTACACATGTTGCCAGCGGACGGCCGGGCTGTGCTTTGAACTGATCCTTCCTTTTGTGAGTCACACACCTTACTTGAGTCCGGGCAGTGCTGCGGGAAGCTTGTTATTGGGTGGAAAATTGAGAAATTGCTGGTGGTTTCAATTTTCCCAATCATTTGATCATTGTTATTTACACTACACGTATCTTGGGAACGCATGTTCAATTTTTTACTCTAAAATTTCAAGTGAATTAGCACTGCTAATAATTTATTGTCATAGTTGTGACACACATGAATATTCAGGAAATACATTTATAGGTGAAGCAGTTGAATTCTCGAACTTTACAGGTAGTGAAACTGTTAAGTTCGAATATACTCTTGAATCAGAGTTAGAAGAATCGTGATCAAAAAATCATCAAATCATAATCACTATCGAAGATAATCGCTTGTGATCTCTTCCAATAAAGATCAGTTGATCAGTGATCGTTGAATAACATTGATCAAAATCAATACTGATCTTCCGTCACACAAAATTGGTAGTGGTTTTGAGCTACTATTATCACCGATTCCTGCATGATCAAATCACTGGACGATTCGATCAGTTTTGAGCATTGTGGAAGAAAATCACATGTGAGCAAGATCAGACATGAGTACCGATTGATTTACGTCTAAAATCGTTGATCCCGATGAGGGGTGTAAAAATTAGTGACAACAGTAATCCTACAGGAATTTTCCACTAAGGACAACGCGTTTCAATGAGACTTTTAAAATCGTGGAAAATCGCCGATTTTGTATCTTTGGGAAGTTTAGTGATGGGTGATATGGAATATTGAAGGAGCATGTACATCAATTTATATGCATGAGTTGGTAAAAATACCGGTTTCGTTATGGCACGGTTTACGAATCTCGTTTGATACAAACCGTGCTCGATTTCGCAACCTGTTGTTGTTTCATTCGCAATAAAACGAACACTAAATGAAGGGAAATGAATGCTAGATGAAGGGTTTATGAAAATAATCAGTATGGATCGTAATCACATTGATAATGTAAATTTTACAAATTTTACTGCGCAATAGCAACACACAATGCAAAATTAGTAAAAAATAAATACCACACCAAATAGTGATTATAGCGACAGAAGACTTGAAATGCTGATGAAATCCTGCACTCCTGTTACTTCTGTGTATGATATTCAAGCTAAATAGGGTTAATATTAATCCGTAGCGTAGCACACTTTGTGATTGGACATGTTTTTCTTATCGCTATAATTAATATTAATATTATTAACTGTTTTTATTGATGATATTATTCCAACACGACGGTACTACTGAATAAATTTAAAATACATCACGAAACATGGAATTTCGATGCGACCGACGAAATAAACTCACCTAATGAGCCTAAAATTATTGATATCGGATAATCCATATCCGACAAAAATTGAGCGGTAATCAGTACCATTACCATTATATCACCGGAACCGTAAGTGAGAGCCATTTGAACTTCAAACCTGTTTAATTAACACAGAGTAGCATTAAAACAAGCGTAACTTTGTTGAAAAGTTAACTCTGAATCAGATAGTGTTACTGATAACGATGAAGACATTTTTAAATTCTAAGTAAAACCAAAATTATCCTATCAAAAATCATTCGTTTCAAAATTCATTATAATATGTACAATTAATATGTGATATGAAAAGATAATGCTGACTATTTTTATTAACTGTGAATAAAAAAATTGATATGAATATTTCCACCTCTTGGTGGTTTAAACTTTGAAACTTTACTTGTGAGACCCAAAAGATTTTGTCTTAGTTGCGTTGCAATTACAAAAACTTATGTACTTAGAGTAGGCTATGTCACCTTCGAACTTAAAAATTTTTGTTTGTTGTAGCACTGAAACAAGAGTAGCAATGTGTCACAATTTTGCTCGTACATCTCGAAAATCCTAGCTTCTCGCATGCAGATTAGTCAGAATTTATTAATGTGGAAAAAATCCTAGTTACTAATGTAATAAAAGTGTTTAAAGAACGTTTGTCGAAATCTTAGAAAAGAGTGTCTTGAACTCCAGCTTCTGCATCCAAGATGTCGCAACCAAGCTGGGAATGTCTGCTACAAAGGTGCATCAAATTAAAAAAAAAACTAGTTGAACCTTCGACCTTTGATACGAGAACTTGAAGGTTGCTTAAGGAGCAAATGCATCTTGACATTAAACGTGTGCATTTACTTCAATGCAATAAGACAAATAATGTTGTTTACATCCAGTTTTATAAAGAGTTGGATGCAATTCAATTCGCAAAAGACAATAACAATGTGCACTATGTGGAGCACGAAAACATTAAGTACAACATTCCAGTATATATGGAAGATAGTGCTATAGAAGTGCGTGTGCATGATCTTCCCTCAAGCCTCATCGATCCTTATATTCGCAAAACTATGTCCCAATACGGTGAGATTCTCTCTATCAAAAAAGAAAAGAGGAAGAATTTTTTCTCCGGAATTCTAAATGGCGTACGTTTATTACGCATATACTTGAAGAAGGCTATACCTTCTTATGTGATTTTCGGTCAAAATACAAGAATTCCGTGCAAATCACTTGTTACCTATGACAATCAGATGGCCACATGTCAATATTGCCAAAAAGCTGTTCACTACGGTAAGCCATGTGATAAACTGGACAAGGAGACAACTACACCAAAGGACAACGGTGCTTCCTTCACACCAACCCCAAGCAACCTCAGTACACCTGTGACAGTCACCAACAACAATGAAGCATCCCCTTCGACGAAACCATCCAACGTATCCCCTATAGAACAAAGTACACCAGCTGCAGGTAACAACTTACCCTCCAACCAACCAGCAACTGCAACCAATGTACAACAAGGCGCATCTACAGCAACTAGCAACGAACTCAAGACTGCCAACAACAAGTAAAACGAAAAGAAGTCGGAAATTAACAACAATACCACCGATGCGGCAATGGATGACGAGACGAACCACGAACAAACAGCCTCTCAATCCTCGCAGGAGGGAAATAGATGCTCCTCTCCCTCAAGAAAAAGGGCGACAACGAGATCCAACACAAAAAATTTTTTATCTAAAAACTCAGCTCAATCGGCCACGTAAAGCTAGTACGCAAATAGGCCTGAATAAAAAATATCTTTTGAATAAAATAAAACTAGTTGAACTGTCGACCTTCAAGAATGTGATGACTCCAATTCGTGCGATAAGTAAATCAAGTCCGTCGGTAAAGCAAGCAGCTGATAAGGTTACAGGTTTATAGAATCTCTATCAAGACTCTCAAAATAGCACGGCTACGACAAGAGCGATTTACCAATATTTTGAGCTTCATAGTTCATGTATCGTCTGGGGTCGATCACGGGTGTTATTGGGATATGGACGGTAACTTAACTAAGCAAAATGAAACCACTGAGCTTAGGTAGAAACATGATCACTGATATAAGTCAACTTTATTTCTTCAGAACTATCTTTTTCGATGCGGTATGTGTGACCGGTCAGTATGGCAGGTAGAAAAGAAGAGAACCAAGGTAGCAAGTATCAAAGGCAATTAGACATATAACGAGCGTGAGAAAATCAGCTAATAGTATTGCCACCAAATCAGCTAATAGTATTGCCAACAACGGATTAGATTAGGGCGCGTTCACGAACAATTTTAGGTGGATTCTGATTCCAATTCAAATTAAACTAAATCTAACAGTTCATATATAAATATCTCGTATGGCAAGCCATCTGTTACAATGGCTTGAAGAGCAACATTTAAATCACGACCGGAATCATCAACTAATAAATTTATGCGCCTGGATAATCATTTCCTTCCTTTCCTGAAGCAGTACAAGTGCTCCGTTCTGTTTTGGCTGGATTTGTCATTTCGGCATTATGGAATGAATGGAATTCGACGAACAATGTCCTGCTTAAGGGCATGAACCCTCCAAAGATGCCGGAGTTGTTGTCAACGAGATGCAGTGCGCAGCAAACAGACATGATTCAGCTCCCTTTGCGAGGAAAGTTACTAAGAAGGTAGCACAAAACATGATGGAATGAGTCAAAAGCTGTGCTAAAAAGTATGCATGAGAATTTGGAATATTGACCTTTTTCATAGAAAATTTTACCTATTTATACTCATTCGTATTGGATCGATTTTGGAACGTTACAACCTTCAAGTTTCAAATGCTCACTATAATTTTCACTCTTATAAATCTCACAAGAACTCAATGAGTCACTGCTCACATAACATTTGCAACTAATATGTTGGTTTGATTCTGGCTCGAATTTATGAATGGCGTTTTTGACAAATATTCAACCAATCTTTATGAACTAGTCATGAATTCATTTGTTCGGGCTATTTATTTTTTTTTAAATTTTCAAATAACTAGGGAAACGTGTCACTTGAGCCAATTACTTCTTATAATCAACTCAAAAACGAATCGTGTTGAAAGCTGAAAATGAAGGTCTCTTTTCATACTTTAAAAAAAACTTTGAAAAAAATTGAAGAATAGTTTCTTTGCTACCCGCAAAAGATTTACAGTCAGTCTTTGAAGCAAAATAAGAAACAGTGAGAAATTAGGATTAAACGGGCGTGGTAGTGAAATTTTCGGAGACTCTATCATTAATCGATTTTACTTGTATTTTTGCATTAGTAATTCCAACATAGAAAATACTTTCTTTGATTTCTATGCAAGTTTTGATCCTTTTTCCTCACTGAGCAATGGTCGAAGTCGTGAATAGTGAACCATCGCTCCCCAATCATACGCTGGATAGCAGTGAGTGTGTCACTCCTACAAAGAAAAATATTACAATTGAACCAAACTTGAATAATAAGTAAAAGTTGTTTCTCATTTAAACGATTGAGTATAATTGTCAATATTTATTTTTTTCTTTTTGCGACATTCATCTAACAAGAGTCGATTTGGTAGAAACAGGAAACGAAAATTGTAGAATGATAGTACTCAAGGGAGAGCAAGTTAGAAGATAAGTTACTCGAAGATTTCTGCTTGCTTAAATGACCCTCTGTCACGTTTTACCTTTCCGTTCTATATATTCACATCCTTGCGCTCACTTGAGAGCTGTCATTCTGTAATTTTCAAATCCTGTTTCTACCAAATAATCTGGGGTTAGCTTAATGACGCAAAAAGATAAAAAAGAGAATTGGTAAATATGTCACAAATCAAGAATGAGAGGTTATTTTCATATTTGTGAATTATTGAAAGTATTAAATCGTTTTTCTCGATATCGATTGAAATCCATTCTTGTTGGAGATTTGCCCAAATCGCATCGAATTGAAAATGTTAAATCTCTTAACTTAAAAATTCTTCCTAATGAGGCTTTGTCCGTAATTTGAAATTTGGATTACCTTAGTTATTTATTCTTCTGGTGATCTTTTACAGAAAAGCGTTCTGCTAACGAATAAAGCGCACAGGGTGGTTTCACAATCAGATAACATTTTCTTCCAAGTAAAATGCTTATGTGTTCCTCACATAGATTATAAAACTGACTGATTTAAAAATGAATATTTTATCGAACTGGCAACCGGGAACGACATGCAATCCTAAGTCACACTCGCTGATATCAGCGCACCCCCTCCAAGGCTAGGTACGGCCCGTCTCCTGTGGCATGAGGTGACTAGAACCCTAAGCAACAATTCCAATCTCGAGGTGCCAGTCACTACAAACTCGTACGGCCACGACGGGAGATGGAGGCATCGCTATAAAAAGCTCATACTTTCGCCATATCTGCATTCAAATTTCCACCCTGTGGGAGAGGGGGGTTGTGACTTGCGAGAAGACTGGAGGAACTTTGGTAAATATTTTCTTCGTGACACATTTGTTCATAAATTCATAATGAATGACGCGGCTGTTGCGTTGTACTGTCCTCCCATAAAGCAACGACGAAGTTGGTCGTGAGTTCGGAAACTGTTACTATTACTGGCTTGATGAATTGTACGCCACAGCTGGCCCGGGGCAGAGCGAGAATCGGTGAGCAGCCTTATTTGCGGTGGCTTACGCGATGCCAGTTAGTCTCATTTCGCATGATTTGCCTTTACGGGGAAGAGATGGTCGGCACCATCCGGTGCCGAGAGGGTGGTAACATGCAAGCAATGTCCTAAATGATACCGTAAGGTGAACAATAATGCATTTTCCCCTGTGATGTCATGGGGGAGGAATTTCGCTACAATCGTTAATACGTACGTATGTACGTGTAGGTTAGTGAATACTGAACAGTAACCTTCCCCACCCCCTCCTGACGGTTGGGAGTGTTTGGGAATTGGACTTGTGGTTGTTCGCTTTCTGCAGTAGAGATTCCTTATGAATGTACGATATGGCAAGCGATTAGACGAGGGATTCGTTACTGATGAGTTGGGGGCCATGTGACATGTGATTTGAATGTTAACATCAGCGTCGCTGGAATGTTATCAGCGAGATGTCGAGATGAGATTTCGACATCGGTATTCAGTCGGTTGGAGTTTGTTTTATTAGATATGGAAAAAAAGAACAGTGGCTATACCGTGCCGGCAGAATTTCTGACGATTCACACAAAGTGCGCTTGATTTATTGAGTCTATAGATGATATCTGAGAAGTTGACAGCACAGCGTTTCAATTTTCATCCGAATACAGGTAGAATCAAAATAATTCATGAAATTCCACTCAAGTAATCCCTGTCAGTTTCAATTTCTATTAAAAACGCTAACTATGACAATATTCGGAAAATTTTCACAACGTTCCAATAAACGGAAATTTTTAAATAAACTAAGAAGTATGAAAACAAACGGAACAAATACCTAACTGACGAACCAACGATGACATTTTCCAGCGAATTGTTACCAGCTCATTTCACCCTGAGCATAATGCACTACATGCCGGTGGCTCCCGGTAGTAGTGAAATGTGTTAACTGTGGTAGTTTAGATATCCCCCGCTTCCCATCCGTGCCCAAGCCCGAGCAAGTAAACAGTCCGGGGAGCAACAAACGATGGAAAACTTTTAGTTCGATTGGTTTCGATGAAATATTGATGAGAGGGACAAACAAATGAGCTGAAAACTTCCGTTTTTTGCCGCTGACTTCACCGACTCCGGGATCGCTTTCGTCGTCTTCGTTCGTTCGCCAGGGAACGGAATTTTTCATTTCTACTAGAGGGACCGGTTTCAGTCCAATGTCCGAAGTAGGGGTGGACTGGAAAGCAACCAACTGGGAACTCTTCCAAATTAAGTTATCGGGACAGATAAACGAACAATCGTTTGACCATTTTGTGCACAAGTAAATTATATTGACAGCCGGAGTGGCTTCAGCTACTTTTCGAGGAAATCGTTTTACTTTTATTTACCGGTACGGTCTAATACTTTTACTGTAGTAAGGTATAGAGATTAGATTCTCTGAACCGTGTGTTCAGGTCGGTTCATTGAAGGCAGAAATGTTGTCTATTTGAAAATTGTTGCCAACTGAATTCTGAGTACAATTGCAGAAATCTATAACAGGATTGTTCCAAACAGGTGTTTGCTTTGGTACTGGAAACGTGGCTTTAGTTGATAGAAACTTTGACAGCCTCAAAAGAGATCAATACTGTTAATAAAACAATTCTCTGCAATGTTCTTGTGTATTTAAAACTTTACAAAGCGTCACCGAATTTCTAGTAAGGTTTTTTTCGCATATTCACCAAAACCGTCATTTACGAACCTTATATATACCATTCTCTTACAAGCCAGTTGTCGTATGTTCGAGCCCCGACCTGGAAGGATTCTTAGTGTCAGTAGGATCCATAGTACTAGCCATGCAATAATTCTGTACACTAAGAATCGGCTGCGAGGTCTGTTGAAACAGAAAGGCTGAATTCCACAAAAGAATGTAATGCCAAGACTTTGCTTTATATATACCATTCAACTCAGCACGACGTGATCGAAAAATATCTGTGAAAGAATTGTTGACGTAGGACGATTACTACTCTTTACTATGCTCATCTGGATGCATTTTCAAAATTTCACAACACGATAGTGTAACGAAATTACTTTAAATTTGATTCCCTAATAACTTTTTCCCTGATTAAGAATTTACTTGTGTCTGTCTCTGAGCGTGTCTTTTTTCTAATTCATTTGGCTTCTCCAATATATGTTTCCACTCAGTCGTTGAAAAAACTGAACTTAGTTATGGCGACTTTACATCAAACCAACTAAAATCAATAAATCGTTAAACACAATTGCGGTTTGTATTTTCGTAACAATCTGCCTCTGGTAGGAAAGGGCAGACTATTAATACAAACTTCATAGGGTCTGTCGCTGACGATACCCAGCCAGCGACTGGCACCTGTAGAGAAGGTGACAAGCGATTACAAATACACTCCCCTACTCAGTGCTTGAGCGGAAAATAGGTATAGAGCAAGAAGACTAGTGTGTGATGAACAGAGAAGATGTTTGGATGTATGGTATCGGTCGTAAAATGGCCAGGATGTAGACCATGTTCGATGTACGTTCTATCATGTCTAACCGTGTTTTAGAGCTGTGTCTATCACAAGACTGGTATCAGGGTGGCAAAATGGTAGCGCGTATGCACGAAATGCATAAGAACGCAGGTTCGAGCCCTGCCTCTGAGCATATCTTTTTCCAAAAAAATCATCTTTTCTGTAACTTTTTCATTAATTTGGCTTCTCCAATATATGTTTCCACTCAGTTATTGCAAAAACTGAATTATTTTACGTTTCGCAATTGACGGCGCACAGTATGCCGTCAATTTGTTTTGTACTTTCAGCACGTCAGCAATGTCATAAGTGATTTGCAAATAGTAAATGCTTTACGTCTGCTTAGCGGATTTTGTTGATCCTCGAGGTGGCATTAACAGGTCGACATTATGTGCTGATACACTGATGAGCTGAATGTGAAACGTTAAATAATTTAACAACTTATTGATTATGCAGAGCAGTGGCTATGCTTACAACTAATAAATCAGATTTATTTTGCATCGATATGCGACAATGGATGAAACATGGATCCATCACTAGAATCATCTGAGTGAACTGCAGCCCGTTTCATGTCCAAAGCGTTAAAATCCCCAACAGTCAGCTCGGAAGGTTATGGCTTCAGTATTTTGGCATGTACATTATGGTGGGGCAAGGTTGTATGGGAAAAGGATGAAAAGATTTGTTTTCTCGTTTCAGTAAACTTTTTTTGTTCCTTTCGGGTCCCATAAGAACTATCCAAATTTTTTGATCGATCGGTGATTCGCGCCCTTGGTTTAAAGTTTGTATGGGATTTAGCATGGGGAAACTGACTTTTTACAAAAAAAGAATCGGCTGAAGATTATCCTATGGAATCAGTTGAAACCCGACCAAGGTCCGACTCATACTTTTATATATCTAGCACCACTGCTGCTAATGATCATAATAAGATTTAACTTTCTTTTATTATGCTATAACGAGTGATCTGAGTTGAAACTGCAAATTCCAAAGTGTGAAGATAAGTTCAATCACACAAATACACATCGGATATGCCGGTCCTCGCAAACCAGCTTCGGAAGTACCGATTTAGAAAATTGTTTACATTTCTTGTTTCACTACTTCAAGTGATGGTATACAGTTTTCAACACATGTTACTCTACAGACCTTTTCAAAATTATAAGGCCACCCTCTAATTTAAATTTTTCGCGTGATTGTGATGGGACCATCCTAACTTAACGTTGGCAATCGATGAACATTTTCGTATCGTATATTTGTTGACAAACAAAGCTGAAGCAGCTGAAGTTATTAATTGTCCCTTTTCAAAATTATAAGGCCACCCTGTATGTTTGTCAGTTTGTGTTGAATATAGTGATTATAAATATCATTTTCATTCATTTAACAGCGTTATGTGACTATGGGTAAGCGAAAGAGACTAAATCAACAAGAACAAGGACAAATTTTGGCCTTCAAGAAGGTAAGATGGGGGATCAGGAAAATTGCAGGAGAAATTGGTCATAGCAGATGTGCAAAAAACAGGACGCAAAAAGAAACTGTCAGAGAGAGACTCGTCGAATTGTCAATAAATCTTCGAATTCTACCTTGAGTTGTTCACAAATCCGCACTGAACTTAAGTTGGAAGTTTCAGTTTCGACGGTTTGAAGGGCATTAAATCTTTCGCCCAACATAGTTCGAGCAAAAATAAACAGTGCTCCTCGTTTACTACCTCACCACAAGGAAGCTCGACTGGAATTTGCACGTCGGAACATGCCAAAGATTGGAAAAAGTTGTGAACATGTTCTGCAATATTTCAAAAAAACAAACGCATTTAAACTATTTGATAACAAATGTGTTAAACTATTACAGGTGATATTCTCGGATGAAAAAAAGTTTAACCTAGACGGACCAGACGGATTCAACGGTTATTGGCGTGATCTACGTAAGGAACCACGATATCTCTCAAACAGAGATTTTGGCGGTGGACCTGTAATGGTTTGGGATGCGTTCTGTGCAACCGACAGGCTCGAACTTCAATTTGTACCGCACAAAATGAAAAGTTCCGATTACATAAATGTCCTCAAAGCTAGTCTGCTGCCAGTAATTAAAAGAAGACGCAAGTCAAAGTTCATTTTTTAGCAGGATAACGCCAGTATTCATAAAAGTGCTGAAACAATAAAGTGCGCTAAGGTCCGAGAAAATTGATATTTTGGACTGGCCAGCTTGCTCACCGGATTTAAATCCAATTGAGAGTCTCTGAGGTATTATTCTATGACAAATTTTTGCCGATAATCGTCAATTTTCATGATTACAAGAGCTAAAAAGTGCTATTCTTCAGTCTTGGGAAGCTATTGAACTGGCAACACTGCAGAAATTGAGGCAAAGTATTCCAAATCGTATTTTTCAGACAATAACCCGTTCCGGTGGAGCAACGGATCACTAGATGCTTTTTGTTGCTTATTTTAATCATCCAACCATCAATAAACTGCAAGTGGCCTTATAAATTTGAAGAGCCATTTTTTCTTAAAAACGTTCTATTACAAAAGTTTTTCAGCGAAATCAATCAACTCTTGGACTCACATTCGTGTTTTGCAATCTTATTTCATGTTCCATCGAAAAAAATCCTAAAACTATTCCTTTTATTTTTTACCTTTTTTTATAAAGGGCCGAATGTCATATACCAATCGATTCAGCTCGATGAACTGAGCAAATGTCCGTATGTGTGTCTGTATGTGTGTTGTCAACTAAGAGGTCGAGATTTCAGAGATGGCTGGATCGATTTTGATCAAACTAGTCGCAAATGAAAGGTCTCCCCGTCACCCTGAACGCTATTGAATGGTTTTGAGATCGGATGATTACTTTTTGAGTTATACGAAGTTTTATGTCAAAATTTTCAGTTTTTTGACAGTATCTGTAACAATCGACCTTGAAAACAGAATATATTTTCAGACTTAGATTCCGCACGGTAATACCTATCCAACAAGCCATAGATTGTTGAAATCCGTCCATTTTTAACGGAGATATCGAAATTTTTGTGTAAGCGACTTTTCCCCTAATCCAGCAATAGAAGTTTTGAGCGCTGTCTGGCAAAGAAATGCTTGGGAGCAACGTGAAACACGATTTTTTATACTGTAACATACAATTGTTTCTAAGAACCAAAAAGTCTGTGTACAGCATCTTTTTTCATGACTTTTTGCCTCGGACCGATTTTAGCACGGTTCGTTTTTGGCAACATAATCGTTCGAATATGCCATATGTAAACCAGATGCTGGCAGAATTTTCGAGTTGAAAGCAATTCCATAATTATATTGATTCAAATTAAAGCAATAAATGCTGGAAGAACATAACAGCCATATACCATTCGAATCAGTTCGTCGAGATCAGCAAATGCGTGTGTGACAAATAATTTCACTCAATTTTTTTCGAAGATGACTTAACCGTTTTCTACAAACTCAGATTCATATGCAAAGTCGTATACTCCCAAACAAGGTTCCTGAATTATGTTGCGTTCCAACCTCTGGTTCCGGAACTACAGGATGATATGTGAAACGAAATTAAAATTGCG
The DNA here is from genome assembly GCF_030247185.1 of Malaya genurostris. Taxonomy (NCBI): domain Eukaryota; kingdom Metazoa; phylum Arthropoda; class Insecta; order Diptera; family Culicidae; genus Malaya; species Malaya genurostris. Next base: position 260,213,792 of record NC_080572.1, read on the forward strand.
TAACTCATTTTTCTCGTAGATGGCTGAACCGATCTAAGATTCAAATAAAAAGTTTTAAGATTCTATAAAACATCTTATTTTTCAGTCAGATCCAACTTCCGGTTTCGGAGATGCAGGGTGATTAGTATAAAAATGTCTATTTCACATAAATTAATCAGGTTTATCGGGTTAGCAGATTTGGATTGTCGATAACCAAATAAACTTATTTCATTTTTTGTTGTATTGGCACCCAAAAAATTATTTCTCACTACGTTTCCTCAAAGATGTCTACATTGATTTTCAAACATTTTGAAACAAATGTAAACTATACAGCTACTCAGGTGAATTTGTCTGACTTCGGCTGCACCTAATTTCGAATTCCGGTTCCAGTATCGAATCGTTTCTCAAAGCTCAATCGTTTTCTAAAAAAAAGCCAAATCGAATTTCAGAAACAAAAGTTGAAATTAAAATAAATCCAATTTTATCCAAATCTGACTTCCGATTCTGGAATTGTAGGATAATGAATTTTTGAAATTCAAAGCTATATAGAAGATGACAATCCCGAAAAGCTTTAAAGTTGAAGTCAAAAATATTGCAATTTTTATTTTATTTTGTTTATTTTGGGAGCAGGGAAAAGCCCGATGGAGATGAAATTTGGCAATCTCTCTCTCCAGCAGGCATAAAACCTCCTCATCTTTCGTATCAACAGATTACAATGATCCAACAGATACAATAAGGCTTAAAACTAACAATAAAAACTAATAAATAAAATTAAACCTATAACCCTATATCTAGTTGATGACACCAAGCACTACAGGGCAGCTTGCTTCAACTGGCGGAGAAAAAGGGATAGGTAAATGGATGATGAAGGTAGGTGGAGGGGGTGGAAAGTAAGCGTGGTCGAACAACGGGGTTAGAATCGGCATGTAGATCTAATTAGTAATCGAAAAGATGGTGGAAGACGGAGAGAAAGACGGGGTTAGAATTGGCAAGTAGATCTAATTAGTGATCGAAAAGATGGTGGAAGACGGAGGAAAGAAGGAAGTGCGACCGGGTTAGTATTTGCAAGCGAATCTGATTAGTTTCCAATAGAAATAAAGAAGACGAACAAAATGCAAAGGGAAGCGAAACGGTTAGTATCATCGAGCGAATCTGATTAGTTTCCAACGGTGATGGGAGAAATTTTTGTATTTTTGTTCAACCATCATTAGGTTGAACAAAAATACAAACGATTTCAGACAAATCCTGATCCAAAGTTAATCTGACAAGTGGCAATGAAACAATCGTTTGATCATATTTCGGGATAGATGAAAGTCGAAAACATTGGAGCAGCTATTGAATGTCCTGCACATACTGGAAAATGGTTCATTGTAACCATAATTTGTTCGTGCAATGGGTAAGCTCAAGAAACGATGAGAGCGTAGATTACGTCGATGAATGTCCAGATTAATCAATTGCAGAAGTTCGGGACAATCAATACGTGATTGTAATAAATCAGCAACAAAAACGGCTTTACAGACATTCCTACGAACAGATAGTAGATCCAGGTCAATAAGCTTACAACGATCTTTGTAGCTAGGAAGATTAGTGGGATCCCTCCAAGGTAAATTGCGCAGAGCGAATCTAACAAATTTACGCTGGATAGTTTCGATGCGTGCAATGTCGATTTGCTAGTGAGGTGCCCAGACAACAGCTGCATATTCTAGCGTCGAACGGATAAGAGCACAATATAATGCCTTAAGACAGTATACATTAGTAAAGCTCTTGGTATTACGAAAGACGAAACCCAAGAGCTTGGAGGCCTTCGAAATCACATAGTCGATGTGACTTTTGAAGTCCAGCTTGGAATCAAGAATGATACCCAAATCTTTCACGGAAGATTCACGTTTCAGTATATTGTGCGAGATGCTATAGTCGTAGGTAATCAGTGAGCGTTTACGAGTAAACGACAAAACGGAACACTTCGAGGCATTCAAAACCATTCTATTATCCTGACACCAGTTTGTGAATAAGTCTAACTGTGACTGCAAATATATAGTGTCTTCTTGACATTTAACTAAATAAAATAAATTTATTCGTCATATGGTCATACGAATCGGTTTAGGTTAAGCTGGTTCCTGAATACCGGCTCTGAAGTACCTTAAATTATCCTAAACGTTAAAATGGAAATTACTTCGACATATCAAGGAATGTTTAATCGATTGTTACACTTTTAGATTCAAATCCGATTTGCAGTTTCAACATTACAGGGTAATCAGTGATTAAAATCTCAAATTGCCACTTAAAACGACGGACATTAAAATAATGTCATGAAAACTGGAACACCGAAGAATATTCATGCAAAAAACACATGTGGATTGATAAAAAAAGGTATCGTCTCACTGCTAGGTGGATTAAGCACGTTTTTATCTTGAAATTTATAGGTGGCCTAATAATTTTGAAAAAGTCTGTATAATTCCTTAACCGGAAGTCGAATCCTGATGAAATTCAGGAATTCCGTATGGGACCACATGACCTATCATTTGAACCTACGTTTGTGAAAATCGGTTTAACCATCGCTGAGAAAAGTGAGTAAGCTCCGAAAGCGTAAACAACAGGACGCTCCCATAACAATTGACAGATTCTGAGCCATTGCGAAATGGCAGCGGTTTTTGGTTGCATCCATACTTTCTGGGACAGTCTTTATAACGCCTGATGAAAACTGGTCTTTAAAGCAGTACTATAATTGCACCCTGAAGCAATATCTTAATTGATGTATTAGACGAAAATTAGAAAACTGCGTTCTTCGAATTTTAATTTATGAGGTGTTGATGGATGATCACTAAGCGATCATCTTAATCATATTAGATTATTAAAATTAATTACAGGGTTGTAAATTTCTTACTTTTCTAACATGGAAAAATGCTGTGCATAATCTTTTTTGTATTTTTGTAACCTCGATTCGGCTGCTCGGTGAAATGCAGTTGTTAGTACTATCACCCAATTTGGCTAAAATGTAATCATTTTATTATTAAAATTCAATGAAACGTAGATGAGGAAATAACTTACGCAGGTTATGCATTATATATTCTAATAGGTAAAGTGATTCGATTCACTACACTTATCAGTGCAAATTTATACAGCAATTCATCGGATGAAAAAACTATTTCTCTACCAGAAGATCCATTTAGCTGGAAAATGTTGAACGACATACTGTAAACAGTCCCCGAGTGCAGCAGAAAAAAAATGCAATATTCTTTTGATGAGCTATACCTACTGAAGTCATCTATCCATTTGCTACAACATTCCGAGATTTATTGTAAATAAATTACATTCCAATCTCTGTCTACTCTACCGAAGGATAAGCAGCCGCCTTCGGTAGTTCGGAAGCCGGTGCCGTCCGGCTATGAACGTAGTAAAATGAATAACCATATCTTTGCAATTGCATCCTGCATTGAGCAGAGCAAATACCTCCGGATAAATATACGGTCGGGCACGGAGTACGACGAGATGAGCTGTAAGCATTGTCATAGCAACCGCAGCCGGAGTTTGAATGAAGCCGCCCGTGACAAATGGAAGCACTCGGTCTTCCAGGATCAGCCGCCACTAGTCAGGTTCAGTTTGCTCAACTATAAGCTATCCTGATCCACATCCGTCCAAGTCCAAGCGCAGATGGACGGTACACAACTTGGTTCGCTTTCATTTATCACCCACCCCACCGTAGGCTACGGAGGTGCCATCACTTCGGAAAGGTTTCGAATTTCTTCCGGCTTATGAACACAGCGAATCCTTACTCACTCCCACGCCACACGTTGGCTTCGCCCAGACACCAATCATCTCAATGAAAATGCATCAACTAGCGGCGTCGGCAGCAGCAGCAGCAGACGGAAAATGAATACCTTTCTTTTTTTCTCCTACGATACAGAAACCATCATCTGTTGGAGTCCAACGGACTTCGAGTATGTGTCTGTGGGTTGGTATAACAAACACTACAGATGAGTTATAAGATCCTCCGTGGCATGGCGGTCCAGTTCCGGCGGGATGATAGACTGTGGCTGACTTCAACATATTTACCCTACAGTTCTTCAGTGCCAGCGCTAAACATAAAAGCATTCGAACTGCTGGTTAGCCGGACAGGACTTTGATGACGCCACGGATGAATGCATGTTGGTTGAGCTGTAATGTCGCACGGCTAGACTGGTTTATCGATTCGGTAATATGTTTGATGACGAGGAAATGCAATCACGGTTACTCGCTTTCGTGCCGAATGGTTCAGAAATATTGAACCTTGCAAAAGTTTAACCGATCATGGTTTGATGAACAAATGCACGGAAAAAGCTAACAACTTGTGAGTTGTGATAAGCAATATATTTCAATATTGGATTTTTTTTTACATAAAGTTCTAGCTCCATAATGTGGAACACTTGGTTGCTTGGGATAGCATTCACAAATCGTAATACGCTCAAACTTGTGCTGTTTAGATTCTGCAATCGTTTGCCTATAAGTGCATACAATAAACAATGTCCATGATCAGACCCAGGATTTCGTTTCGGGAGGGGCCAGGTGATTTCACCAGTTCCTGAAGCATCGCAAAAAGCGGTCAAAAACTTCGGAACTGAACTCGCACCGATTTCTCAGATATTGCTTGGCCTGTTTCACGAACTAATATTCTAATGAAAGGTGTTATTATTCCGTATGACATACTTTTCATAGAAATCCAACTTCTAGGTAAAAAATACAGGATGATGAGTGTTAAAAATTTCAAACTAGAAGTAACGATGCAATAAAAACAGAAATATCTTCTCCACTCTGTTAAAAAAAAACTGTTTTAATTTCAAAACCTTGTTGGTTGGTTTTCATACTAACTTAGCTTTCCAAGTTTCCGGTTTTCGGTTCTGAAAGTAGCTGCCAAAAATTCTATTTTTTAACGTTAATTGTAAAGCAAATTTCTGTCACACATGTCTAAGACTTTCTAAATGAACATTTATAGATCACAACAATCCACAAGACTTGTGATGATATCTTTTTGGAGGTGGTCCGAGATAGCTCCCTTACTCTGATTAGTGGAGAACGGAAAATATCTTCTAAAATTTTAGGTCATATTATTTGATGACTATACAAACATCAATGAACGCTAATACTTGCATTCCTCAATGGTTTGTTTTAGTCTTGCTAAGATGTAAAGCCGTCAAAAGCTAGTTTTAAATTTGATCAGTATCTAATGAAGGAAACAAATTGGGAAAAAGGCATGCGAATGCAACTATGTAATAAAAACCTAGAAAATGCTACCGCATAGACGAGACTCGAACCCATAGTTAGCTTCTAACCGGGGAAATGTTTTTATCAATTAAACTACCCTGAATATGAAAACACATGGAGAGACAGCAAAACTTGCATGTCTCTTTTGAGGTGGTCTTCCAAATGAGTACTATGACAATACCAGAAAACCGACATCATGATCTTTACTACCCACTGAGCCTACTTTGAGGCACTCGTGTCGCTTGGAAGAACTCGTGCTAACTTCAGTCCATTGTCGGGTAGTCATTCTGTCATAATAGATCCAACCAAACATGTATTCGAAGTGCGCTTGCGTTCGTATTTTTAATCCTAAATAAATATGTGCGGGATCCAGCACCAGGATATCTTTTTCATCTGTAGAATCTTACCCAATTATGGCATGCTAGCGCACCTTCTCTTCCCGGGCATCCAGTACAATTTTACGTTTTGCCTTTCTCTATAGAAAGGTATTAGAATTGCTGGAAATACCGACTTTCGAACGGAGCCTCGGAGACCCATAGTGTTATATACCATTCGACTCAGTTCGACGAGATCGGAAAATGTCTGTGTGTATGTGTGTGTGTGTGTGTGTGTGTGTGTGTGTGTGTGTGTGTGTGTGTGTGTGTGTGTGTGTGTGTGTGTGTGTGTGTGTGTGTGTGTGTGTGTGTGTGTGTGTGTGTGTGTGTGTGTGTGTGTGTGTGTGTGTGTGTGTATGTGTGTGTGTGCACTTTTAGAAGATATTTGAACGCGCTCAATTTTCTCAGAGATGGCTGAACCGATTTTAACAAACTTGGGCTCGTTTGAAAGCTACTGTCGGGCCATTGATCAAGTTCGAAGATCAAATGGCTGTGACTTTTGGTTTCGGAGATATGATTGTATAAGTGACGTAACCGACAAAAGGCGTTGAATTTGAACGCGCTCAATTTTCTCAGAGATGGCTGAACCGATTTTAACAAACTTGGGCTCGTTTGAAAGGTACTATCGGGCCATTGATCAAGTTCAAAGATCAAATGGCTGTGACTTTTGGTTCCGGAGATATGATTGTATAAGTGACGTAACCGACAAAAAGCGTTGTATTTGAACGCGCTCAATTTTCTCAGAGATAAGTGAACCGATTTTAACAAACTTGGGCTCGTTTGAAAGCTACTGTCGGGCCATTGATCAAGTTCAAAGATCAAATGGTTGTGACTTTTGGTTCCAGATATATGATGGTATAAGTGACGTAACCGACAAAACACATTGATTTTTACCGCTCTTATATATATATGGGCGCCAAAATTTTGGGATCAACTCTATTTTCGTAAAGTTCTAGTGCTCAAAAGTTTAAGCACCTCGAAAAAAGCCTTCATGCAAAATTTGACCTAAATCGGACATGCTTAAGGGGTGGTAAAGGTTTGACAATTTTCGATCTTGAAAAGCACCATAGGGGGGAGTACATGAAATTTCCAAAATCGAAAATTTTTTTTGATGCCAAAACTCTTAAAACTGCATAAAACATCGAAATTTAGTGTCATCTCAAAAAAAATTTTTTTTGAAAAAATCAACTTTCTGGGACTTATGAAATATGAAAATGAAATATGAAAAATTTTCATATTTTTTCTAAGTCCCAAAAAGTCGATTTTTTCAAAAAAATTTTTTTTCGAGATGACACTAAATCTCGACGTTTCATGCAATTCTAAGCCTTTTGGCATCAAAAATTTTTTTTCGATTTCGAAAATTTCATGTACTCCCCCCTATGGTGATTTTTCAAGATATATGAAAATTTCACTAAGTGGACTAAGAAGGCTTTTTTTATTTTAGATTAGCATCACTGTTCTCATACAAATAGGCAACGCAAATGTCAAGCACTAGTTCGAAAAAATGATGCTGACTGTGTGACATAAGCATGCTTTTGTGAACTACTCGAATCAGTCTGAATCAATTGGTGTCAAAATTAGTATCCAAAATTATTTAATAAAAGTATGAAACATATTTTCATGAGACTGTTTTGAAAGAAGAGAAAGGCATTATCACACCACTAGGTGGATTAAGAAGGGTTTGTTATGTTATTGTCGTTTATTTTACCCTGGTTTTAATCTCCATTTTATGTAGTTTTGATACTGTGAGTTGCAGTGGAGTTTCGACAATCACAAAACTCTGAAAAAAACTATCCAAACTTTTTCATTATTTCTGCTTCTAAGATAGAATTTTTGTGTGTAAAATTTATTTTCAGTTATTAAAGCTTATTGAAAGTTATACCTAGTTTAAAGATCTAATGAAAATCAATGTGCAGCAGGGATCTCGGGTATTTGCTGAGAGTTCAAAGAAACTGGCGCGGCGGTAAGAAAAATTCTTCGAAGTTATTAGAAATTAGATAAAAAACTACATGTGCAGATCAAAACCTGGTAAATATGATATTTTCGTTGTGAAGAAACGACGCGTACTTTTCGAATATGTCTCGTATAATCACATTTTCACGCGATTTCTCGTCTTATGCGCGGTCGAAACAATGTATCACGCTTCATGTTAAACCTGAAAATTTTCTCAGGAAAAGCTCACAAAAACTTCCGCTTGTGCTAATTCTCATCCAGCTTTCCAGAACATACCAACCAGTAAAGGTCGGCATCATACCATTTCCTACCCAGCACTGGCTCCGAAATTGTGCGTACGTCAGGGATTTTATCGTTTAACAGACAAAAACTCGAATCCGACCGAAGAGCGCTTGGCACGTGTACGGTTTGAAGGAACTGCTGGGGGGCTGAAGGTTGGGGCTAGAATCTTTTCTTTTTTTTCTTTGTTCCCAACGGCAACGGACCAAAGGGATAAAGCTGACGGCCGATGACGGTCGGCGGAAAAAAGGAATCAGCTTCTTGAGTGGCCCAATCCGGCTGAAGAGGCTTGTCTAGTAAAAGCGAAACTTATGACCTCCGCAGCTGAAGCTGAAGCTCGTTTCTGTGTCGCTGCGGAACGGATTCCGAAATGGAATGGATGATAATGCCATAAATTTACTGATTTTCAATCTTTTAAAGTAATTGAAATTTGGTAGAATTAGCTTCCACTGGAAGACACTCCAGGGAACACTTTCGAGAAGATACGGTATTTTTGTGCAAACAAAAGCACTAGATTCGGCCAGTTTACCGATACGATTCGGTAGCATTTGTATTTTACAAACATGCATTTGTAATGTGGCTTTCTTTGAAGTCTGGGGTCTTCTGTACATAATGTAAATACGTGATATTTATAATTGTTCCGTTCCATTTCTATTATAAAAAATCATGAACTGGCTATGATTTCGATAAATGAAATATTTCATCGTTGGATACGGATTAGTATATTAAATCCTCATTGCTTGTTATTATTTTTAGCAACGCTATATTTAGTGTAGTGAGAAATAAAGGAAAGAAAGTGATGTCAAATTTATTAAATTTTAATACCTGCAGCTTTATTCCCAAGATACAAAGCTCAAAACTCGAAACTGAACTAAATATGCAATATATCTTTCTTAAGTAGTACAATTATAAGTTTGTCATGAAAAAACGTACAAATTGGAGTAGTTTGAAGTCTAGTTTGGAAAATTTCTTTGTTTTCGTTTTTCTCATATAAAAAGGTTATGCAATCGTTGTAAAAATCGACTTTATAACCGAGTGTCATATACCATTCGACTCAGTTTGTCGAGATCACAAAATCTCTCTCTCTCTCTCTCTCTCTGGGTGTTTTTTTGCCTTTCTCTATAGAAAGGTATTGGAATTGCTGGAAAAACCGACTTTCGAACGGAGCATCGGAGACCCATAGTGTTATATACCATTCGACTCAGTTCGACAAGATCGGAAAATGTCTGTGTGTGTGTGCACTTTTCGCAGATATTTGAACGCGCTCAATTTTCTCAGAGATGGCTGAACCGATTTTAACAAACTTGGGCTCATTTGAAAGCTACTGTCAGGCCATTGATCAAGTTCAAAGATCAAATGGCTGTGACGTTTGGTTCCGGAGATATGATGGTATAAGTCACGCAACCGGCAAAACACGTTGATTTTTACCACTCTTATTTTGGGATCACCTCTAATTTCGTAAAGCGCTATTGTTCAAAAGTTTAAGCACCTCGAAAAATGTCCTCATGCAAAATTTGAGCTAAATCGTACATGCGTAAGGGGTAAGGTTTGAAAATTTTCGATCTTGACAAAGCACCATATGGGGGGGGGGGAGGTGGGTAATACATGAATTTTTCGAAATCGAAAAAAAAAAATTTGATGCCAAAAGTCTTAGAATTGTATGAAACCTCGAGATTTAGTGTCATATCGAAATTTTTTTTTTGAAAATATCGACTTTCTGGGACGGCTGTGACTTTTGGTTCCGGAGATCAATTGGTGTCAAAATTAGTGTCCGAAATTATTTAGTAAACGTATGAAATATATTTTCGTGAGACTGTTACGATAGAAGAGAGAGACATTATCACACCACTAGGTGGATTAAGAAGGGTTTTTTTACAAGGTGAAATGCATTTACGCACGGAGTGTGGGACTCTCCACAGGACTACCCAACTGTTGATTGGAACTACCCACTAAAACACCTTGGATCTCCAATCCTACCTCCCCGGCACCACCGCTAGGTATTACTTCGGTTCTTCCGATTCACTGGCGCCTCGACGACCCAAAACTGATGCTACCACGCGGAACTACTCGACTTCCGGTTCACTGGCGCTCAGACGATCCTAGCGGTACCACGCGACGATCTACTCATCTAGTCCCCGACAAAGGAACTAGACTACTCCAACGGAGAGTTCCCCGGCGAAGGAGATTCTCCCGACACCGAGTCCCCTCTTACACCACACGGGACGCCTGATGGAGTATCGAGGTCAGTCCCGCGACTCCGGTTGAAGCATGGCTTCCGGTTCGCTGGCGCCTCGACGACTCGAATCGGTGTTGTGGCGACTACTCGACTAGCCCCCGCCGAAGGATCTAGCCTACACCGACGGAGAGTTCCCCGACGAGGGAAGTCCTCCCGAACCGACCGAGAGGATGCTTGGGTCGATCCAGTGATTCCTGTTGGAGGATAGCTTCCGGTTCACTGGCGCCTCGACGACCCAAAACTGATGCTACGTCGCGGAACTACTCGACTAGTCTCCGCCAAAAGATCTAGTCTACACCGACGGAGGGTTCCCCGACGAGGGAAGTCCTCCCGAACCGACCGAAAGAATGCCTAAGTCGATCCAATGATTCCGGTTTGAGCGTGACTTCCGGTTCACTGGCGCCCTGACGATCCTAACAGTTTTACGTACTACTCGTCTAGTCCCCGACGAAGGATCTAGACTACTCCGACGAAGAGTTCCCCGGCGAAGGAGGTTCTCCCGGACCGACGTTTATTCGCTGATACCTCTTGAGCCTACTATGGTTGCACGCGACTAGCGGTCGCGGCTGCCTGTTGTTGCTCCGCACTCCATTTCCGCTGCAATATGCCCACAGTGGCATATTCTCTGGAACAGGTTCTGCCGCATGCCTCCAGTAGCTCACTCCTGTGAGCCGCGAAACGGGAACGTGCGAACAAGACGTGATCAGCCGTCTCGATCTCGTCTGGGCTTTGGAGGCCCTACGGGCGTTCCTGTCTCTTCGCATGCTGTAGCACTCCGCGTCTTCATTCACTATCAGACCGATAGGCATCATACTTGCAACCACGCAGGCAGCATCACGCGAAGATACATCCGTCTATGCGTACTCTCCAGCATCTGTGTGTTGCGTTCCACATTAAGTGCCGACGCTCATACCGGGCTACTGTACCTGAGGATCGAAACTGCCACTCCTGCCAGTAACCTACGTTTACTGGAGCGCACAGGCGAGCTGTTGCCCATCAATCGTGAGAGCGCCGCGATCGCTTTTGATGCGCGCTTGCAGCCGTATACAACGTGCTTACTGAAGCTGAGTTTGTCGTCAAGCATCACACCCAATTGCTTCAGTGATTTCTTGGAGGGGATCACGCAATCTCCGGCATGTACCAACGCCTCCTGTTCCGATTTGCGGTTGTTTACCACTATCACCTGTGCGTGTGTGTGTGTGTGTGTGTGTGTGTGTGTGTGTGTGTGTGTGTGTGTGTGTGTGTGTGTGTGTGTGTGTGTGTGTGTGTGTGTGTGTGTGTCATTTTAGAACATTGATCATTAGCTACACAAAATAAGTTTTAGTCATGATAAAATGTTTCTTGTTACTGGCTCAGAGTCAGTCAAATTTATGTTTATTTTGCATAAGACATTTGCAAAGATTTTCTTTATTTTACTAGTATAATCTTAAAATAAAAATGACATCTCACCTCGAAAAAAGTGTTCCATTTCTCTCGTTTCCACAGAAAAAATAGAAGATTCGAAAAATATGGAAACAATATTTATAACCTGAAACTTGCACTCACCAACCAAACTGAGTTCGAAGAAATCAGATGTGAAAAAAAAATTGTGATAAACTAGAAGAGAAAAAAGTTTTACCACTCCGAGCGCGATTTTTCACATGTGATGTAGAAGAGTACGATTCTCGAGTTAGCTATTGACATAGAAAGGTATTATATTTTGATTTTGTATGAATCAACACTTGCACACAAACATACAGGACATTTCATAAGAAACTCCGCGATCTGGACTAGGTGTTTCATCTCTCCCACTCCCACCCGAAACTAATTTAAATTTATAAAAAAAAATGCTACGGGATGTAAATCAAATTTTCACGAAATTTGTATCGCATATCACTGGATCAGGATAAGAAAATAATTCAATAATAAGCTACAACAAAATAAGACCTTTCATTTGAACCCAAATTTGTGAAAAACATTTTTAGCAGCTCCTAGAAAATTGAGTGACATATTTGAGAAAGTTTTGTTCTATGCATATCACCGAAATAGTATAGGCCAATCGACTTTCTGTGCCTTGATTTAAAAGCTGTCTATCACAGGGATTTAAAAGTCTTTGTAGATGCGAAATTTCACAACCCACGCCGACTTTCTGGGCTCAATTCTCAACATCGAACATATCGTAAAAAATAATTCTAATTTGAGATGCAAAAAACCACAAGGTAAAAGCAATCTACAAGTGAAACAAATAAGAAGTTTTTACGTTTCGTCTTTGATGAAAAAAAACGTGCTTAATCCATCTAGCAGTGAGATGATACCTTTATTTTTATCAATCCGCATGTGTTTTTTGCATGAATATTCTTCGGTTTGTCAGTTTTTATGACATTATTTTAATGGCCGTGGGCGACAATTTGAGATTTTAATCATTTATTACTCTGTAATGTCGAAACTGCAAATCGGATCGAATTTGAATCTAAAAGTGTAAAAGTGGGACAATCGATTAAATTTTCCATGACGAATAAATTGCATTAGTTTTGTGTCCAACTTTGAAGCTTTTCGGGATTGTCATGTTCTATATCGGTTTGAATTTTAAAAATTCATCATCCTGTAATTCCAGGATCGGAAGTCATATTTGGATAAAACTCATTAATTTTGTATGGGACTATATGTTTATTTTAATTTGAATTTTTGTTGTTGTTTTTTTGGTTTTTTTTTAGAAAACGAGCTTTGAGAAACGATTCGATAATGGAACCGGAATTCGAAAATCGGTATGGCCGAAGTCAGATAAATTCTCCTGAGTGTATAGTTTACATTTGGAATTTAAAATTTTAGAAAATCAGTATGGATATCTTTGATAAATCGTGATACGAATTAAATTTTTAAGTGCCTTCCGAATCTAAAACTGAATACCACTAATACTGAAATAAGTTTATTTGGTTATCGACTATTCAAATCTGCTAACCCGATAAACCTGATTAATTTATGTGAAATAGAAATTTTTATACTAATCACTCTGTATCCCCGAAACAGGAAGTTGGATCTGATGTTTTATAGAATCCTAAAACTTTTCATTTGAATCTTAGATGATTCTTCGATTCCATTTGAATCTTAGATCGGTTCAGCCATATACGAGAAAAATGAGTTGCACTATTTCAATTTCATTTCACATATCATCCTGTAGTTCCGAAACCAGAAGTCGGATCCAAAGGTAATTCAGAAACCTTATTTGGGAGCATACGACTTCTGAGTTTGTATATTGCCAAAAACGAACCGTGCTAAAATCGGTCCGAGGCAAAATGTCATGAAAAAGGATGCTGTACACAGTCTTTTTGGTACTCAGAAACAATTGTATGTAACAGTATAAAAAATCGTGTTTTACGTTGCTCCTAAGCATTGCTTTGTCATACAGCGCTCAAAACTCCTACTGCTTACGCGAAAATGTTGATATCTTTGTTAAAATGGAAGGATTTTAACAATCTATGGTTTGTTGGATAGATATACGGACATTTGCTCAGTTCGTCGAGCTGAATCGATTGGTATATAACATTCGGCCCTGCGGCCTCGGAAAATTTTTCTGAAGTTTGAGCGAATTTTATACCTATTTTTTATATGTATGAAAAAAGGTAAAAACATGAAACAAGTCCTGTGCACTTTGCACAAACTGGTTATCCACGAGGTACCGAATCTCCAAATGAAATAGGAAGTAATGGATTCGAATACTTGATTAGAAGTAGTATACGAAGAAACATTAATTGAGATGCGATTACACAGGAGAATATAAAAAATACATGGAATGGTGTTGGCCGTCCGAAAAGAAGAAATACGCGAACAAGAAAACCCCACAAAAGATTTGTATAGAACGCAAACGCAATATTTAGAGCGCGTTTTTTTAAAGGAAATATTAAGACTCTGCCGTAGAAGTAGTGCATGCAGACTCCGAATCAAACTTACGAACGCAAAAATAGTTAAATATATTCCCCATCCACCTTATTCGCCCGATTTGGCCTAGGAATATTATCTGTTCCTAAAAACTTGGAGCCAAAGTAAACAAAAGTTCGGACGAAAGAGAATAAGTTAAGTTGAAGAGGAGTTTGCCTATAAACGGGCATTTTCGCTCCCTAATTTCGAGTGCGGATTAAAAAACCTGTGGGTTACATTAAGTGACGCGAATTTTTCGTAGATGAATGAACCGTTTTTTAACAAGCCTAGACTCGCTTGAAGGCAACGATTGGGTCATTGATCAAGTTTGAAAATCAAATAGCTGCCACTTCTGGTTCCGGAGAAATAGCGGTATGTGTGAAGTAGGGCGTATTCTCTTATAGAAAAATAATTTACTTAGCTTGAAATCGAAAAGATCGATAGCAACAGCGCGACTTGAATCGAGAAATAGAAGATCACAAAGTACGGCATTTAATCGACTGAGTCACAGAAGCAAATATCTGCTTAATAAATAATTGATACACCCAAATCTCCATTTATGAATTATGATTAAAAAAAAGTTTACGTAATTTGGAATTTTCAACGTAAAAAAAGTTTTCCCCATTTATGTATATTATTGGATATGTATAATATAATGGATAACTATGGAACAAAAACTATGAAAAAACTAACATGGTGGAAAACGATGTTTGAGGTGGTTCTGAATTCCAAGATGGCGACTTCCGGTTTTTTGATATTCGTTGAAAACCCTTTCAATATGGGTATTTTCGGAACGGGTTTGATGAATAGATGTCGGAAACGATGTTTGAGGTGGTTCTGAATTCTGCTTCAGTTCCTTAGAATTTTGCTTCACTTAGGGCACTTATTCAGCAGTTTCAACAGTCTTTATAGTCTGATTTGACTGGTATTTAAGAATTAATCAAATAATATAATAAAATTTAATAATAATTTGGATCTGCCGCAGATATTATACTACTGCTTCAAAATTGTAAATGTCTACTCATTAAAACCGTTCAGAAAATATGCATATAGTGAGATATTCGAGATGTTCGAGTAATGTCGACACATATTGTAAGGGCGCGAAAGCGGAAGCCGCCGTCTTGAAATTCAGAATCACCTCAAATATCGTTTTCCAACATTTACTAATCAAACTCGTTCGGAAAATACCCATATTGTAGTAATTTCCATGGAATAAAAATGAGCCGGAAATGATTTTCATTGTATGCAAAAACCTCTTTTCACGAAGTATGTTCGTAGAAAAAGATTTCGTTATTTGGAATTTTGTTCGTAAAAAGGGTTACGTAAAAAAATTAACGTAAACGGAGGTCTGGGTGTATATATTATTACATACAGCGTCATTTGGTAGCAGAGTGCAAATTCTGTACGAATGGAATAGTGCGTCATTTGACAAGTTAAGTAGTTATGAATTGTGTTGTTTGTAGAATAATGTCACCGGTAAAGAAATTGAATGCATACAAGAGAGTTCATTTGTGCACAAAGTAACCAAACCTGTTCAATTTGTAAACATTATTGTGCCAAATTTAGAAGGTTTTTAAGAACAGTTTGAAAGCTAAAGCGCGCCCCTCCCCTCTCATTGTAATTCCGGTACCTAAAATCGGATCCGGATAAAATTCACAAGTTTTTATATGACCACAGTACCTCGTCCAATAGGTTGCAACTACAATTTTTTTGAATGTTACAACTTTTTTGAAGAAAAATTTACGGTCCCTTTTTCGGAAGATGAATAAACTAACAAACTTTCTAAACTTTGGTCCTTGACGTGAAATTAATATTTTCAAAGTCACTTTGAATACAATCTTCCGAAATTTATTTCCGGTTTTAAACTTATCGTATACTGATCAAGCTGATAAACTCATTTTTCTCCTCAGTAAATGTTTACCACAACTACCTAACAACGTCGTTCATTTTCAACCGAAAAGTGAAGCTCAGATTTCGATTGGAATTCACATCACGCGTAGCGTATAAAATGTGTCCAACTAATTCCCTCTTTTTTCTCTATTCCCGTATCTACTCACGTGCGGAAATCGATATCACCTAGCGCGAAACGTTGACCTTTCTCACTTCATAAAATCCACCGCCACCGTGTCAACTGGCCAGCAACCGTCGGAGTGAAGAAGGTTTGTTTGGCTGGCGTCGATAACGATATTACTCCCCATATCCCGGTCTCAATGTTGTCCCAGTGCATTCGGAGGGCACTTTTAGATGGATCCAAGCCGTACGTGTTTGTGCACCTATGCGAGTTCGAACACTGCGGCCAGCCATCCTCGTCGCCGATAGTGTCAACAGGCCAGCCGAGTGCCGGGACTTGACAGAGCGAGAAAACGAGAACGGACACGTATACAGGTTTCATGAGAACCATCAGGGAAGGAAAAACAGTACTTTGCAAAGTGAAGCACAGAACAGTTTTCCGTCTTTTCCTGCTTGTCACTGCACACTGTACTCGTGCAGTACTTGAAAACCTTTGCTATCGACCGGATGGAAGGGATAAGGATAATAAATAATGCATTAGAGCTGATTGATTGACATCCTATAAAGTGTCGAAAAGCTCTCCTGTTTTGATGTGTGATGATAATCCCCGGACGTTCGGTTGGGGAGTGAATTTTCGTTTGTGAAACCGGTGTGACTCGAGAAAAAAATGATCAATTTATGGCATTTCGAGACGGGGTGGAATGGGTGGGAGAAAAGTCGAAATGACAAGTACATACGGGATGCGTAGTTCATGCCGAACAGAAGATATTTCCGGAAAATTACAGGAAAATAACGTTGACACCTAAGGGGTAGGTTTGGAGCGTCGTACGTCAGCCATCGTTGAGAAATATAATGGCATCAGGCATTCACAATAGATGTCTATCAATGTTCATTTCAACAGCACCCGATATTCAATTGTATGAGACGTTATTTTGAATAAGGAATTAGATTGGATTTTTTCACGTTAAACGAAATAGTTTATAGATAACTAACACGTATAATCGCAGCTCTAGCTATCCAGCAGTTGCAAGAAACGGCTGCAATGTTTTTTTTTTAAATGAAATGGTCGAATTCCACAAAAGGAATGCAATAACAAGAAGCATATGATAATGAATAATGATGGACAACTAAGAAGTAGAGATGGACTGTAAGCCCGGCCGAAGTGATTATAATGATAATTTTTTATTAAAAAAATTATTTGCAATGGCGAACACATAAAAACGCATTCCACTTTTCGCAGAAAACGCATGCTACTATTCTTCCAAGCACACAAGTGATGAGAAGTTTTGGAAAAATGTAGTTAGCTCCCACCGTAGTCGGAAGACACTTTAGTGATTCCGTGATAAAATATCCTAAATATCCAATTTGGTATAATGATCAGTGTTGGGAAAAAATCAAAATTTCGAAGTGTGAATTTTAGACAAAAAGTCATCAATCAGAAACAGAAACTGCAGAAAAGTTCAGTACTGATTTTTTGACAACGCGAATCTCACTAAAACTGATTTCGCATGGCAAAAAATCGGTTGTGAAAAGATATTTAAGAAAAATGTTCGCACATAAAATATAACTGATATGATTCTCGAACAGAAGACTTTTGGGAAATGAACTTTCATAGCTGTTATATCTCAACGTTTGCAGAATACATGATGAATAAATTTGTCGATGAAGAAAAACTGAACCTTTTTGAAACCATTCGAACACTGCACCTGTCGTATGTTCGTGACTTGCTGACGATGCTGCGCTCCTGTTACTTCTGTGAATCAAATTCATGCTGAATAGCATTTTATTGGGTTCAATCTAAATAGTGTGCTGTGTAATCAGCCAGCTGAAAGTAAAACAGCCCTTCGTCGCTATTATTACTATTTGAAATGTGACAAAAATATTGCAGTTGTTATTTCTCAGTTGCGGTTCAGGTGCGAATTTATTAAGAAGAGATTTGTTTTATTGAAAAAATTATAATAATCAAATCTCGAATCACTTCGTTGTCGAGCTGAATGAAATGATGATGAATATTAGCATCGAAGTGTCATCGGAGACTCTTCTCACTTTAGATTATCTTTTTAGCGATATTTCTTTGGCTGAACATTCGTTATCAAATTTCGCTGACACAAATAATCACTTGTGAACTTTGCGGTTCAGAGTTTTTTGGATGCTTGTTTTATGAAAGAAAATATCGGCAGTGATTTTTTCAGTCACTGAGTTTTTTCAGAAAATCTCTTGAACTGATTTTTTCCCGAGTGAAAGTGAAATTAACTATTTCTGATCATGATTTTCCCAGCACTAAATTAATGATAACATTAAAAATCTTAAAAATCGAAAAAAATGCGTTTATTTGGGTTCTTTACAAAATACACAGATCCAAACAGACTGGTTCATGAGATCATCTACAAAATATACTAAAATAACAGTTTCTTTTTATAAATTCTAGTAGCTAATCGTTTGATTAAAAAAATATTCTTGAGTAAGTTTAATAACAAGTACCTACACACCTAATATTATATTTAAAAAATAAGATGAATATGTTTTATTAAATTTAAATCGTTGTGACTACATTAGAAATATATTAAACGCAGAGAAATGAAGCTTGTTTAAAACAATAAAACAATAAGTGGATTTTTAAATTTGATGTTAATTTCAAGCTAAAACATGATTGTTTCAAACCAACCTTCTACATCAACAATTATATCTGTTTAATTTAAAGCTAAATACTGATCCTGGCAATCTAAAAAATGACTTGTTTCATCTGGTTACATTGTTGAAATATATAAACCCTCTTTTTGTTTTGTTTATAGAGATTTTAACCTTATGGTCATTCAACCTCTTCGAGCCAGAAAAATTTTTTGACCCTATCCGTACTGTATTTTACAGTATTGTGCTGTATTTTCTACCCTAAAACTGTGTACTGTTTTTACTCTCATATGTACTGTATTTTTATTATACTGTATTGTCCCATTGACATTTACTGTATTTTTCTAATCAAAACATAAATACAGAATTTTTAATCTTTGACGCATCGGAAATCGACTTACCACAATACAATACTTAAGAAAGAACAGTGGAAATATATAGCGTATATAAGTTCATCCAAACGTCAAATAGATTTGTCTCTTTCTCTTCTTTTCATAGGATTACATCCTGCACGGGCCTCGTCTAGCAGTTTCAAGCCAAGAAGTAGCTGCCGGGCTGCCGGACTAACAAATGTCCGATTTAGCTTAAATTCTCCGTCCGATTTTTTCATATGTTGCATCCAGTTGAAATTTCATAAAATCAAATATTTCATGTTTACGTCGATATACTTATTTTATCTACTTTACTACAGAGAAGAAGCAATGTAAATTTATTGTGATGTCAGTATATGTAGTGTGTAGTTGTGCCAAAGCTTTTTGTACATTGTTATAAGTCGGTAATAAATTATGCTTGGTTTAAATCAACTGCAATCCGAAGAGAATTGACGGAATCCGATAAAATAGAGAATATATTTCGAGAATAGTTTAATATATCATTCACATTTCACTACTAATCTTCACAAAACGACGAGGATTCGCTGAGATTTTTTATAACGATTTATTCTGAAAACAAGTCATATGATTATCAGCTCACATAGATAAAACAATGCGCATATCCCACGCGTTGTCAAATATTTAGTATTTAAATCTATAGTTAGGACTTAGGACTCAGTTATTGCTCCAGAAACAGGCATGATATGATAAGCCGGAAAGTTAAATGAATAACTGTCTAAATTCAAGATCGTTTTTTCCCCAAATAAAATTGCTGCCGGGCGAGGGACGTATCCAAGGTGCCAGCCCAACCTTTCCATCGTGTTTTTTTCGTTATTCATTCCTGTTCGGAGCGCATAATTTTGCCAAATTCTGTTGATTAAAAAAAAATGTCTCTACCGAAATGGTATTCTTTCTAAAAACTAAATAAATATCAAAAATATCCTTTACACAAAATAAAAACAATGTGAAGTTTTGTGCAAAAAATGTTTGATGATAAATTTATTAAAATAAAAAAATGTCTCAAAGAAGGGAAATGAATAAAATGAGTTTGATTTTTAGTCACTATCGTTAGATAAAATGCCTACTCTAAAATCTACTGTTTTTTACCTGTCTCCTAATTGAATCTTTATTAAATGTCAACAAAACCTGAGTTGATGTTATAGGCACTGTATTTGTTGATTCAATCATGTTTTACATTTACATCAAGAAAACAATCGCTTCATTTTATTGGCAATCTTATTGGAATAATGATACAATTAAGTTTATTGTTTGAATTTACTGTATTATTTTTAATCCTTATAAACCAGAGGTATTTTCTCTCCCGTGGATAATCAAAAAAAATTTCACGTGTTTTGAAAGGAAAATCGATGTGTTTTTCTTTCGTTTTGTTTCTTTGAAGCTTTTCAATAATTCATTTTTATATACGACTAGCTGAATTACTCGGAAATGTTTCGTGAAGGGAAGGCCGAAAAAAATTCTCGAAGTTGTCCTGCTTAGTGAAATACTCTGATTGCAATGAAACACAACTTAGACGGAAACCCGATTGAACAATACACCGTTCATGTTCATATTGCGAATGATCAGTGTCCCATCTCAGATCTCACAATAATCATAATTTTGATGGTATTCTCGACAAATTGGGTCAGTTTTATATTTGAACCCTTTTGTTGGACACATTTAAAACACCTTTCTCTCTATAAATACCTTCTTAGTAACCTCCGAGTTTCATATGTATATGTGCTTATAACGTACTTGAATTATTATGTTGTGCTTGTAACGTACTTCCGTACTTCCTCGTCACATTCGACCTACAATACCTTTGGCTTCCATGGCTATAAACACTTGCTACTACCTCCTCTTTATAAAAATTTTTATGATATCATTAATTGCTAAAAATTTTCCATCTGATAATGATTATTTTATAACGAAAGGCTGTTTACCATCATAACTACATTTGTACTATAGAATAACGTTTTTATATAATTTATTTTACCACGGCTTTAAGCATTTTTTTAACCATCGGAGAGGAAAACGTATAGAATAATTATGCAGTTAATATAAATGTCGTTATGAACTTATTTCCATCACCTTGTGTCGACAGTTTTCTCAATTTACATACCAAAATTCACATTGATTATATGATTTCGTCAATTCAGATCAATGTTGAGAATTCTTATTCCTCCTCCCTCTTGTGAATATTTTTGTGAACCTCACTTAGCAAAGCAAAGTCTTGGCATTACATTCCTTTTGTGGAATTTGGCCTTTCTGTTTCAACAGACTTCGCAGCCGATTCTTAGTGTACAGAATCATTGCATGGCTAGTACTATGGATTCTACTGACACTAAGAATCCTTCCAGGTCGGGGCTCGAACATATGACAACTGGCTTGTAAGACCAGCGTCCTATGCATTGAACCGCCAACCCAGGACGAACCTCACTTAGTTGCTAGAAATATACTGTACCGTACCGATTTTTCGTAAAACCCGATCAATTTTTCTTTACACTTTCCATGTTCGGTGCACTAACTCCACTCTCTCACCCTCAAAATAACCTTATAATCTATTTTGATTTAACTTCCCTTTTGTTAGTGAACTTACTACAGTTCTCCTCCATGATTACCCTGACTAGTGTAGAAAGTATCTGTACTTTTCAAAAAATATCGATTCCCACCTTTGGTACATGTGCCAAACTTGGTGGCGGTTCGTTTAGTTGTTTCGTAGTTATGCTGAGACATAAATACACTCGCGTTCATAGGCAGACAAAGATTATTTTCTCTTAGTTCTTTGAATACCCCGGCAAAATTTTACCAGATCTTTTGAAATTATTTAAAGAAAATTGCGTTGCAATCAAATCAACAACAGCAATACTATCCACTACGACCTTGAAATTCTTGCCACTCTCTTTTTTTACAAAAATGGGAGTTGAAAATTTATTTTCAAAAACCTCTCCTTCTAGTCTAGATGCCGATTCTCTTCAAATTATATAAATTTCGTCATTGACCCTCTCCCCCATGTTAAGAACACTTGCTACACACTTTCCCCCTTGAAAATGTTCTAATGATCATCTCTGAAGAGCCAGAAGTATCTGTGTCAAATTTTATAGTAATTCATACAATAGTTCCGGAGTTATGCCGTTACAAACATTACACTCCTTTTTAAAAGGGACACTTACTACACTCTCTCCCCACAGAATATCCTTATAATCATATCTAAGTTGTGCAAAAAGTGTCTACGGTCTTCAAAAAGTAGCGATTCTCGTCAAATTAGATGAATTTTTTTATGATCACCTTTGTTAAGTACACTTGCTACGCTCCCTCCCCCCATGGAAATATTCTTATAACCATCTTTGAAGAGCACGAAGCACATGTGCCATGTTTGATAGGAATTCGTTAAGTAGTTTCGAAGTGAAGCCATTACAAACATTACACCCCCATTTTTAAAGGCACTTGCTCCGTCCATTCCCTATTAAATCATATCTACGGTATGCAAAATGTTTCTAAGATCTTCAAAAATATCGATTCTCGTCAAGTTATATGTATTTTTCATGACCCCTTCTTGTTAATTACACTTGCTACGCTCCCTCCCCCCCATAAAAATACGCATATGACCATCTCTGAAGAGCAAGAAGTACATGTGTCAAGTTTGATAGCAATCCGTCCAGTAGTTCCGGAGTTATGCTATTCCAAACATTACACCCCCCTTTTTAAAAGCTCTTGCTACATCCACCCCTCATATAATCATATCTAATATATGCCAAATGTTTCTATGTAAAAAAAAACTTCTTAAAAAAGTATTGATTCTCGTCAAATTAGACATATATTTTCATGACCTCCTCCTGTTAAGGACACTTACTACGCTTCCTCCCTCATTAAAATAACCTTAGGACCATCCCAGAAAAGCATAAAGTATCTGTGCCAAGTTTGGTGGCAATCCGTTCAGTAGTTTCGGAATTATGCCGTTTTAAACATTCCACCCCCCTATTTAAAGGCACTTGCTACATCCACCCCCCATATAGTCATATTCAAGGTTTGCAAAATGTTTCTACGGTCTTCAAAACGTATCGATTCTTGTCAAGTTATATGAATTTTTTCATGCCCCCCCCCCCCCCTTGTTACTGAGTGCGCCTCACTTGCTACGCTCCCTCTTATGAAAATATACTCCCTAAACCATCTCTGAAATGCAAGAAGTATCTGTGCCAAGTTTGGTGGCAATCCGTACAGTAGTTCCGAAGTTATCGCGTTACAAACATACAAACTTACATCCATTTTTATATATACAAACTAGCTGACCCGTCGAACTTCGTCTCGCCCGATATTTTTTTGAATTTATGTTTTCGGACAGAATAATTGTAAAATCTCTTATGCTGTTAATGTTTCTTTCCATTATTTTACTGATTACTTGGCAGCGATGAATTCATAAAAAAATTGTAAATATGTTAAAAGCTTTTGTTACGCAAAAATTAAGCCAGTACACCATATCATCTTTGAAGTCAGTGTATCGAATAGCGATTGTAGATCTCTCTCAAACTATGGTTTCGATATATGGAATAAAAAGTGAACCAAAAATAACTAAGATGACTACTTTACATTGATTCCACAATTTACAAAAGCTGCCCTCGCGACTTATAGTTCGTCACTTCTCGCTAGTCTGGTGATATTATTTAATCGTGTTTGATGAATGTTCGTAGCGTGACCTTTTCGATTAATAATTTAGCGATAAAACTTTATTTTTACTTTTAATTTAGGACATCTGGTCAGTCAGTAATTATTTAGTAAATTTTTGACATATCAGAGACTCGGATGTTCCGCATCGCTAAGTTCGACTCCTCTGGTAGAAGGTAAAAGTTTAGATGCGAGAAACCTTCTCCTTACTTAAGGGGGGGTAGGGTCTAAATGATGAAAAATATCATCATTTTTGTTATTTTTTTCAGAATTATCGTTCAACAAAATAAATTCAAATGTTTTGCATGATGAAAAGCATCCTTCAAACAACATTTTGTAATTTTTTCGTGAAAAAATATTGAGAAATTAGTCGGTGAAGAGGTATTTTTTAGGACGCTTCTTAAAAATCATGATTAGCGGTGTCCACAGAAGTAAACAAATCAAAGCAGCGTAGTTAGAGTAGAAGTTTTTCTAGACCCCAACGTCTCTGTTTGATTTTTTTTAATTTTTGGTGATTGTTCAAAGTGAAAAAATCCGCCGTTTTGTAGTTATAAAACCTACCAAACAACGAAAAGCAAAACTTTGGGTCTGGTTTTTTATATGTAGAAAGTGTGTACAAAATTTGAAAAAAAAATGGTGCAGTAGTTTTTTAATGACGATGGACACGGACTTTCAAAACTTGTTTTAGAGGAAAACACGTTTAAAGTTTTTTGTCTATAAAACAATGGAAACAAATTATTACTCAAGGGTCTAACATTTTAAAAAAATCATATTTTTTCCTTTATAACTTGTTATAATGAACATTTCAAGAATATTTTGTCAAGTTTTGAAGTCAATCGAAGCAGAAATCTTAAGCCTGAGTGCCGAATTCTTACTTCTTCGCAGTATAAGATTAACAAAAATGAAGGCCCATAACTTGCTGAGTTTTGTTGCGATAGGCTTGAAAATTTCGCAGAATATTCTTGAAATATTTTACTATCAGAAAATACAAAGAAAAAAATAGATGATTTTTTAAAAGTGTTAGACCCTACCCGCCCCTTAAATGAACCTTGGTACGTCGAATTTTTCCGTACTTTGATAAAAATGAGTAATTCTTGGACATACGAAAGTTCAAGTTAACATTCCTTTAAATATTGTGTCAATTAACCTTTACATGAGCACTGAATTCGTTTAATAGTTTTATCAATAGTCGTCACATTAGTCGATACCACATCATTTTGTTTAGTAGCCCACCTACAATTAATGAATGGTGGAGTTCGGTACTGAGAATCTACAGGGTCCGGCACTCGAAGTGTAACCAATTAAAAAGGCCATAAATTCAGTTTGGAAATTTACTTTTACTTAATTCAAAGTACAAAATGTGTAAAAATAATACAAAATTCAGAATCAATTCACTTTTGCTCGATATGACCACCTTTTGCCTTGACTTGATGACTTGAGAGAGCGAAGGAGTTACTTCGTTTGGCCGAATGTGACTTGCAGGTATTTTGGCCCACTCGCGGACAATAACTTTTTTCAGCGCCTCGAGACTGGTGTATCTTTTAGTTCGGACTTTGCTCTCCAAAATGGCCCAAGGAGAATAATCCATTTGATTCGCATCTGGTGAATTCGAGAGCCATTGTGTGGACGTGATGAAGTTCGGAACGTTGTTTTTCAGCCATTCTTGGTTCACTCGAGCTTTGTGAGACGGTGCCGAGTCCTGCTGAAACGTCCATGGTCTGCCACCGAAATGTTTGTCTGCCCACGGCTTCAAAGCAACCTCCAGAATACTTTCCCGATAATATGTCGCATTTACCTTGACGCCAGGCTCGATGAAAACGATTGGAGAGCGCCCATCTGCGGTTACAGCGGCCCAAACCATTATCTGTTGCGGGTGCTGCCTCCTGGTGGCCAATCGATGACTCAAATTCTCGTATGAACGGTCGGTCAAGTAAACCCTATCGTTTTGAGAGTTTACGAATTGCTCAATTGGAAAAATTTTCTGGTCAGAAAATACAATGTTCGGAAATTGACCGCTTTCGGCCAAACGAAGCAACTCCTTCGCTCTCTCAAGTCATCAAGTCAAGGCAAAAGGTGGTCATATCGAGCAAAAGTGAATTGATTCTGAATTTTGTATTATTTTTACACATTTTGTACTTTGAATTAAGTAAAAGTAATTTTCCAAACTGAATTTATGGCCTTTTTAATTGGTTACACTTCGAGTGCCGGACCCTGTATATCAGAAAGTTTTATATGAAAATAATGTGCAATTTTTCTGCTATAGAGGAGTGAAGATGAAGAGTGATTGCACCAGTATTCAGCTTATCGTTCGAGTCAATGCATAAAATTTCACAACTAATGGTTTTCAATCCTCCAGAATTTATCCGACGCGAGCTAACTTCAGCAAGCTAAATGCAAGACAAACCTCTTTGTTTGATCTCATTATTTAAACAGGATTGATTCGTACAAAAATCGTTCTATAATGTGATTTGTTCAACTCACGCCTACGATGGCCAACATTAATCATATAACTGATTACATTGCACACAATGCATCTTCTGGTAAACAATATCAGAACTTTTGATCCTGTTTACGGTAAAGCTATAACACTCATATGCGTTCCATCATTAAATAATTTGGCAAGCAATAATGTTGATACCCAATTAAGCACGTGGCTCGGAATGATGAACCACATGAATGTTGAATGATGAATCAAATATGCATGTGAAAACTTTACACAAAACTATTCGTTGCGCGCCAAATATTCTTTCAACGATCTAGTATTCCTTTCTTCGACGGCCAAACACTTATGCAACTCGTTATGCGCCAAACACCTATCAATGATCTAGCAATCATTGGCGACTTTTTCAGTGGAAAATTCCATTGTCCATACAAAATAGCTTTATTGGTTTTTCCCACTTTTCCGGTAAGTTTTCCTAATTTTTTTGATGTACGAACCCGGTGGGGGTACAAACTGATCAAACAAAAAAAAAAGCATCTCAATCCGTCCATCCGTTCTTACGTGATGCGATTACAAAGAATGATCTCTGCATTTATATATATATATATATATATATATATATATATATATATATATATATATATATATATATATATATATATATATATATATATATATATATATATATATATGTATATATATATATATATATATATATATATATATATATATATATATATATATATATATATATATATATATATATATATATATATATATATATATATATATATATATATATATATATATATATATATATATATATATATAGATTACTTCAAAATATCACTAAAGCTGCATAACATTACGTAACTACAAATCATTATTACGTAACATGTTTTCAACAGAAAATATATGCAGGATTTCTATCTTGACCATCTTGACAATAGAATCTGACGGCTGTTGAAAGCATATAATAATTCGAAAATTGATAAAATCGAAATAAAATAAGTTTAAATAATGATAAAAGCATTAATAATATTACCTTTATCTAAAGTTAGTTCGTTTAAAAAAAACTTGCAAGGTAAATTTACTATGAAATCGTTTGTCATGAAATCGACAGGTACGTACAAGTTTATTTGTTATTTTTGTCAATATATTTATTGGAACAAACTAATCCACTGAGAAACCAAATATCTAGTTTTGTAGTTTCATGCAACAATATTCGGTGTATCAAACAAAATTTTCTTCTGTCACTGTTTTAACAAAATAAATCATTGCGTGAAACCCAAATTTAGTTACAATTACAACATATTTCTCTGCGTGAAGGTTAAGAGTTCCATGTAAAAGGGATACTACGGAGAAAAAAAACTTATGTAAACTTTCTTGAAAAATAAACGTATTTAACAAAAAAAAACCTTTTTCCATTGTCTATTCAT
This sequence comes from Malaya genurostris, assembly GCF_030247185.1. NCBI lineage: Eukaryota > Metazoa > Arthropoda > Insecta > Diptera > Culicidae > Malaya > Malaya genurostris. The sequence goes on from NC_080572.1 coordinate 260,241,292, forward strand.
CCATAATAATAGTTGTAGAAGTTTGAAGAGCTTTAAAACATAGAAACACTACTGTCATCTGGAGAATCCTAGCAATATCTGCAAAAGAATTATCATAGTGAATCAATTGTTATCGAACTCATATTAGACTGCATGGTGTTAAAAATCTAGTATCCCAATTTTACCGATCGTCAAAATATGTCCGAATAAGCGAATGTTAAAATTTATGCTTCTGAGAGTAAATAAAAATCGTTTAGATATAATAGAATTTCTTACTTCTTTCATGTTTTGAAACACGTCATTCGTTCAATTATATCAGGAAAAAAAAGATCCCATTCACTTCACAATCCTAATTATCCTTCTTCTAAACTCAAATCGTTTTACGAACATCACGGATTACACTTTTACATTGTCTCCCTTCGTCGCAGTAGATTCCTTCAATTGTGCGCCTCAACAGCCAGAACACATTTCAAAATTATATCTAATCCGGCGATGCTCCAGATAAGAACAGGCTTGCGAGCAGGGGACAGAAAAAGTTCCAAATCCCCGGTGTCACTCCGCTTTGACTCCGGTGTGACAGCAAGGCGACCCTCCTCGGTTTTTCCGTCCCACCTTCCATAGTCCAAGCCTAGGCTTACGGGCAACTTACTGATCCGAGGTAATTTTTCCCACCCAATCTTGTGGACCGCTTGGACTTGGTGGGTCGGCCGGTCGGATGCTCGGTCGGCTGGTTTGCTCATGTTATTTCCTTTTCGGTTACGGTGCGGTAGCTGATCAACAAATAAAAAAAAGGGGAACAAACGAATCAAGCCACAACCGAACAACATGTGGGAGGGTGGCGATATTTCATTTCCTCATCGCCGAAGGATTAGATGCCTGGAATGAATCGTTCAACAGGAAATAAAAGTGATGCAAACAATGCGAAAAGTGTTCTGCTGAATCGACTGTTTCGTCGGCTCAACCTTCGGATTCAACAGTCGGAAGCCACAGAGAAGGAATGTGCGGGAGATCTTCTGGAAGATGTCCTCAGAGTCCTCCCATTGCTTTCGCCGGCTAAGACTGCTAAAGTGCTGATGTTTTTTTTTTCCTGGCTCTCATTTTTCCGAATAGCCTTCTGCTTTTTTCTTCCCCTGATCAGGCGATTCCTGGGTTCCGTAATTTATGCTGCTCTTTCTCCAGGCGTGTCGCAAGGGCTTACAACTTTTTATCCTATTCTGAACGCAGTTTTTCATTTACCACTTTAGCTAAAACGGATTCGGACGAGTTTTTTTCACTTTCCTAAACACGCAATTTTTGTGTCCCCATGAGGATCTACCGCATATTTTATTTGTCTGGTAAAGCGTTGGTAATCGAACGGTACCTCAAGCTTGTGGTTTACGAGGAAAAAAATAAAAGTAGTAGCGAAATTTATAGACAAGGTGAAATCGTTTCGATTTGAAAAGAGAATTACATTCCGTACCAACGAACAAACTGGAAGCAGACTTGAGTTCGGTGGATTTAACGTGTGCAAAAATGTAAGGACTTCTGCACTCAAAATCGGACCTGCCGCAAGCGGCATCCTTGAGAGTTCTGTCGGCAAACCAAGCGGAAGAATCCAACATCCTTCTCGTCAGCGTCACCACCGTCACGAAGGCCGGCCCTGGGGGGTGAGAAATAATGCGAGGAAACGAAATTATCTCGAAATTCCGGAACACCATCTCAACAACCCTCTTGGAATCCTAACCAGCGCAACCAGCTTCACCAGAGGATTGAGATCCTTTCGAACCGATATGCTTTGCTGCGGTGCAGCTGTTCACTCGTCACACCAGACGAGATAAGCGTAACCCAGCAAATTAGAATAAGATAAAACAAAATTCTTCGCATTGGGCACAAAGCAGGCAGACACACTTGATGGGATTAGCAGAGTGAGTCCTTCATCAAATTGGTATTGAAGCGCCCTGAATTGGTGTGCGTCGTGATGGGTGTGAAGGATGGTTACATTTCTCCGCTCTGATGTGGTTTTCCGTGTCCCAACCCCATCAACCTATCGGGCTTAGCCGTCGGTGACTCAGAACTGCCAGTCTGCCTGCCTGCCTGCCTGTCTTTCTGCCCGTGCCACCACCACTCGAAGCTACTGTTTCGGAATGTTATTCATGGAGTTATAGTACGGAAAGTTGAGCCCACCGAAAGAGATCTATTTCATGCTGTCAGTGGGTAGTACGTAGAATGTGCCATTTACTCGTCCGTCCATACTTCTAGAAGATCAGTTGTCCCTGCTCTATTGTTATCATTTCGAGCGGAATTGTGGTGTTTCGATGGAGTTTGTCCTGAAATGAAATGCTATTTGTTTTAGATGCATCTGGTGATAATCTATAGAGTGGTTTTTGCCTATCATAGAACATTAAAGAAGCAACATGTTTGAAGTATAATTCTGTATTCAAGGACTCGTTACTCTATTATATCAAGATGCTATAGTAGACTCACAGTAGAAGTACTTATTTACAATTGGGATTTGTTTTGTTTTATCCGAAAGACTTTTTTAACACACTGATGATGATCGAAAGTGACTGCCAAATGAAATAATCGATAGTACTATGACCAAGTAGAAGTACACTCATTCAAATACAGGCGACTCTTTTTGCTTTCTCTTACATTCTCCTATTCCCTGTTGAAGTAAGAACAATTAAAGAGAGTACTAACCTAAACATAAATTGATAAAGTTCATTATTCTTTGCGAACAATCATTAGATTTGAAATTTATAGGAGTAAATTAACATATTTCAATTTTTATGCTGTTCGATTATTGTTTAGTAAAATCGTAACCAAGCAGTGACAGAAAAAATGAAAATAATATCAATTACTTCGGCAATCAGAGATCTCAGAGATGGCTGGACCGATTTTGATCAAACTAGTCGCAAATGAAAGGTCTCCCCATCACCCAGAACGCTACTAAATGGTTTCGAGTTTGGATGTTTTTACTTTTTGAGTTATACGAAGTTTTATGCAAATTTGTTTTATGTTTTTTGACAATATCTGTCACAGTTGACCTTGAAAACAAAGTATGTTTTTAGACTTGGATTCCGCGCGGTAATATCAATCCATAAAGCCATAGACTGTTAAACTCCTTCCATTTTTAACGGAGATATCGATATTTTTGTGTAAGCGACATTTCGCCTTATACCAGTAGTAGGAGTTTTTTTTAAATTTTTTTAAATAACTATTTATTGGAATGTGAGTTAAAATTAAATGATTAAGATTTAAATTGGGTGTTCAGCCATAAGTGGTGACTTTTCAGCCCTATTATATATATATATATATATATATATATATATATATATATATATATATATATATATATATATATATATATATATATATATATATATATATATATATATATATATATATATATATATATATATATATATATATATATATATATATATATATGATTTGGTTATTACCATGAGGACATCATTTGCTTCCGCAATTGAGAAATTTTTGTGTAGGAAAAATTCTTAACCTACTTGTATTGTCTAATGGGGAAAAAGAACTTATATACTAACTTACGGACTAATACAGAGAGCGAATCGATTGAATTGAAGATTGCATCGATTTTTGTCGGAATTTGCTTATAATATTATGTGACATTACATCTAATGGTTCTATATTTGTGAGTCTATGTAGCTCATTTGTACTAAACCAGGGAGGACGCTTCAAAATCATTTTCATAATTTTACTCTGAATCCTTCGAAGCGTTTTCTTCCTGGTGGAACAACAACTTGACCAAATTGGTACTGCATAAAGCATGGCTGGTCTGAAAATTTGTTTATAAATTAACAATTTGTTTTTTAGAGAGAGTTCAGAATTTCTGTTTATAAGAGGATATAAACATTTAATATATTTATTACACTTTGCCTGGATTCCTTCAATGTGATCCTTGAAAGCGAGTTTTTTGTCATACGTTAAACCTAAGTATTTAGCTTGATCAGACCATGTCAATTCCAAGCCATTCAGTTTGAGAATGTGATTATTGTTTGGTTTAAGAAAAGAAGCTCTTGGCTTATGAGGAAAGATAATTAATTGCGTTTTTGCTGCATTTGGTTTAATTTTCCATTTTGACAGATAATCACTGAAAATATTCAAGCTTCTTTGTAGGCGACTGCAGATCACTCTTAGATTTCTACCCGTGGCTAACAGACTTGTGTCGTCACAGAATAGCGATTTCTGACAACCAACGGGTAGATTTGGAAGATCAGAAGTGAAAATATTATACAAGATTGGAGCTACGCTCGAACCCTGCGGAACACCTGTTCGTACGGGTAGCAATTCAGATTTACAATTCTGATAGCTAACCTGAAGAGTACGATCAGCTAAATAATTTTTAATCATTTTGATCAAATAAATAGGAAACTGGAAATCAGACATTTTTTCTATTAAACCTAGAAGAGCAACTCCAGTAACCCAGAAGATTTATTTGATTTTATCATGTTCGTAACTCTTACAAGTTGATGAGTAGTTGAATGTTCATGACGAAATCCAAACTGCTTTGGTAAAAAAATGAATTCTCATTTATATGAGACATCATTCTCAACAAGATATTTTTTTTTAAAGTTTATTGATAGAAGAAAGTAAGCTAATTGGTCGATAACTTGATGTTTCTGTTGCGTTTTTATCAGGTTTGAGGATAGGAGATACTTTAGCGTTTTTCCATCTCTTTGGGAAATAAGCTAATGAAAAACACTTGTTGAAAATTTTAACCAGGAATCTCAAGGCAACATCGGAAAGATTTTTAATAAGAATATTAAAAATTCCATCATTACCAGGAGCCTTCATGTTTTTAAGCTTCCTAATAATTGATTAAATTTCGTCTTAATAATGTCATCTTGTGATAACACTTGGGTTGAAATATGATCATATTTCAGTGAGACTTCATTTCAATAGGACTCACAACGTTCAAATTAAAATTGTGTACACTCTCGAACTGCTGAGCAAGTTTTTGAGCTTTTTCGCCATTTGTGAGAAGCATTTGATTTCCTTCCTTGAGAGCAGGAATTGGTTTCTTAGGTTTCTTAAGAACCTTATAAAGTTTCCAGAAAGGTTTAGAATATTGTTTAATTTGTTCAACTTCTTTAGCGAAATTTTCATTTCGCAAAAGAGTAAATCTATGCTTAATTTCTTTTTGTAAATCTTTAACTATGTTTTTCATAGCAGGATCACGAGAACGTTGATATTGACGTCGACGAACATTCTTCAACCGAATGAGCAGTTGAAGATTGTCATCGATTTTAGGAGAATTTAATTTAGTTTGAGCTTTGGGAACTTAAAGATTTTTATCTTCGATAAAGTAATGATTCAAATTATCTTTTGCTGTGTCGATGTCCGTAGAATTTTCTGAAATAGTTTCATGATCCACATGATTTTCAATGTGAGAGTTGTAATCCAACCAATTAGCTCTATGATAGAAGAATATAGAACTAATTGGATTAATTATAGCTTCGTTGGAAACTCTGAATGTTACAGGAAGATGATCTGAGTCAAAGTCAGCATGTGTAATCGGTTCACTACAAATGTGACTTTGATCTTTTAGAACCAGATCAATTGTAGACTGGTTTTTCACGGAAGAGAAACAAGTCGGATTACTGTGATGAAGAACTGTGAAGTAACCAGCTGAGAGTTGATTATGAGATATTTTAACATTACTGTTATTTTGCCTACAATTCCACTGGATATGCTTAGTATTTAAGTCCCCTATTACGAAAAATTTCGATCGATATCATGTGAGTTTTTGTAAATCGCATTTAAAGAAATTTAATTGTTCGCCGGTGCATTGGAATGGCAAATATGCTCCAGCGATGGAATAAATTCCATGAATGGTTTCAACTTCGATTCCCAAGCTTTCAATAACTTTAGTATTGAAAGAAGGTAAAATTCGATGTTTAATTTGCCGTTGGACAAAAATGGCAACTCCACCACCCATTCCAGTAAACCTGTCAAATCGATGAACCACATAATGTGGATTACTTTTTAATTTCACATTTATTTTAAGAAAAGTTTTTGTCACAATGACGATATGAATTTTGTGAACTTTGAGAAAATTATAAAATTCATCTTCACTCGATTTCAAAGATCGAGCATTACGATTTAAAATATTCAAATAATCATTCAACATCACTGTTAAATTTTAAATTCATTATAATATTATTTGCAAATTGGCATCCGATCTTGTAGGTAGATCATTTTATTTTCAGTTATATCGCCTAAATCAACTTCATTTAAAGAAGCGAATGGCATTGAAGGAATATTGGTAGGTAGACTGCCATTATTTGGCCGATCTACCTATTAATAAATTGTTTTCGTTGGAAGATGAGCTGCAAGGCGGTCCTGTGTTTTAATTATTCACATTAGAAGAATTAAGTGGTAGATTTCTACCTGTTACACTAGCGTAACTGACATTAAAAGAAGTTGATGACGAGGTCGATCTACCTGTCAATAGATTGTTTTCGTTAGAAGACGAATCGGAAGACGTACCTGTTTTTGGATTAAATTCGAAGAAATAAGTGCTTTAGAAGAATTAGGCGTAGCATTTGTTACGGTTTTTTGATTTCCAGGTATGTTCTGTAAATTTAAGGTCATTAATTTGACTTGTTGTCTAAGCGAACGAGCGTTTAAACATTTTTCCCTGACAGGACATTTCAAATAATTGGATTTATTATTTCCATCGCAATTTGAACATGAAAATTTATCAGTGGTTTCATTTATTGGACACTTTTTCTAAAGTTTTCAAATTGTTTACGTCACTTCGATTGAAGTGTATTAGGTAAAGTTCATGGGAAATTCCAGAGCGTGGTTTAGCAGTACCATTCAATCTTTTTTTCATAAGTATTACTTGGGAAGAGGCAAAACCAAGCAATTCTTTTAGTTCATTTTTAATTTCATCAGTACTTTGATCATTTGATAAGCCTTTCAAGACAGCCTTGAAGGGTCTGTCTGATTTTATGTCATATGAATAAAATTTATGAAGTTTCTCGGACAAATATCGAATAAGACGTTCGTAATCTTCCAGTCCATCAACCAAGACTCGACATTTTTCTCTTCGTCCGATTTGAAATGAGACTTTTACTTCCAGGAGAAAAGTAGACAGCTCAATCCGGAATGCTTTGAAGTCGGAAATCATCACCGTCACTGGTGGCATAGATTGTTGTTTCTTCCCAGAACGACAAGCGTCAATTTTGGGAATTTTAGAATAATTTTCTTCTATGTCGCTACAATCGGATTCAGGAAGAATCTCGTAAATATTGTTAGACGGCATAGGATCAGCGGAAGGGAAATCCGTCCGTTGTCTTTTATTTTTACATTCAGATTCTATAAGATCGTGAATGTTATTAGAAAAATGTTGAATAACGGATTGTGATTTATTCCGTATTGAATTATTTTTAGCCTTAGGCTTGTTGGCTTTCCGATTGGACGCAGGCAGTTTTGAAATGAATGAATTTTTAAATTAAATTAACTAGGCTAAATTAGTCTTCGATTAGACTCCTAGTTTGGAAAAGTCTTGATAAAGACTGATTTTGTGGTAGTCTTAATAAAGACTGATTAGTTCGAAGAATAGTTCTTTGAATAGCAAGCCTTGAAAAAGGCTGATTTCTTAGTCACTCTAATATCACTCTTTGTATAGCCTTGAGAAAGGCTGACTAATTGTTAGTCTTTAAAAAGACTGTTAGTGATTCAGGTAGCCTTGAAAAAGACTGAAGCCTTGAATCAATGAAACTCTAGGTAGCCAGTTAAAATTTCCAGGAGCCAAGAGCTATACGCGTGCGGTGCGAACGACTGTTCAACACCGACTGATCTGTATTAGTTAATAAGTTAGTACATAAGTCCCTTTTCTCCATTACACAATACAAGTAGGTTTACAATTTTTCCTACACAAAAACCTTAGAATTGCGGAAGCAAATGATGTCTTTATGGTAATAACCAAATTATGTATATAACAGGGCTGAAAAGTCACCACTTGAGGCTGAACAATCAATTTAAATCTTAGTAATTTAATTTTAACTCATATTCCAATAAATATCTATTAACATTTTTTTTGGAAAAACAAGGTATGTATTCTGTGACAATGTGATATTCAAATCTGAGAGAGTGTTGCCAACTGCGAATATGATTTGGCGCGAAAGTCGTTCTAGAGAGGATTATGAGAAGGGCATCATAGGTTTTTTTTTTGCTTAATAAATATCAAAACAAATAGGCAATGAAGTTTTGAGAATGATTCCTCCGGACTGGTTGAACAGTTCGAAACTAGTTGTGTAAATCACCGAATTGTTATTTAGGAGTCGAAAACCGTTCCTGAAAGTTATCTTTGGCACCCATGGCACACCTGTGTTTCCGTGCGTTTCAAACTCAGTGCTATTGCGTAAAATCGTCGTTCACCCTGCCGCCATCCGCAAGAATCCTAAAACCATCTTAAACCACGGGACGCCAGTTAGTACCGAGCCGTTCGATACTGTTCGCCTCGAGTACCATTCCGACATTATGGTTTGCCATTTCCAGAGTCCCCCGTTTGCATTCGAATGCATCACGCAATTGCCCCCGCCGAGTTCACGGCTGTACACGCGTACGTATTTCGCAAACTTCGCTGCGGACCCTTTGCGCGCGCTATTAATTGACATTGCGGTACAACTTACTATTGCAATATATCGCATTATGTTCCCCTCCTCACGTGAGTAGCGAAACTTTGCCGCCAGTGTGGGCCAGTGCGATTCAATTCCGCGTCAAATCCCGCTCGAGAGGAACCCATCGCACGGTTCGCAGTAGGAGGGTAGGTCCCGGTATTATTATACTTCATGCGCTTTTCCGTGGTGGCGTCCGCGAGAAAGGGCGCAACTACGATTTGTGGCTGTTTGGTTCATAACTTAATGGTCGCTCGGTTATTAAAATTGAAAACTTTCGAAACCACTCCGTCGCTACCGTCATCGATCTGCAGTGGCTGCAAGTTGTGTATTCTCCCCCACTGGAATCAACCGCCTCGGAACGGTTACGGAAGATAGGGGGAGGGCGGATCTGAGGTCGGTTGCGCTATAAATCAGGCTGCCCGATGACGATGGTGACGTTGACGATGATGATGAAGATGAAAAGCTCCATTCCTGCGATAAAAATGGGTTTTGTACATGGCCAATTCAAACCAGCCCCGGAGCGAACAAATGGGGCGTCCCATTACTCGCTGGTCGTCGAGATTTTTCTAAATCGAGAAATAAAGCGAAAATAATTGGCTCATTAATTCGAGATTTGATTCAATATGAGTCAGCCCTTAATTGGTTGAGTCAACCTAATTTGGCTCATTAGTCACGCGGAAAACGGGGCGCGGATGATTTGTCGGTAGTGTTGCATCCGATGGGGTACTTTATTGCGAATGCAACAATTCTTCATAATTACGGATCATAAAATCAATTTTATGCGCGGACAATTCATTTCGAAATTATTGAAATCGTGGCACGCTATTCAAGCTTCCATGATCGATTCCGTAGTTGGTGCTCTGCCGGAGACATCGAGTCTCAGTACAATCTTATGCGATGGGAAGTTACTACTGTAACATAAACATTAGTTTGATAAGACTTAGAAACTGGATAGTCGATGTTTGATATGAAAAATTATCTGTCAAGTGTTGCACAATAATAAACTTAGTTTACTATACTGACGTGCCACACGAAAACGTGTTTTCGACTATTTCTGGCCGATGCAGGTTTGGTCATTCATTATTTAATTCAATTTCGAGGCAAATATCAAATAGCCCAAATAGTTGTATCTTAATGTAAAGCTGTTAAAATAATAAATGTGTCATATTATTTTTATTGCTGTTAGCAATGGTTTCACAGGCATTCAAAATTTTCGCCTTCGTTTGAGAAAAAAACCCACACTCATCAGTTCTTTCTTATAGTTTTATATCAATTTTCATTCTATAATATTATTATATAATTAAAAACAACACAATTTGAATCAACCGTTTTTAAGATACAGACAAAAACATGTTACCAATTTACGAAGTCTTACAAAATTTTATTAAAAAAAGTTTTTATTGTCTTTGTTTCTAATATTCTTCCGTGCAAAATACCAGAAGCGTTTCATCCAATTGAAAATCGTCAGCAGATTTTTTGTGTGTTCCCGATCATTTCGTTTTTTCTATCTAAATTAGTCATAATCTTGGCCTCGTTAATAGGTAAAATAACAAAAATTATAACTCAATTTAACCTAGGTGATAACAAAATTGTTACAAACCTTGATATGTAAATATCAATATTATATCTAAATTTGTTACAAATTTAGCATGACTTTTCAGCTGTTATTACTCTATTACAGGATCAATCGTTTAAATACATCGAAACCTCCATTTACGAACTAAGCTGGGGAATCGGATAAAATTTATTAACTTTGTATGGGATCCTAAATCCTTTATTTTTGAATATAAGTTTTTGAAATTCGAATTGGCCTTTTTTGAGAAAACGATTGAGCTTTGAGAAACGATTCGATACTGGAACCGGAATTCTAAAATCGGTGTAGCCGAAGTCAGTTAAATCCACCTCGGGAGCTGTATAGTTTACATTTGATTCAAACTGTTTGAAAATGCGAATTAAATTTTTGGGTACCTTCCGAATCGAAAACTGAATACCGCCTAAACTGAAATAAGTTTATTTGGTTATCCAAATCTACAAATCCGATAAATCTGATAAATTTATGTGAAATGGACATTTTTATTCTAATCACCCTGTATCCCCTAAGCCGGAAGTTGGATCTGACTTTTGTAGGATCTCAAGACCTTTCATTTTGATCTTTTATGGCTCTTAGATTTCATTTGAACCTTACATCGGTTTAGCCATCTACGAGAAAAATGAGTAACACTATTTCAATTTCGTTTCACATGTTACCCTGTAGTTCCGGAACCAGAATTCGGATCCAAACGTAATTCAGGAACCTTGTTTGGGAGAATACTACTTTTCATATGAATCTGAGTTTGTAGCAAACGGTCGAGTCATCTCCGAGAAAATTGAGTGAAATTATTTGTCACACACGCATTTGCTGATCTCGACGAACTGCTTCAGATGGTATATGGGAGTTATGTTCTTCCAGCCTTTTTTCTGTAAGTAGTTTGAATCAATATAATTATGGAACTGCTTTCAACTCGAAAAAGCTGCCATCATCTGGTTTACATAGGTATGTCACATTCGAATAATCATGTTGCCAAAAACGAACCGTGCTAAAATCGGTCCGAGGCAAAATTTCATGAAAAAGTATACTGTACATAGTCTTTTTGGTCATTAGAAACAATGGTATAAAAAATCGTGTTCTACGTTGGTCCCAGACACTACTTTGTCATTCAACGCTCAAAACTCTTACTACTGGAATATTGTGAAAAGTCGCTTACACAATAATACCGATATCTTCGTTAAAAATTGACAATCTATGGTTTGTTGGATTGCTATTATCGTGCAAAATCGAAGTCTGAAACAATATCCTGTTTTTAAGGTCAACAGAAAATTTTGACATAAAACTTCGTATAACTCAAAAAGTAAGCATTCGATCTCAAAACCGTTCAATAGCGTTCAGTGTGACGAGGAGACCTTTCATTTGCGACTAGTTTGATCAAAATCGATCCAGCCATCTCTGAGACACACACATATACACACACACATACACACACACACACACACACACACACACACACACACACACACACACACACGGACATTTGCTCAGTTCGTCGAGCTGAATCGATTGGTATATAACACTCGGCCCTCCGGGCCTCGGAAAATTTTTCTAAAGTTTGGGCGAATTCTATACCTATTTTTATATATATAAAAAAAAGGTATAAACAGCTAAAACACTTCTGATATGTTCACTACTGGGCTCCTAATTTCATCTCAATGGTTTTATATTCATCCTATCGTTGGTCCTTAATTCATCCTACAAATTACCAATGGCGACAGCAATCAAAACCAAAATATTACACTATTCCACTCTCTTGTTCAAAATGTCAGAATTTTTCTTAAAAAGGGCCAAATGCCAACTATGAGACAACAACCGATATTTATATTAGAAACAGTTTGGAAACATTTTGATGTTTAACATGTTTTGGATCGTTTTCGTAACCATTCGTGTTATATTTAAAATTTTACTGTGCGGTTAATTTGGAGAACTTAAAAAAATGGTTACTATTTAGGCATTAGCCCTTCTAAAAACAAAATGCAGAACCAGAGTTGCCATTTATACAGATTTATCTGTATTGTATAAATTTTTGCGTTCGCATACTGATTTAAATCAGATTACAGATTTTATACAGATTTTCGAAATTTAATACTAAATAAATTTGTTAAGGTTCATGAAAAGTGAGAAGTAAAAAGTTAGATTTTCTAGTATCTGTTAGTTTTTGAATGCAGTACTTCTTTAAATAATCAACGGACAAATCACATGTTAAAATGTGAATCTTTTGTGCAAATATTTGATGATGAACACTGATAAAAATTTATATTAAAATTTTAAACCAATTTGAACTAATACATTTTATTAGTGAAAACAGATAGAGCAGATACACATTTTCTATGTAAATATCTGGCATCTCTGTGTACAGCCGCTGAAGCACACACACTTAACCGCGTTATGTAGACATATAGCGGAAAGAAACCAGTGTTACTAGATTTACCACCATGGTTATTTCATTAGTATTTAACACGCTCTTTCTGTTAATATTCGAAGCCGAAATATATAGTTTTATAGAAATATAGATATCAACAATATAATTAAACTAATTTCACGGATATCAAAAAAATACTTGTTGATGATGATTTGACGAAGGAAAACAATTTTTTTGTAACATTATGAGAAAACTTGGCAACTTTGCGAAACCAAATGAGATGAAAACAAAGCGCAATGAAGTGAACTAAGTGAAAAACTTTCATGTCATATTTTTGAAGACTTTTATTGCTTGTCGGGTAATTTTTGAAATTTTGCATCCTTAATTGAACTAGTGACAAGTGAACATTACTAATTATGAAGTCATCCAGCATTCAATAGTAGAGTAATTGTGCGAAATAGTGATCAAGTTTTGAGACGAATCGATTAGTAGATATTCAGAAACTGTAAATCTTGAGACGAAAATGTGTCCTAAATTGAAAAGTGAGTTAGTTTTAAATGAAAAAAAAAAAACGATCACCGAATAATTTAAAACCATTTCTTCCAATGGGAAAGTGTGACAATAGCTTGAATAACCATTTTAAAACATTCTACAATTTGGTTCAGGTACGTTGTAAGATATTATTCATGTTCAAAGTAGTGAGGTGAAGGGATGAGATGGAAGCACAAACGTTTGCCTTGTTTGAATACGATCACTCACAATTCTCTGTAATTTGGAAACCAGAAATTAAATTCCTAAAAAAATTAAAAATGAAAAATAACAGATGGAACTCTTCCAAAATACAATTCGGCGTAATCTCTTAGACCACTGGTGTCCGAAGCATTATGACGTTGGCACTACAACCGGCCGTAACGGAAAATGTGTGTTTCACGATAGGGTAATCAACCGTTCCATTCCTGGACTAGTTTTCGCATTAGGCAACGATATTTCCAAAACAAAAAAACAACTCAATGAATCCGACATCTATTATGAGCATAAATTGTTTTATCATCTAAAATTGCTTCTTTCACTTCACAGGGTCGGAAATTATGTTGTAAACTCTTTTTATGGCCTTTGTTGACAATCAGATTCATATTATTACAGTCCATAACATGCCCATTCAAAGATGTTTCTCCAAGAAAAACAAAACCAAAAAAACGGTTTCCCAGCTTTAAGGAAAAATCTGCCTATGGTATAGATTTTGCTTTTAGAGGGTCTCCCCTGCTCGTTCCTTTCTCCACAGAAAACTCATATCAAATGGAAATTTCTCACTCACTGCCACACGCATTTACGCAACACAAAAAAAAACTTCACCATCCAGCGCCGAACCGCTCTATCGCCGTCGTCGTCGTCGTATTCGTCGCATTACAGCATATTAATTCTACCATAAATCTGTCAACCAGAAGCTTTAAAACCTAAAATAGACACTCGAAACTGCCGATGCTGGGCGCGAAATGTGGCAATTTCTATTCAGCCGGCGGTGTTTACGCACGAACACGCACGGTTTCGGCCCGTTGTCGATGAAGTGGGTGATGGACTCAGGGTCGCCGGCTAGAGGGGTAGGGATTTCCAGTTAACGGTTGGCTGACGAAACGAAGAACGGGGCCAGAACATTTATCAAAGCATTGTTATTGCTGTTTAATCGTGATCGTGATTTGTTCTAAGAAAGCAACCAAATTTCGAATCAGGCTAATCGCTAACACGTTTCCGAATGGTGAATGCGGCTCAATGCTTCGTCCATTTGGTCCCCGTTAGGCTGTTTCGTCGGTAGTAGATTTTCGGGGAACTCGTCGAAATCACCCGACCATTTCTTCGAACACCGAAACCACCGGGAATAAGATCATGATTGGATATATTTGGAATGGTTGAAGGTTGGGAAGGTTCTCGAAGGAACAAACAAAGCAAAAACGTGTTCCGGGCCCATTCCGCATGACGAAATGAAGACAACTTCAAACTTTGCCCACATGGTCGGTGGCGTTTTGCCTTAGTACTACTGCTGCTATTAACTTCTCAACACTCTCATTCACAGTTCATTAACAACTCCTTCAAAGTTGCTCAGTGCCTCCTCCCAGGCCATTCAATGTACACTGGAATACAAACGTTTGTTAACTAGACAATTGAAATTCGAATTAAAGCCGCAGATGTGAAGCACAAAAGGCCCGTATAACAAACACACACACACACACAACACATCTAATCGCCTATTTCCAGAGTTTTCTGAAGCACCAACCAACCGTTCGGCTCGGATGTGCAATTTATGCTGAGCCCAATAATGCGAACCGAGGGACGTCTCACGGTGAGTGCCAAGCGTGAGGAAAATGGGAAAATTTACATATTCAAGATCGGGGAACGAAAAATGACAAAAGCAAAAGAATTATCGTAATGGCCCTACAGAGGTTAGACTATTGAATACGAAATAAAGTGCTCTTTCTTGTTGTTGTTGTTGCTGTTGTAGTTGTTGCTGACTGTCCCCCTGCTGGCCCTGCTGGTGGTTTTCGGCCGTTTTTCGCTTTACCTCGCTTTCTCTATCAGATTTGAAATTTTTAAGAAAACTCGAAACCCTGGCTGGCATAATGTAATTATTTTGGGCGGAAAGACGCAAAAATTGAGATGAGGGTCCTCCGGGTGACGACGTCGACGACGACGACTGGTCTTTTCTTTTCTTTTCGTCACGAATCGGATGGTAATAATTTTGACATGGCCAAGAACAAGAGCATCATGTTAACGAAAAAAAAAACGCTGAAGAGGCATCCGAATGTGATTGCGCATAAATTATGGCACCGTGTCGAGAAAACGGTGCTGTCATAATCATCGTCCGCCAGCTTCGCGCACTAGTCAACATGTCGCTCACGGTCTCGATCTCGCTCTCTCTCTCATTCTTACACTCTTTCCTTCTTTTTCGGATTTGGCACTCGATGATTTTTTTTTGCCCGGGAGTTGTACCTGCAGTGTATGCTGCGTTGAAAGGTATCATGAAAGGTACCAAGCTGTCTCGTCGGGTAACGATGCTGGCATTGTCGTCATCGCCAACCTTCCTTCCTTCCTATCCCGGATCAGGGAAGCTGCAGCACCGGGGCGAGAGAGAGAAGCGCTGAAGGGAATCTTCTTCAATCGACAAGAGCGGGACACGTCGCCGTTGCCGTTGCTGGTGGTGCTTCTTTCTTGGTCTTATGAGGGCGTCAAGTATGTTGTGTTGCCTGTGCAACCGGGACAAATTGAATTTATGATGAACTTGTTTTGTCACGAGTTCAGGAATTACCTGGGAAATCGAAAACTAAGAAGTGTGAAGACAGAATGTCCACGAGATGATGATATATTGCTGCGAAGCTGGAAGCTGAGAGGTGAACGTAATTGAATCAAGAATGTAGTTAGGTTGATGACCAACAGCACCATCTCTCCGATGGTTTGCCTTGAATGGTAGATTGTCTAATGGTTCTTATGGGCATCGTTACTGTCCGTGGTCGAATGTTCGAGAAGGAGCCAACATGTGATAATGGAAGGTTTAGGTGAGACACTATGTGGGACTTGAAAGGGTCTTGGGAAGCTAAATTTTTAAGTTAAGTTATATTATTTATATATCGTCTACCCTATCGGACAACGGCGACGACAACATATCTTCTATTTCATAACGCAGTGTGACGCAGTAAATCGACGATGATCGAATCTATACATCGAAACCTCCATTTACGAACTAAACGGAGATTCGTAAATGGAGGTAGTTCGTAAAAAAAGTTTACGTTATTTGGAATTTACTTCGTAAAAAAAGTTTTGTGTAATGAATGTGAAAACCCCCAATCACATGGCCATTTTCGGAACGGATGTGATAAGTGGGTGCAAGAAAATGATGCTTGGGGTCGGTTCAAAATCCAAGATAGCGACTTCCGGTTTATCGACATACCTTAAACATCCTTGCAATGTGGGTATTTTCGGAACGGGATTGATGAGTAGTTAACGGTAAACGATGTTTGAAGTGGTTTGTAAATCCAAGATGGCGACTTCCGGTTTATCAATATTCCTTAAAACCCTTACAATGTGGGTATTTTTTAACCGGAATTGATGAGTAGTTGACGGAAAACGATGTTTGAAATGGTTTGTAAATCCAAGATGACGACTTCCGGTTTGACGATATTCCTTAACAACCCTTACAATATGGATATTTTCGAAACGGGTTTGATGAGTAAATATCGGAAAACGATGTTTGAGGTGGTTCTGAATTAAAATATGGCGACTTCGGAAATCCAAGATGGCGACTTCCGGTTTGTCGATATTCCTCCTTCCTTACACGTTGGGTATTTTCGGAAAAGGATTGATGAGTAGATGACGAAAAACGATGTTTAAAGCGGTTAGTTACGGTTTTAAATTTTGACATTCTAAAAATTAATATTGAGTCGAAGAGGTTCCTTTATCAGGAAGAAGAGATTGCCATACTGAAGAGGTGTACATTGTTTCATCCGATTCGGAGAAAGTCGATCCTCCCAGTTTATCTGCTATTTATTTCTGGAATTGCTCATAAATGTAAGAAATTCAGTGTCATGTGGTTGTCTAACTGACTCTTGAGCCAAATAATATCCCTTCTCCTCAATGGCTTACAAAATGTTAAATCATATTCCGACGGGCCAGTTGACATGATATTCTGACAAGTTTAAATAAAAACAAATGTGTCGTGATGAGAGTAACAGTACTTTTTTCGACTTTATCAAGTACACTAAAACAACTGGAATTATAAGTGTAACACTTAAAAAAAAATTGGAGAACACGGTCATTGATTTGAAACCAAATTTTAATGTTTGTGGTTGATTCCAAATATTAGATTGAGACTTCCAGTTGGTCAGTAAAAAAATGAAAGCATACAATATAACTATAATAATATAAATTTTTTTTAGCTGTTCAGACGTCTACTTGTTATGGTCATTTCGAAAATATAGTACAATATTCAAACAATAATGATTAGCAGGAAACACCTTTGTCAGAAGCATAACTTTATTTTAAACGATATATAATCATATCATAATGATCGTCAAAGAATATCGATACAACTGAACTCACCATTTTTGATTTTTGAAGCGCTTTCAAACATAATTTCCCGGTATAAACACATCAAACCCGTCCCGAAAATACCCATATTGTAAATGTTTTTAAGCAATATCAAAGTACCGGAAGATTCCATCTTGGATTTCCGAACCACTTTGAACATCATTTTCCGTCATCTACTCATCAATCCCGTTCCGAAAATACCCACATTGTAGTAATTTCCATGGAGCCGGAAATGCAAAAACCTCTTTTTACGAAGTTGGTTCGTAAAAAAATTTACGTTATTTGGGATTTGGTTCGTAAAAAAAAATTACGTTATTTGAGGATTGGTCCGTAAAAAGAGTTACGTAAAAAGCGGTAACGTAAAAAAAGTGTTCGTAAACGGAGGTTTGGGTGTATTACGGCCACCGAGATCATCGGAAAGTTTCGAAAGCATTCAGGTAAAATTGACAAATGATTTGCAGAGATGGCTGAATAAGAATAAAAACCTATTTTAATCCACCTAGTGCGTTGTAGCTCATAAGACCAATTTTATGCTCTTAATTTATTTATTTTATTTATTTATTTATTTCGTCAAGCAAATGTTGACTACATATAAATTGTTTACAATGTTCACTTACATACTACGCATTATTTCTACGACAAAACTGAGATTTTATTTGATTTTTTGACATAGTAAGGTCAAGATGTTCGCAGTATTGATTGTAATGGCGCACTATTCGATTGACTGGACTGTATTTTGCATAATTTGTTCTAGTATGTCATTCTAAAAATAATTTCCTGGAACGTACACAGAAAGATTACACGAGATGTAAATCAATAGTAACATTGAATAGAAATGGGTTGAATCGAAATTTTGATTGAAAACCTTCATCGATGCAAAACTAAATTGAATTGCATTGAATTTTCAATGAATAAAACTGTATTTTTCAATTACCGCTTATTTTGCGATTAAATTGTATTGAAACGTAAAGAATTGTAAAGTAATTTTACTTTACACCTGCTCCAAATATGTGCATGAAAATAGATGTAAATTCACAAAATATTTTTATCTGTATAGTTGACGGCTAGGTAGATAAAAATTTAATTGTGATAATAATGGAGCTGATTGAATGCGTTGAGAAATAATGTCGCTGATAAAATGAAGCATTGCAAAGTCGCGGCGTTCTTTAAGTGTTTGTATATTGATGAGCGATGCAGCGTGCATCATATGATGGTAGAGGTCCAGTTTAATTTACGAAGTGCATATAAAAGAAATTGTTTTTGTATCGATTCAATGCGTTCTTCGTGAATAATGTTATATGGATTCCATACTAGGCTGCAATATTCCAAAATGGGTCTGACATATGTACTATATAGCTATTTTTTAGTATATGAGTTGTGGAAATTATGACTGAAGCGTTTGATAAAGCCCAACATACTGTTTGCTTTATTGATTATTGTGTTATAATGTCCCACAACTGTTAGATTGGAGTCCATGATTACACCTAAATCTCGTACAATTTTACTTTTTTCTACTATTTGATTTCCTAAAAATATGTCTACAGAATGGGTTTCGTTTTTCCTACTGAAAGTTATTGAGTTGCACTTTTACCTTTTTTTTATATATATAGAAAATAGGTATAGAATTCGCTCAAATTTTTTAAAAAATGTTTCCGAGGCCCGAGGAGGGCCGAATGACATATACCAATCGATTCAGCTGGACGAGCTGAACAAATGTCCGTGTGTGTGTCACAATTGACATTGAAAACAGAATATGTTTTCAGACTTAGATTCCGCACGATAATAGCTATCCAACAAGCCATAGATTGTTAAAATCCGTCCATTTTCAACGGAGATATCGACATTTTTGTATAAGCGACTTTTCCCCCTATTCCAGCAGTGGGAGTTTTGAGCGCTGTATGACAAAGCAAACATTGGGAGCAACGTGAAACACGATCTTTTATACTGTAACATACAATTGTTTCTCACTACCAAAAAGACTGTGTTCAGCAACTTTTTTCATGACAATTTGCCTCGGACCGATTTTAGCACGGTTCGTTTTTGGGAACATAATGCTTCGAATATGGCATAACCAGATGATATCAGCATTTTCGAGTTGAAAGTAATTCCATAATTATATTGATTTAAACTACTTACGGCAATAACTGCTGGAAGAACATATCTTCCATATACCATACGACTCAATTCGTCGAGATCAGCATATGCGTGTGTGACAAATAATTTCACTCAATTTTCTCGGAGATGGCTAAACCGTTTTCTACAAACTCAGATTCATATGAAAAGTAGTATACTCCCAAACAAGGTTCCTGAATTACGTTTGGATCCGACTTCTGATTGCGGAACCACAGGATGATATGTGGAACGAAATTAAAATAATGCAATTCATTTTTCTCGTAGATGGCTGAACCGATTTAGATTCAAATGAAATCTAAGAATCGTCTATGATTCAAATGAGAGGTCTTAAAATCCTATAAAACATCTTACTTTTTAGTCAGATCCGACTTCTGGTTTAGGAGATACAGGGTGATTAGTATAAAAATGTCCATTTCCCATAAATTAATCAGGTTTATCGGGTTGGCAGATTTGGAAAGTCGATTACCAAATAAATTTATTTCAGTTTAAGCGGTATTCGTTTTTGAATTTGGAATGTATCCCCAAATTTTAATTCGCACTACAATTTCTTAAAGATGTCTACATACTCCTCAGGTGAATTTAACTGATTTCGGCTACACCGGTTTTAGAATTCCGGTTCCAGTATCGAATCGTTTCTCAAAGCTCAATCATTTTCTCAAAAAGGCCAAATCGAACTTCAAAAACAAAAGTTCAAATCAATGGACTTAATATCTCATACAAAATTGGTGAATTTCATCCGATTCTGGAATTACAGATGATGAGTTTATAAAATTCATACGAATATAGATGATGTAAATTGTTTGGCGTTATAATTTATGGCCATTCGAATCATTTTGGGTTATGCTAGTTCCTGAATACCGGCTCTGGAAGTACCATAAATAATGACGAAAAATTCTAAAATGGAACTTACTTCGACATCTCATGGAATTTTCAATCGATTGTCACACGTTAAGATTGAAATTCGATACGATTTGCAGTTTCGACATTACAGGGTAATGAGTGATTAAAATCTCAATTTCCCGTTTAAAACGACGATATTTAAAATAATGTCATGAGAACTAAAACACCTTTTTACCTGGTTTTTACCTGCTTAGCTAACAAAAACATTGTATCAATCGGTCAGGTAGGTAAGTACGAAAATGTGTCCGGATAAAAATATCTATTCACGGGTTGCTTTTCAATTTTCGGAAAAGTCTAACAAACGGAAGTTCAATGGTCTCTTTTTCCTCGTTAAATAAATGGCTTACCACACTAAATAAATGTGCTACACATTTCTGAAACATGGCTCATATATGAGTATAGACAAAAAACATTATTCAAAGTTTACCGGTTTAACTGTGTTTGAGCATCGCGTAGCAAAATTTGACTGCCATCTTCAAATATGCTTTATGAGAATCACCGCTTCATTTCTATGAACCGGTAAACTTTCGTATTTTATGCTCAAAACACTCATAAAATGTCATTCCTGTTGGTGTTCTTCAGATCAGTATCAGAACACCCCATTGTGTAACATAAATCTCGTGCAGCTCTTCGAGTAATTGGATCGCGGAGAGCTTATCCAATTACCCATCGAATGCGTAGAAAATCGTTGTTCCCTCGTCAGAGCCAACACAGCTAGCAGACTATAAAATTTGACCCCCAAATTAAATTAAGCTTTATGGTCTTACAAAACCCTTGTCCCTTTCACATTTGCCAAGAGCGAACCTTCATCATCACTTCACTGCTCCAGTGCGCTGGCAAGTGGAGAGACAACAGGGTTTAAATTTTGTCATTTGAAGCGATTTCTCCGAAACACGCACACTCCGTCCCTCCACCCTCCCCCTCCAGCTCCTTCCGCAACCATTCAAACCCCAATCGTTGCTCGTTGACATTTGAAACTAATATGAATCAGAAGTACCAAAACCATCACCATTAGTCCAAGGGAAATCGAAACGCGAACAGGCGGGTAGATCTATTTGACCTAATAATTTAATGAACCACTTGGTAATGAATATATCGTAAACAATGACGTGGCGTGTGCTCGAAACCGTTCACAAATCAAAACTACACTGCAGTTGCGCCGGGTGTCAATCGAAAAACCCGGGGTGGCAGTATCTTGGCTCGGTTCGGTTCGGCTCAGCTTGGCTCGGTTGTCGGTTTCGGTATGACAACGAGACACTTGACACAAATGGAACGCTAGCAACTGGGAAGTGTTTTGATATACGAACGCGAACAGAAGGGAGGAAGTACGGTTCGTTGTGAAGTACCTCTCTATAGCTGGGTAACGGGCCAGAACTAAGTGCTCATTGTACAAGGAGTATGTACAAGCAGATCATGTTACGAAAAT
Source organism: Malaya genurostris (assembly GCF_030247185.1). Classification (NCBI taxonomy): domain Eukaryota; kingdom Metazoa; phylum Arthropoda; class Insecta; order Diptera; family Culicidae; genus Malaya; species Malaya genurostris. Next base: position 260,263,404 of record NC_080572.1, read on the forward strand.
CCATCAGATGTTTGCTGGCAAATGTGCAACCGAGCTGTTTCCGTGCGGTGGAGACTATAAAGCTGTTAATTATTGTCGGGATTTTGTTTATCCAACGACATTTTCGTTAACTGTATTAATTAAGAATTAGTTTAATAGCAACATACGTGTTTAGCCAAACGATTTTGTATAACAGAGCATTGCTGGAACTAAAGTGAAATTTAAGCTTCAAGATAACGGTATGGTATTTTTATTAGGAATTCATGTTTGTACTATGAGCGGGTATTCAAGTGAGAATAGACTTTAACGCACAAAACTTCCGATAAAAAAAAAATAAAGATGAAAAAACTTCCATGATACATATTTTCATTGGACCGTATTTTAATTCATTCAACGACCTCATCACTTCATTACCCTGACAATTCCCTCCTTTAGCTGAAATTGTGACAGAATATGTATAAAAGTGTTGCCAACGTTGAGAGAATAAAAGTTTACCGATTGGACAAGCGCGGGAATTTTAAAATGAAAATTCCGGTTTTTTTTTATCATAAGGTATAGAGCGATAATGCAAAAAACGAAAAAAAAAATCTTCTGAATTCGGTTCAAAACTGTTTCAATTTATAGGTTATGCTAGTTGCTAACCAAACAAACCGATTTCAGCTATACCGGTTCTCAGCTCCCGGTTCCGGAAGTACCGGAAATAGTAATCAAAATGTATTCCCAAACAAACTTTTTTGTTTGTTTGTTATAACATGAGAAAGGCATTATAGCACCACTAGGTGGATTAAAAAGGATTTTGTAGATTTGGATACTCAGTAGAGGTAAACATGATATAATCCTTTGGGGATTCATACTTCTAAAAAGATTTTTTAGAAAAAGATTTTAGCTACACTAAAACTAAAATAAATTTTGATATCTGGGACAGGTTCAGAATTCTGTGGCAAAATTTAGGTTCAGAATCCAGATTAAATAATCAGATCATAAATTTAGTCTTATATTTATGAAACTGAGCCCATTTAAAAAAAAAATATTTACCATATTTAGTTCCAGCATGCAGGCTATGAATTCTGGAAATGAATACTAAAACTGAATTTAGGAATTAAACTCTGAAACTGAATTCAGGAACTAAGTTCTAATTCTAAAATCAAAATATTCAGATTCTAAAATTCAAATTCCTGAATTTTCATTTTCTTTTCATTTGAGTGTTTGAACAGAACGATTTTACAAGGATAAATTTTTTAATATTACCATTTAATTCTGTTATAAGTATTTCACGTCACTATACAAATTCACTATGTATCTCACAACACTTTAAATCATGTATAATGAACGTCACATCACACATACAATTTATATTCTTCTTCAGTGTATCAGGTTTTTTTTTTGTTTAAATGGTAATATTAAAAACAAAAAATTATCCTTGTCCTGAATTTTGTTCATGAACTCTAAAGTTGAAATCGTAAATCAGAGATCTGGATTTGAATCCCAAACATTAATTAAGGAGATAAATTCAGTTTCAAAATCTAGTCACGAAACCAGATCCAGAGTCTAGCATTAGGATTCAGTAAAATCATAGTTTTTAAATCTGAATCTGCAATCTGGAAATAAATCCTGAAACTGAAGTCTGAACCTAATTATGAACCTGAAATTAAGCTCAGAATTCAATTCTAGAAATTTAAACAAAAAGCTCGTAGTTCCCTGTTGTTGCTTTGTTGTTGAACCGGAGGTCGGATTCGAACAAATAAATAGGAACTTTGTAAGACCTTTTTTTCGAATCTAAGTTCGAAGATGCTGTCAAACATGCATATATTTCAAAATGAAAATAATTTATAGGTTAATAAAAGTATCGTCCACAGCTTGTTGTTACTTCTTTCTCCTCTCAAGCAATTCTCAAATTCCATCTCGGAAATAAATCTCGTCTCGTCTTTTGAGGTGATCCAAGTTTCAACCCAATTTTTGATTTCTGCGAAAGAAGTAAACCGTTGCCCTGCCAGATCTGGCTACATCCGTCGAAACAACCAGTAATCAGAAGGAGCAATGTCAGAAGAATGTCAAAATGTCCCCCTTGAGCGTTTCCAAACATTTTTTCATGACTTTGGTGACATGAGCCCAAGCGTTGTTATGCAGGAGAATAACTTCATCGGGGCTACCACGTTTGACATAAAGCCGTTTGGCATAATACCGTTTGGCATAACGACATTTGGCATAATGGTTATTTGGCAGAATGGTTATTTGGTATAATGGTCATTGCTGCTTTATAGAAATTGTTCTAATATACTGCAATTTTGAAAGGTCTAATGCGGCTACGCCTCATCGTTTTTAATGACTTGCTGATTAACTAAGTGATAGTTCCTAGCTTTGGGTAATCCGGGCAAACGCACGCAACTAGACAGAATTGATTTCTGCGGAGGCGCTGCCCCCGCAGTAGCCGGCGCTTCCGACGGCGGGTCGCCTGCGCATTTGAATCATCTATGACGAACAGTATATTGTGCTAGCACTAAGTGAGTTGCTTATATAAAATGATAGTGTGCTTATTTCACCTAATATTATCTAAATATTTGGACCGAGTATAAAATTCACATATTTCGTTCGAATTTTTCTTGAACAGCATCACTCTATCGTAACGCAAACGAAAATTTACAAATTTCGTTAGAAGATGAGCTGCAAGGCGTTCCTGTGTTTTGAATATTTACATTATAAGAATTAAGTGAAAGATTTCTATCTGTTACACTAGCGTAACTGACATTAGAAGAAGACGATGACGAGGTCGATCTACCTGTCAATAAATTGTTTTCGTTAGAAGACGAATTGGCAGGCGTACCTGTTTTTTGTTTTAAATTCGAAGAAATAGGTGCCTTAGAAGAATTAGGCGTGGCATTTGCAACGGTTTTTTGATTTTCAGGTATGTTCTGTAAATTTAAGGTCGTTGATTTGACTTGTTGTCTAAGCGAACGAGCGTTTAAATTTTATTCCCTGACAGGACATTTCAAATAATTGGATTTATGATTTCCATCGCAATTTGAACATGAAAATTTATCAGTGGTTTCATTCATTGGACAAACGTCTTTCGAATGCGATTTACCACAATTCAAGCACCGTATATCCATATGACAATTTTTGGTTCCATGGCCGAAGCCTTGGCAACGACGACATTGCGTTAAGTTTGCAATACGATTATGCCGTTTATAATGTTCCCAATGAATTTTAATGTGGGAAATGAGACGTACTTTTTCTAAAGTTTTTAAATTGTTTACGTCACTTCGATTGAAGTGTATTAGGTAAAGTTCTTGGGAAATTCCAGAGCGTGGTTTAGAAGTACCATTCGCTCTTTTTTTCATAAGTATTACTTGGGAAGGAGCAAAACCAAGCAATTCTTTAAGTTCATTTTTAATTTCATCAGTACTTTGATCATTTGATAAACCTTTCAAGACAGCCTTGTTTGATTTCATATCATATGAATAAAATTTATGAAGTTTCTCGGACAAATATCGGATAAGACGTTCGTAATCTTCCAATCCATCAACCAAGACTCGACATTCTCCTCTTCGTCCGATTTGAAATGAGACTTTTACTTCTGGGAGAAAAGTAGAAAAAATGCTTTGAAGTCGGATATCATCACCGTCACTGGTGGCATAGATTGGTGTTACTTCCCAGAACGACAAGCGTCAATTTTGGGAATTTTTGAAGAATTTTCTTCTATTTCGCTACAATCGGATTCAGGAAAAATCTCGTAAATATTGTTAGACGGCATAGAATCAACGGAAGGGAAATCCGTCCGTTGTCTTTTATTTTTACATTCAGATTCTATAAGATCGTGAATGTTATTAGAAAAATGTTGAATAACGGATTGTGATTAATTCCGTATTGAATTATTTTTAGCCTTAGGCTTGTTGCCTTTCCGGTGGGACGCAGGCATTTTTGAAATGAATGAAATTTTAAATTAAATTAACTAGGCTAAATTAGTCTTCGATTAGACTCCTAGTTTGGTAAAGTCTTGCTAAAGACTGATTTTGTGGTAGTCTTAATAAAGACTGATTAGTTCGAAGAATAGTTCTTTGAATAGTTAGCCTTATAAAAGGGTGATTAATATCTTAGTCTTTAAAAAAACTGATTATATCAGAATATCACTCTTTGTATAGCCTTGAGAAAGGCTGACTAATTGTTAGTCTTTAAAAAGACTGTTAGTGATGCAGGTAGTCTTGAATCAATGAAACTCTAGGTAGCCCGAAAAAATTTCCAAGAGCCAAGAGCTATACGCGTGCGGTGCGAACGAATTTCCAACACCGTAATGCACAGCTTAAACGCATCAATTGCAGCCTATACTGATCGCTTGTTATAGTATCGCTTGGTTGTAGTAGCTAATAGTACACAACACCCTTTTGGTCCCACCAGATGCACAACATGACCTTAAAACTATGAATTTTCGGTTTGGTGTTGATGTTGATGTCGAGTTGATGTTGAGTTTAAAACAATCTTTTTTTGCTGCCTTTGAATCAGCTGCTCGCAGGTGAATAATCGCCATTGAATGTCGCTCGGTTTCAGTTCATAAGGCACCCAACTGCCTTGCTTTTGAGCCATTCTCTACATGTTTAATCATTTTGAATTTTTTTACCATAAACATCCACAAGAATTCTATGCGCTTCAGCTACACTTTTTTTAAACTAAAACTGAAAACTAAAGCTTCTCACAAATGGTACTTAGTTAACTGCTAATAATTAACACAGTGAAAAAAGGCGGGTGGGTAATGTCAGAGACATAACTGGATATCGTGAATACGAAAAAACTGGCACACTACCATCACTTTTTCGAATATCAGTTAGTTGATTGATTGTATGAATAGTGCAAGCTTTCCCCTTTTTCACTAATAGAGTTTGAAGCGATGCACCCACATTAAAGTACAGATTAGTTACATTGAACAGCTACTATTCTACAACTATATATTGAAAACTTGAAACAATTCCTTTTAACGTTCCTAATATAGAAGGCTAGGTACGACAAATTTGTAGTTTATTTATATTGAAGTTATGAATTTCGAAGCTATCTGATTCTTCTCGAAATTTCAGTACGAGACAATTGCAATGGCCTGGTCTGAAATGTATCGACGATCTTCGGTATGCAAGAGTAATATTAATGATAATAATAATGATAATAATAATAATATAAATAATAATAATAATAATAATAGTAATAATAATAATAATAATAATAATAATAATAATAATAATGATAATAATAATAATAATAATAATAATAATAATAATAATAATAATAATAATAATAATAATAATAATAATAATAATAATAATAATAATAATAATAATAATAATAATAATAATAATAATAATTATTATTATTATTATTATTATTATTATTATAAACATTAATCTGTATATATGGCAACCCTCTTTAGCTCCATCTTGATGAATCTTCTGGTGGAAATATTGAGATCTGAGATGGTTCTCGTGTGTATCTTGTTTCGGCAACAGTTGCTCAGAAAATGGTAGGAAAGCGACAAATTTCAACTAGTTCTTTAGGATGATTTTTAGCACTGAAAAGTGCTTTGAATGGGCCTTGCTGGAGCTTTTTCCTGCCTTTCTACCGGTTTTCGGTGTTATCATGCTGACGGTGTCTAGTGCGTTCAGAGTAGCTGAATTAACTTAAATGACGCTATTTCTCACATCACATTTCATTTTATACCTGCTACTGGCAGCGGTGTATGGACAGCCCCTTTGCTAGAATTCTTTTCCTGTACGCAGAACGGGAAACAGTGAGACGACAGGTCCTCGATGTTGCTCTCGTGTGTCTTGTTTCGGGAACAGATGATCAGCAAATGGTAAGAAAAATGAACCACTCAACTTTTATATGGATGCTCTTGTATAGATGCAGACATCTCGCGTTCTGATTGGCTGGTGCTGTCATGGGTTAAATCAAACAGGTTTTTCAATAGTGTACTATTAAAAAACTTCAATGTTGTTGCAATACACGTTCAAGTTGAAAATTTTCGATTCTATTGGCAGTTAGATTATATAAATCCTTCTACAGATTACTGAGCTTTCAAAATACGAGAAAGGCAAACGCGCCTTATGAATTATCCTCTTTGACACTCGTTTGTACCAAACATTTCAGAAAAGTTTAATTTTGAACTATTTGAGATTATGTCACACAACTGAAAATTTTATCATAAAATTGTGATCATATTTCCGATGGCATGTCGCAAGAATTCTGTTGATTCATTAGATACAACAGGAGATATTCACGATCTAAAACTTATCACTCTCTCAGAGGGTAAAATTTGAAAAGGCGCCCCATAGTAAAGTAAGTCGTATTCACGACAAAACCTGTTTTAATCCACCTAGTGGTGTAATGATGCCTTTCTCATATAATTCATACTATCATATATAAAACTGTGGTATTCTTCAAAATAATTTTCTTCGATTATTAGAACAATAACCGAAATCGGTTTGTTTGACCGTCTACTGATAAAAACTATCAATTGGAGAAGATTTGAGGTCGATTAAGAAAAATGTTTAAGGTTTTTCGCCCTTTTCAGTGATGGTATAAAATTTTTAACACACTTTACCCTATATTTCCGGATCCGGAAGTCGGATCCGGATGAAATTCAGGAATTAGGTATGGGACCACAGGACCTTTCATTTAAACCTAAGTTTGTGAAAATTGTTCGCGCCATCTATGAGAAAAGTTAGAACACATATTTTTATTTTTTTTTACACATTTTAACTCATGACTCCGACACCGAAAGTCCGATCCAAATAATATTCAGGAATTTTGAATGGGATCACAAGACCTTTCATTTAAATCTAAGTTTGTGAAAATCGGTTCAACCATCTCCGAGAAAAGTTAGTGCACAAAAACGAACTGAGCCGAATGGTTTATGACACTCGGCCCTCCGGGTCTCGGTTCAAAAGTCGGTTTTCACAGTGATTGCATAACCTTTCTATGTGAGAAAGCAAAACAAGTTTTTTTTTCAACTCGAAACGATATGGATTGAATGATCATGACAGATGTCTAACCTTTTGAAACTATCGACATCAGCTGTTACTGTTCAATATTAATAACTGGATTTGATTTGTTGTAGACAAAATATTAGTAGAACTGACTTTCCAACAAGATAGAACGTTAACAACACCGACATAAAATGAGTTAAATGAATTCAATTCCGAGTCGTTCGTCCCCATTTGAATCCCACAATCTCTCGTTTCAGCTAGTCCGATAATTAACCAACGTCCCTGCTATTTATCCCATCATACCGGACAGTGCTCAGGTGAATTCTCAAACCAATTTGAAGCACGAGGGGAATCACAATCCACCGAACATACTTCAAAGCTTACACGGTGAACACGGTATGTACGGAAACCACTATCGATTAGGTTGGTCCATCAGCGGTCACGACTCGTCATGTATGTACCGCCATTGATTGCGGTCTGATTACATTTCGTCCTCTCTCAATCATCCACATCGTTTCGCTGCAGTTCGTTGCATGCGAGTTCCGAGAGCACGCTGCGCCGTTACATTAATAGCAGATGCTTGTTTATTCATGAAAATGTTATGTAAATATTTGAGAACCTGAAGATAGCTCATCAAAATAATAATAACAATAATAATAATCATCATTTCGATCCATCCACCCAGTGCAGTCCCCTAAAACGGCCGGGCATGATGAGTGAACTCGAACCAGTCGGTCACCTACTGGCTACTGGCTGTATCTTGTTTTACACCAAAGTTCTGGTGTGCGGGTTGCATCAGCAATCGCCAGCGGGCTTAGCTGGACTTGGTCCAGAATCTCTCATCATTCCAGCAGTGACACCAACAGGTCAGCCCGGCACAGTCGTCATCGTCGTCGGTAGCAAGCTATTAATAGTCTCTTACCCGACAAGCTTGTAAACAAACTGTGTTTTGATTACGTCCGCACTCGGTCGAATGCACATCCAATGATCCCAGTCCAAGCAGAGACCGCAGTGCATTAAAATGCTACGACAAGTATATCCATACACTTGGCTAAAATGTCCATTCCGTAACTTTCGGAACATTTGGGTTGGAAATCTATTTTGTTGCTTAGCCCCAAGGGGGTCTGAATATGCTTTTTTGTCGTTCGGAAATTTATCTTACTTTCATATCGCCATAGCGGAGGAAGGAAGTGAGTCCGAAATAACTACGCTGAGCCTTCGGGGGGTCATGAAATGAAATACAAGCTAAATGACAGACATATTCACACCACCAACTAGAAGAATCGGAATTTATGTTTTCATGATTATACACAGGTCCCATGGACCAAAATAATGCTGGTTTTGTGTAGTGAACCATAGCGAAAATTGCACACCTGTGGTTTCTTTGAGTAACCTAATATTGTGAAACTTCGTGTAAACTGATATTCCGGTAAATTATTGTTTTGTATGCACAACTTGTGCATGACTTTGTTTACGCTTTTATTAAACATGTTATTCAAAAACATTGAACTAGTCAATCCTGCGGGTTGTCCGAAGCGTTCATTTGATATATTTCGGGCCCTAACCAATCTGTTAATAATAGGGTAACGGTTCTCCCATTCATATTTTCAAATAATCAGAGATAGAGTTAGGATCCAGGTTATCTCTGTACAATGTACATTTCGTGTCACTATAATTGAAAATTTCTTATTTGAATCGAAGCAAGGATATTGAACCCTATTTTTTCACAATTAGATTAGAAAGCGTTCATTGCACACGTAAAGTTGACGTCAGAGTTAACGCGGAACGCGGAGCGATTCATTGCGAAGTACTGTTTTCGCATCGCATTCACTCTGGCAGGTTTGCTTTGATCAAATGCAACTAGCTCACACGCGCGTCCAGACGCTTCGCGTGACGCTTTCACTCTGACAGTAACTTAAGACCTTTTTTCGCGTTTCGCCTTCGGCTCATCAGTGCTTAAAGCAGTTAATATTGAACTGCCATTCGACGAAGTTTCATGACAAACAAAAGTATTATCAATACGCCCACAGTGCACAGTGGTCCAGGAAGCAAAATTAGCAGGAAACATTTGTTTACACTTTTATTATTGGCCTCAGAGATTTGAAGTCTTCGGCACATTAGTTCCATTTAATAAACTGCGTTTTTCGGTCATAGTGGTTTTAGGGTGGTCCTAAAACAAACTATGAAATAAAAAATTATTTTGAAATCTGGATGAGATAGAACAATGCATTCTTCCACAATAATTTAGAATAATCAATTTAAGGCAACTTTGTCGAAGATATTGGTTGCGTATCCTTCACCATTTTTATATTAGAACGGTTTACATATCCTTAGTTAGGGTGCTTCTTAAAAAACAGTTTTTATTCATTTGAATTTTCTCAATAAAATAATGTTCTAAGAAATTCAGGAGCCTATAAAGATTTTTTTAATACCACCTGGTTCAATAGTTATGTAAGATTTTAACAATAAAATACGCCTTTTTTAAATAACGGTTTCTAAAAATGGGGCAATACGAAAAAAAAATTTTTTAATGCATTTGATAGCTTGTACTATTTCATATAATATGAGAAAAAAATTGTAAAACAGTTATTTTTTTATCTCATTTAAGTCAAAATTTCGTGCAAGTATTTTTGTACGTTATGATATAGCATGATAGCGAAGAATATTTTATTTGAACAATTTTAACAAATCATTTAGGGGTTAGCATAAGTTTGTGCTTAGGGCACATAACCGTTTTCACTTTTCTTTACGTTTCGTCTTAGACTCGTCGGTGCAGAGCAGTTCAAATTGAACTGCTTAATGCAAACTTAAACAGTTCAACTTGAACCGCTAAGCAGACCTAAAGTTAATGCTATTTGCAAAACACTTTTTAATTGGCACATGATAGTTTGTTATACGGACGGTTCTCTTTTGAATGGTCGTGCTGGTACTGGTGTGTACTGTCGTGAAACGAGGTTAGAGCAATCTCTTTGACTTGGTAGATACTGTACTGTGTTCCAAGCAGAAATCTACTCGATTCTGTGTGGAGTACAATTGGCACTTCAGCAGAGGATCTGTGATAAAGGAATTTATTTTTGTTCCGACAGTCAGGCAGCTTTAAAAGCACTCAGTTCGAATGACTCACGGTCGAATCTAGTGATCGTAAGTTGAAATTGAAGACCTTAGCATCTCAAATGATGTTTACTTCTTATGGGTACCCGGCCATTCTTTTATTACTGGAAATGAATGGGCAGATGAGTTGGCTAGAGTTGGCACAACGAATGATTTCGTTGGTCCTGAACCAGCTTTACCACTTTCAACTAGCTGGATAAAGCACAAGATTCGTTCTTGGGCTGCATCCAAACATGCCATCTACTGGCGCAGCTTGCAAACTTGCACTCAGACAAAAGCATTTCTACCAGATTTAAATCCGAAAATGTCAAAATGTCTACTGCATTTCTCCAAGCATCATTGCAGTATTCTGGTCAGAGCTCTGACTGGACATTGCAAACTCAATTATCACATGGCTACTATTCAACGTGCTGAGTATTATTCGTGTGATTTGTGTGAATGCGATTATGGTACTTTATATCATCTGATATGTAACTGTCCGCATTGACGCAACTACGTATCCGGGCTTTTGGTTCTCCATACACGATTGAGTCTGTGTATGCGGAGCTAAAATAAAGGATATTCTCTCATTTCTCACCCAATGTGATAAGGAGCTATAGTCAAAAGGATTCATCGTTTTTCCTGCAGTGAATGAATGCTTTCTGTATTGACCTTAAAAAGATTCTAGCAGATTGTTTGGCATCCTTTATAGGGTGCCGAATTTACTTCTGCTCATACATACTGTGAATCGTTCTGCATTCTTCCGGGAATGCAGAATGATGTCACTTTTGAAAAATCTCTAAATCCTCTTGGGGGTTGGAGAATTTATTAACTGTGCATTTCAGCACCTGCAGATCGTTGGTGCCCGGCTTGGTGGTTCAATGCATAGGGCGCTGGTCTTTCAAGCCAGTTGTCGTATGTTCGAGCCCCGGCCTGGAAGGATTCTTAGTGTCAGTAGGATCCATAGTACTAGCCATGCAATGATTCTGTACACTAAGAATCGGCTGCGAAGTATGTTGAAACAGAAAGGCCAAATTCCACAGAAGGAATGTAATGCCAGAACTTTGCTTTAGATCGTTTGGGATCCTTTCGATTTGTTTTTTATGTATTGTGCTGTTTTTCCACCTCACCCACTTCACAATTCCCTTCCATGTTCCTTTTATCCTTCCCTTTCCATCAGGAAATTAATGGGAAGCTACGGCAAGGTACAAACCTCCAAATAACTAGGGGAACGTGCCCCTCGAGCCAATTAGTTCTGATTCCTGATTGGGTACTCAAAGCTATCAGTACCGATTTTGATCGATGTGATTTAAAGATCACTGATAAACTGATCTTTAAAAAATCCGATCAGTAGTAATATTGGAAAAGATCACAAGCGGTCTTCTTCGGCAGTACTCTCGATTTAACAATTTTGTCGAGAAAAATGTTCCGAACAGTTCTTAATATCGTAGTGAGTTCCACAATTTAGTCTTTCTGAAAGGCAGGAAGAATCCCGTACAGCATCCCGATAGTTTCTTTCAATGAAATGCAAATCCAAAATGAAATAATCGACATTAAAATTCTGTATGCAGCTATTTTTATAGCCGTTAGGACCGCCCATTAGTGAAAAAGCTACAAACGAAATCACGTGAAAAGAAACCTCTTAGCAAAAATTGGATCAGTTTGGCTTCTATCGCCACTGCGAGCAGATGTATTGTGTGTCGTTTGCAAGCTAGTTTCGCCTCCGACAAGAGCGATTACGTCGCAGCTACCAGTTGTTTGCATTGGTTAAAAAAACAACGAAAAGAGGACAACGGTGGAGAGCATCACACAAAATCAGCCGTTCTAATGGCTCTCAAAGTTTTCTAAAAAACTATTAGGATTTCTTGCTCGCAAATCGAAGGTATCCTCAGTTTAGTGCAATTCTAGAAGAGTTTGATTAGATTTGTGCACTTTTCGCTATGTGAAATTCACAGTCATCGTGATCAAGTGAAGCCTTCTTTGTTTTTGCGAAAAATGTGAAAGAGGGGAATGCTTGCATAATTCATACAATTGATCAACAAATCGATATTCGGAAGTGTTAGGAATCATGTCAGTTATTTTCGTATTCACGACATCCAGTTATGTCTCTGACATTACCCACCCGCCTTTTTGCCTTTCTCTATAGAAAGGGATTAAAATTGCTGGAAAAACCGACTTTCGAACGGAGCCTCGGAGACCCATAGTGTTGTATACCATTCGACTCAGTTCGACGAGATCGGAAAATGTCTGTGTGTGTATGTGTGTGCACTTTTCGAAGATATTTGAACGCGCTCAATTTTCTCAGAGATGGCTGAACCGATTTTAACAAACTCGTTTGAAAGCTACTGTCGGGCCATTGATGAAGTTCGAAGATCAAATGGCTGTGACTTTTGGTTCCAGATATATGATAGTATAAGTGACGTAACCGACAAAACACGTTGATTTTTACCGCTCTTATATGTATAAGGGTGCCGAAATTTTGGGATCACCTCTATTTTCGTTAAGTTCTAGTGCTCAAAAGTTTAAGCAACTCGAAAAAACCTTCATGCAAAATTTGACCTAAATCGGACATGCTTAAGGGGTGCTGCCCGGTGGTAAAGGTTTGACAATTTTCGATCATGAAAAATCACCATAGGGGGTAGTACATGAAATTTCCAAAATCGAAAATTTTTTTAAGCTGAAACTCTTAAAACTGCATGAAACATCGAAATTTAGTGTCATCTCAAGAATAATTTTTTTTGAAAAAATCAACTTTCTGGGACTTAGAAAAATTTTCATATTTTTCTAAGTCCCAAAAAGTCGACTTTTTCAAACAAAAATTTTTTCGAGATGACACTAAATCTCGACGTTTCATGCAATTCTTAGCCTTTTGGCATCACAAATTTTTTTTCGATTTCGATTCCCTATGGTGATTTTTCAAGATATATGAAAATTCCACTAAGTAGACTAAGAAGGCTTTTTTTAGATTAGCATCACTGATTACAAATAGGCAACGCAAATGTCAAGCACTAGTTTGGAAAAATGATGTTGACTGTGTGACATAAACACTGAAGCATGCTTTTGTAAACTACTTGAATCAATCTTAATCAATTGGTGTCAAAATTGGTATCCGAAATTATTTAATAAAAGTATGAAATATATTTTCATGAGACTGTTATGAAAGAAGAGGAAGGCATTATCACACCACTAGGTGGATTAAGAAGGGTTTTTTATCTTAATTTTCCAACCCTGTCTGATATTACCCACCCGTCTTTTTGTTTTAATTTTACTTTACATTTGAAAGTTTACCCGGGCTTGCTCCGTCTTCCCTTACAAAGTTTCATTCAAAATGGGATATCCGAAATTTGATGGCTTGTAACTCTGGTCAGAAGCAAGTTTTCAACGTTTGTTTCCGCGAAATTTTATAGGCTTCAATGTAAAATCTGATGTCGTAACTATTCTTAGAATTATTGTCTCCTGGAAACGACAATTATTAATAATCGTCTTAGTATTTTTTTTCTTCTCTTTCATGCGCCACATTTCACCTGATAGCAATAAACAATTATATCATTCCCCTCGGAACGGCCAGTGTTTTGAAATAATCTTCGGCATGTATCGTATTTCGGCAATCCGTCGCCACCCACCAGCTGCTGGTCTCAATTGAAGTGTAGCAGGAAATCAACACGTGCCGAGTAGAATGTCGTCACATTCATTGCTTCCATGCGACCGACCGGTCGGCCACTCTCCGATGACCATCGAGGCCAATTTTGCTTTTCGTGCCGGGGGTTCATGACACAATCGGCCGGGTAGCTTTTCCCGCTCGAATGGGGTGTCAAACCAAACAGAGACAATAAATAATTTGCCTTGACTAGCACTGCACTTCTCGCCGTGCTCCCCACCCCCCCCGAAAAGGGACGGACACTGGAGCAGAGATGACTAATTCCGTGTTCCACAGCCCGGTGCGCCTGTGGTGAGTTACAGCTGCAATGAAACTGCACTATGGACACCCTTTTTACGCGTGATCTAGCTTCGAATAATTCTAGCTCTTGACGTACATCTTGATACATCGGGACAATCTCATTTACACACTTCAGCGCTGACAGTTCGTTCAATATTTACCTCGGTGAAGTGATACAGTGTGTAATTGATATTTTTCCATTAGATTCGTTTGGTCGGAAATCGAATTGTGTTTGGTGAAAGCCTAGGGGCATGTCACAGGAAACCAAATATCTACCAGCGTTTCGAGAGTTTGATGAACTGATATTCATTGATCAATCGCTATCAGTCACCGTTGGTTGTTTGTCAACTGGATAGGATCGAGCAAATCTATATACATAAAGCATTATCTATAGTTACGCGAAAGAGTTTATTTCATCCAGGAAGAAAAAAATTAGTCTCGATATCAGCTGTAGCCAACATAATAACTGCCATTGGGAATTACAGCTGAACGGTAACGAATTCGCTTCAAGAAAATACTTATTTCCAACGCACCAGCGAGGAAGCTTTTTCGCAAAAGATTTCCCATATTTACAAAACACAATTCCATTTAGAGAATTTATGTGACAGACAAGCATAAATATGTCACACGCAACGGTAATCTTCACGGAGTAAACCATTATTCATCGCATAACAACGCGGGTGACCGCGGGAATGCCAAATGCGGACCGCCAGCTTCCCTCCCCCATCTCAATTTCAGGGAACCAAAGAATCTCGGTTGGTTTGGTTCGGATCGATGGCGGAAAGTTAATTGCTTCTTTTTCTTGAACGGGGCCCGAACGGTTAACCGAAAACATCTGTGAGAGTTGTTGTCCGCGATTCAATATAATTTACCCTGGACATGCTTTGATTTGGTGTGGCCGGTTGTCCATAATGTCACCCGCAAATTGCAGAGTCGAATTCATCGCTGCCAGTAACTCGTTAGTCCACGTTGCGGTTGAATGTTGAAAAATGTGTGCGCCGTAAATCCTGCTTCCAGCAAACTACAAAGTCGGAACCGCAGTTTGATGGCCGAAATGGAGTGCCAATGTCAGCGTAAATTATCTTTATTTTCCTTTATATTTTAATTAACTTCGATATTACTCATCCTCATCCCCGCCGGTTTCCGATAGACCGACCGAACGTTCCGACGCAGTGGTTTCGATTCTCTGTTCGCCCCGGGTGGCGGGGAGGGAGGCGGGTTTGGAGCAGCCGTACGTGCTCTTGTAACTGCGTTGGAAAGCAAAGAAAGAGGATGGTGGCGAAGAAACCAAACACAAAGCACCCACCTTTCGGTATCAACCAGGAAGCGACGTGAGAAAGTGACAGCGCAGCGCTCAAGGAGATCCACGGCCAGGGCTGCCGTGCGTCACCATTACCAGTGTCTCAGTGTGTCGTAGTTTGTGCGTTTTTTCTTCGATTCTCAGCGAACAATTTATTGTGATTTTAATTACAGTTGACGACAAATGCACATCTTTAGGGTTTGTTCTGTGAGCTGCAAGGGCAGAGAAGGGAACTTCTCGCAGTGCTCGGTAAAATATATTAAGCTTTCATGCGGCAGAATAGTCGCAAGTAAAATCTCGTGTAATTTAATTGCAGATAAAAGTTTCTGAGAATGTCACGTGCTGGTGAACTCACTTTGCGTGTTAACGTTGAAGCCATTGAATCGTTTCTATCTCTACAGCGCATGGTATCTGAACTGAATGTTCATACTTTATTTTTCAACTGAAAGAATAAATGCTATCCTGCAGTTACAGTAACTAAGTAATTATATGAAATCCATTCATCGCCATTTGTTTCGGTATTCATTCTTCATAGGGCAACTGCTTCCTCAATCATCTCAGCTCCACTATTCATCTCATATAAGGAAATAAAAAACCCAGTGACTGAAAAAATCACTTCCGAGATCATTAAAAAAGCATCTACAAAACTTTGAATCTCGAAGTTCACAAGTGATTTTTTGTGTCAGCGAAACTTGATGACGAATTTTTACCCACCAAAATACCGAAATAGAGATAATCGAAGGAGGCAGGAGTCTTCGATGATATTTCGATGCTGGATTCTCACTACGCATCAGTTCGACACCGAAGTGATTCGTGCAAAATTTAATTATTATATTTTCATCAATAAAAAAAGCTCTACTAAATAAATTCGCAGCTAAACCGCAACTGAGGAATAATAACTGCGATATTTTCGATGCACGTAGGGTGGTCAATATGAACAATAATATTTTCCACATTCCATACAGTGATTACAGGGGAGAAAGCAGCTTTCATTCCTGGCTGATTACACTGAACTGTTTTGGTTAAACCCAATAAAATGTTATTTATCATGAATTTGATTCATAGAAGTAACAGGAGCGCAGAATTGTCAACATGTCTCGAACATACAGTAGGCGTAGTGTTTAAATTGTGCTTTTGAATTGGCATATCGGTAGTCTACGTTCCTGTTACTTCTGCGTACGTTATTCATGCTAAATTGGCAAATATTTTTAATCAGCTGTATGACATAATGTTTTTGTCTTTCTCATATAGAAAGGTTATGCAATTATACCATTCGACTCAGTTCATCGAACTGATCAATGTCTGTATGTGTGCCCGGAAGTATCGGAAATAGTGGTCATATATACCAAAATGGATCTCACTCACTTTTCTCAGCGATGGTTTGACCGATTTCCACAAACTTAGATTCCAATGAAAGGTCTTCCGGTCCCATAAGGAATTCCTCAATTTCATCTGGATCTGATTTCCGGTTCCGGAGTTATAGGGTAAAGTGTGTTCAATATTGTACACCGTCACTTAAACTGGCGGAACAAAAACCGGAAAAAATGTTATAAACTGGACTCTAAACCGTTATTCCCAATCTTAGGGTCAATTTAAAGGTCTTATGGTCCTACCAAAAATTACTGCATATTTTCGGATGCAACAAACATGTAAATCGTCATTTAGAGTGCGTACTAGAAGAGTTTGTATGTCATGTTAGTTGGTGGCCGTACGAACCGACTTTGATTATACCGGTTCTCGGGTTCCGGTGCCGGAAGTGCATATAATAGTGAACCCACTTCGTTTTCTTAAGGATGACCTACGCAATCAAGGCACTGTTTTATTCTGTTTGTTATACTAGTTAATGCACAAACAATCTCTTGGTTTTTTTTTCAAAAATCGAAGAGAAAAATTTTGAATAGAATACCAAAATATTATATGTACATGAGAAAGGCAGCATTACACCACTAGGTGGATTAAAACAGGTTTTATTATCATTCTCATTCTCTTTATCAGAGCCGTAGTGCTGCCCGAGGCAATCTCAAAAATATTCGCCCCACAATTTTTTTAAAAAGCACCGTTAAGACGACCACATATTATTTTATTTTTCAGTAAGATTAACCCAAGTAATATTTTGGATTTTAATAAATACTTGTAGAAATTTTGAGTGTTACATCTTTAATCTTGTATTGAAACTACAAACTCCGCCAGTGAATAATTGTTCGTTTCGTTTATAAAGAATCTGTATGAACCTGCGTTTATTCTATTCCGAAATAATTTAAAATCCAAGAAAGTTTTAAAACCTGATGGCTTCCTCTGATGAATGCGCTTTTATTTTTATCGTGAATATATGGATAAAAAAAATTATAACTATTTGCTTTAAAATAATGAGCTTTTGGCAAGAGCTTGCATGATTCACAAACATATTTTTTGTGATTCATCGTCATTTTGGTCATCGTCAAAGCTTGTGTGTTCTGGAAATGAAACATGAAAGTCGATCAAAATTCCTCCTATTTGTATTTTGAGGTTTATTTGATGTCAATAAATGCTAGAGTAGAACATCAAAATGGCGAACATGAAATTTTGGGCTGTATGAAAGGCATCGACTAATCCATCACGCTATGACCGTCCCCTGATTCTAATTATTCTATTTTTGGTGAGTTGCAACGCAATCGAACACCAATAGTAAGACCAAAGTCTTGCTAAGATATTAGTCCGCGCAAGAGGTTTTATAAAAGCTTTAAAAACGACCTACAAACTTTTATATTTCTTGCCAAACGATGAATTGATTATAGTTTTCATGAAACAGACAATCATTGTTGAATTAATTACGTAACATTATACATTACAATTAAAACTTAAAACGTAAAGACATTCGAATTAATACTTGGGTATATGTTATATGTGCATAGCATGAAACACTGCAAGGGATAGTTATTTATATTTGTTCGAACTGTTGACGTAGGACTACACAATTATTGTGTAGTCGCTATTAATTTCTGTTTTGAACATTCAGGAAGCAGTTATCTTTTGTGTTCCTCATATCCTTAAAGACTATCCCAGAAAGTATGGACGCAACCAAAAACCGCTGCCATTTCGCAATGGTTCAGAATCTGTCAATTTTTATGGCTGCGTCCTGTTGTTTACACACTTCTCTAACCAGTTGTGCAGTTGTTTATTCGTTTTTATTAGTTTGTTTCGAAATGCGTGGATTTCAGCAGAACAACGTCGAAAAATTGTGTACAAATGGTGCACAGAACGCGGACTGATAGAAAGATAGCAAAAATGGAAGGAGTAAGTGAAAAAGCCGTGCGAAATGCAATCAGGAAGTTCGGTGAGGATAACACCTTTGAGGATAAACCGAAAACGGGTCGAAAAAAGGTCCTACGAACCCTCAGTTGGATAAACGTATACTGAAGGCGTTCGAGCAAAAGAAGGAGGTTTCAGTTCGGGATGTGGCAAAAAAAGTGGGCACTTCGAAGTCAAATGTTCTTCGTGCAAAAGAATGTTTGAATTTACGAACCCATAAGAAGCAGAAACAACCAAACCGTAGTCCGAAACAAGAAGCATCGATCAGGCCGAGGGTTCGAAAGCTGTACAATACGATTCTTGCTGGAAATTTGAACTGCATAATCATGGACGACGAAACCTACGTGAAACTCGACTACAAATCCTTGCCGGGACCACAATATTATACGGGCAAGTGTTCAACCAGTCCGAGACATCGATTGAAGTCACAAAATGTGATGAGAAAGCTATGATCTGGCAAGCAATTTGTAGCTGCGCGTAAGATTTCGAAACCCTTCATCACCACTGCTTCAATTAACAGCGAAATATACATCAAGGAATGTTTACAAAAATGACCTCTACCCATGATTCGAAGCCACAAGGATCCTGTTGTCTTCTGACCAGATCTTGCTTCTTGTCACTACTCGAAATCAACGGTTGAATGGTATACCACCAAAAATGTCACTTTCGTCCCAAAAGACATGAATCCATCAAATTGCCCACAACTTCGACCAATTGAGGAATTTTTGACATTAACGAAGGCACATCTTAGGAAACATACCTCGGCAGCCGAAACCATTCAACAGTTCGAAAAAGAAAAAAAAAAGTGTAAAAACTTGTCGCCAAGAAGTCTGTACGGAATTTAATGAGGAACGTTCGCAAGAAGGTGCGCCCGCTAGTCTACAATGGCTGAGTAGCAAATGTTGAGAATAATATTCTGTTGTTGTAGTCCAATATTATAAGTATATCGAATAAAATTTGAATATCTAACACTTGTGAATTATTTACAGCGAAATCAAAGTGCGTCCATACTTTCTGGGACAGTTTATTTGTACCACGGTTAAATATACTCTTTCAGATTTCCTATGACGTAACGTTAGTTTGTTCATGTTGATTTTGAAAGGTTTGTAAGGCGAACGGCGCATAAAAATCCACCGAAGGCCCATTTGCTGATGAGCACAGAATCCTTTACCAAGGCGGGAATGAGCCACACAGAGTATAAGTCAATTTAATACTTATCGTCTTCACTGTTAAGGGAAGCTATGAGAGCGGCTTGGTAAACACACAATATTTCACATAGTTTGTTATTAATTGAAGTTTCCACCATCAGTTATCTTGAATATATTTATCTACTTCGAACGATGTGGCCCGATCTCTTTTTAAATTGCGATTTCAAATTGAGTGTTTTGAACACGCACTCCTATTTAGCAAACAAAGATATAATTCTATGTCAAAATGTGCGATACAAGTGCAGTAAATAATAGTAAAGAAATGTACGCACATATACATTTCATTGAATTTGGATCTCTCAATAGCAAATTTCCGGAAATAGGAATTTTTGCAAATCAATCTAAAAAAGTCATAAGTTTCAAAAAGAGCACTGTACATACGAGGTCTGTTCAAAAAGTTCCCGGAATTTTTCAATTGCGCGCGTCTGGAGAGTCCGGTGGTCAAATTTTTTTTTTATTGTGTTGGTACATATGTCCCTAATGTATGGTGAAAATTTCAGCTGTATTCATTGTTTACATTCTGTCTTGTAGCGGCTGGTGTAGACGTGTTTTTTTTGAGCTCGGCGATTTTTGTTAGTTTGAACAATGGAAGAATTGAAGAGTCAAAGAATTTGTATTAAATTTTGCGTGAAAAATGAAATAAAGTGTAACCAAGTGTGCGAAATGGTACAGAGAGCCTACGGTGAGTCTGTTATGAAAAAAACAAGTGTTTACGAGTGGTATAAACGTTTCCAAGATGGCCGCGAAGACGTTGAAGACGACGAACGCTCCGGTCGACCCAGCACGTCAATAATCGATGAAAATGTGGGAAAAGTGGAAAAAATGATTATGGATGATCGCCGAATCACTATTAGAGAAGTTGCTGATGAAGTTGGCATATCAGTTGGCTCATGCCATCATATTTTTTCAAATGTTTTGGGCATGAAACGAGTGGCAGCAAAATTCGTTCCAAAACTGCTAAATTTTGATCATGATTTTCTGGCTAAAAACAAGACTTTAATCATGCCCCAACCTCCTTATTCACCAGATATCGCTCCGTGTGATTTTTTCCTGTTCCTAAAGTTGAAGAGACCCATGAAAGGACAGCGTTTTTCATCGATTGAAGAGATAAAGGCAGAATCGCTGAGAGTGCTACAGAGCATTACAAAAAGTGACTATCAGGGGTGTTTCGAAGACTGGAAAAAACGCTGGCATAAGTGTATTATATCTAGGGGGGATTACTTTGAAGGGGACTATATAGATGTAGACGAATAAATAAATATTTTTTTAGAAAAGTGAGACTTCCGGGTACTGTTTGAACAGACCTCGTACAAAATCAGGGTAATTTTATGTCGTGAATACAACTTACTTTACTATGAGGTGCTTTTTCGGTGATATGTGTCTTCGGAGATATGATCAGTAATTTGTTGTAAAATTTTCGCTAATCATTTGAGATTTAAATTCTATAAAATATTTCATATGTATGGAAAGTCGAAATTTTATGCTTTGTATTTTTTTCTAGCCGGGGTTATTGACACGTTCAGTTCAGACCAGAATCCCATGCTAGAGTACTATTCTGAAATTCGGTTTCAGAATCCAAGATCAATTTTTTTTTGTATTTTTAGAATCCTGATTTCAAATTTAGTTCCTCGTCCTTAGGCCAGAATCTAGTCTCCGAATTCTGAAACTGGAACTGAAACTGAATTTCAGCACTCGACTCTAAACCTAAATTTTAAACACAATATCTGAAATTGAGATCAAGATCTTGTTTCTGGACCTGGACTTTGGAACTAGATTTCGGAAATGTTTTTTGAAACTGAATTATGAAACTAAAGATCTGGTACTTCAGGCCGAAATCCAGGATTCAGATAAAAAATTTGTTATATTTGAAGAATTCAGTTCTAAAATGCATTCAAAAATCCACGTTCAGAATTCAGTTCGGTTGGGTTCAAATGTCAGTTCCACAATTCTAGAAGTGTAACTGAATTCAGGAACTAGAATCTGAAATATTTTGATCTGAATTCTCGAACTAAATCTCGGAGTTAAATTCTGGATCCTAATTTGAAAACTGGATACTAGACTGGAACTTTGTAAATAAAATACAGAAGCAAACCAAAATCTGGGTCCAGAGTTCAGTGCTAGGATTTAGGGCCCTTATTACCGTTCTCACTTCCACTTTCACATTCACTTCACTTACATGTCACTTCATTCGATTTTCCCTATTACCAGTATCACACATAGTGAAGTGATCACTGTAATGGAAAAAAAAAAACTAATATTTTCAACGAAATGTTGGTGGCGTGATGTTCACAATGACATCAAGTTCATCCAAATAATTACTTTTCTCTTTGAAGCGACTTCCGTGCTAAGGACCTAAATTCACTTCACTCGATTTTAACCGTGAAGTGATACCGATAACAAGGGCCTAGATTTAGGATTCAGTGTCTAACCGGAATCCTGTTCTCGAGTTCAGTTCCAAAACACATGTTCAAAGCTCAGTTCTAGAATTCAGTTTGAGAATTCGGTACCTGAGTCCAGTTCCAGAATCTAGCTACAAAATTGAGTTTCAGAGCTCAGATTTAGAATTCAGCTCTAGCATATTGATTCGAAATGTGGACGAATTCTAGAATTCAGATTTTTAATATCAAAGAAATTGAACCATCAATTTTATTCGTATTCACGGCATCCGGTTATGTCTCACAACATTACCCACCTATCTGTTTTGCATTTAGAAAATCAAAGCTCTTCACTAGGTTTGCAGGTTTGCTCTTTGGGAAGGTCCAAGTGTACAATAACTATCGAGAAAAGGGCGTCTCTTGTTCTTGAAAAATAATTGTTACGGTGGTCACTGAATGGCGGCTCTGTATTATTAATGGCTGCTGGTGACAGTGGTAATACTATCTGAATTATCAGAAACTTAATACAATTTAAATGGGTTTCCCGGAAAAAATCGCAAAGAATCAATTTCTTCATAAACTATTAATACAACTAATTTTTACCAATTCCATCATGTTTTGGCGCCCCGAGGCGGTCGCCTCACTCGCCTCAGCCTCACTACGGCACTGATCATTCTAACTAATATTAATCACAGCAATTGCTGCTGTTATTAATGATATTACTCCCGCGGTGCACGGATAAAAATCTATAACCGGTACCATGATTTTTTAATCATGAAATCATGAACCATGCCTTCTCATGAAATTTTATAGACAAAATGATTGATATTATGAAAATTTTAATGAAAGATGTGTTATTGTGCATGATACCAATAATTTTGCTCATGAAATCATGACTTATTATTCATGATAGACATGATTCATGATTTCATGATTTTTAATCATGGTGCCGGCAATAGATTTTTACCCTGTGGTGTCGAATAAATTTCAAATACATAACCAGTATTGATTTGCCTATCAACAGCCCTAAGCTCACTGAACATATTCAGAAAAGTTTAGTTTTTGTTCATCGGTGAGTTTATTCATTATTGGTCGTCAAATGGTGAGATAACTAAGTCCTCACAAGTCCCTATCTCATGCCTCCCCGAGCGTCTATGATGACATTTGGTCAATAGAACGGCGTCGACTGGGTGCTATCGCCTTCTGCGTTAGTAGCAGAATGAGAGGGTGCGAAATGGCTTGTAGGTTGAAGCCCATCCTAAAGTGCAATGTTTATCATAGTATATTGTAACATATAATTCTGTCGTTTATTACATCATGTATTATTAGTATTATTTTTATTATGAGAAGAGCGTAACTTACACTGCGACATTACTGTTATAATTATATCATAGCATATTGTTTCATATATTATCGTCCTACACTATTTTATGTTATTATGGTATTATACTGCATTGCATCATAGCATATTATATTATATAATTATATTATATTTTATTATATTATATTATATTGTATTCTACTATATTATGTTATATTGTATTGCATTATGTTGTATTATATTATATTATATTATATTATATTATATTATATTATAGGGTTTATTATGAGTAGTATTACGTACCTCTGCGCAAAATATAAATTTGTTTTCCTTATAAGTTATCATTTTTAAAGTAATCTTTTAACTAACTATCAAGGTCGTTACAAGGTGAGCTTGGTCCTCACTGGTTCCTGTTTCATGCCTACACGTGTGTCTGTGGTGACAATTGGTCGATGGAATGCGTTGATGGCAGAATGAGAGGATGAGAAATGACATATAAATTCAAGTAATATAATATCATAGCATATCGCAACATATCATTTTATTCATTCTATTATTTATTATATAATTCATTGTACTATATTAGATTCGTTTTTTATTATTATTTTCATTATTATATTTACTGTTATTATTATTAATTTGTCTTCAATAATAATAACATATATTATTTTTATAGATGTGGATATTATTATTGTTATTAGAAGAGAAATATTCTACTTCCTGCAGTATTGCGAAGATAGAAGAGCATAACTGACACTCTACACTGAATGTTATTTTATATATTGTTTTATGATATATTATATTATATTGTATGACATTGTATTATATTATATTAAATTAAAATATATTATATTATATTATGTTATATTGTATTATTTTGTAATCTATTATATCTTTTCATGTTATATTAATTTCATTACACTATGTTTCATTGTATTTTTCAATATAAAACATTTTGCACGGGGTCGTAAAGGGTAGGGAGCATCAGGGCATCGGACGAATTGACGACTGGACGAGGGATTGTGGATAGCCAGCCCAAGTCACTTGAAGGAAACTTGTTTCTTTCTGAAGGTTTGAAATGAGTCTGACGCGCCCTTCTCAAACAAACCATCAGGCGGGTTCAAGCATGTATAGCGATATGCTTCATCCATGCACTGGATATTATGGTTGGAAGAGCATCTTTTATTCCCGCGGAATACGAGTAAGTAACTCTACTTACATATCCGCCCAACCCTTTTTGTTCGCTTTTCGGTAACAGCTATAGTAAGAAAGTGAATGGATGAGTCATATCGGGGCTACTGTAAGTCTACCCGCATCCACTGGCAAGTCCTTGAACTGATGGTGGCTTCACTTCACATCACATCACATCACATCGGTGAGTTTATTCATTATTTATTCTGCAAAGGGTCGAGATACAACGGCTATGAAAACTCATTTCCCAAAAATCTTCGGTTCGAGAATCATATATAATATTTAATGAGCGAACTTTTTTCTTCAATATCATCGAGCAGAATCTTTGCTAGTGAACTTTTCATAACTGATTTTTTGCAATTTGCAATCAGTTTCAGTGAGAATCACGTTGTCAAAAAATCAGTACTGAACTTTTCTGCAGTGAGTTTTCTGATCGATGATTTTTTTGTCTAAAAATAACTTGTGAATATTTTCAGTCGCAATTTTCGGAATAATCATTTTTCACCAACACTGATCCATAGTATTTTTTTATAGTGATTGGTGTTGCACCCAAACTGGAAGATTCTTTTTAAATTTAATGTTGTATTAATCATTTAGGGGTTAGCCAAATTTTGTGCTAGGGCACATAACCGTATTTCATTATTTTTACGTTTCGTCTTTCACTCATCAGTGCAGAGCAGTTCAAATTGAACTGCTTAGTGCTAAACTCGGCAGTTCAATTTGATTAATTAATGTTGTATTAATGGTTTGTAACAGCTTCATGCTTCTGGGAGATGCTGCGACCACTACAATGTTGGTTTGCTTCGATTATCGCAGTGCATTTGTCCACATTTCTGATGACGGGCTTGTCAGTGCCAGGTGCATTTGTGACATCAACATTTTCTGAACGGAATAGACGATTGAAAACATACATCGTTAATATTTCAATTTTTCAATGCCATCATAAGAGCTGCATTGTATTGAGACTAAACAGCCAAAACTCTATCACACCTGAAGTGATAGTCACTCATCATTCGGTTGGCTATAGTCAATTACTTCAGTGTCGCTTTCCAATGATTCCCACCGTTCGGAATGGACGTTGTCTAGATTCGGCTAAGAATAGCAACACGCCCAGGCGCCTTCCTAGCGAACCCAAAACAAACGTACAGAAACCAGTTCCACAGCATGTCCAGTGTGTCAAACATGTCTCAAAAGTTTCAAAATAATCATGCCAGTGATCGAATCGAACCGGTTTTCACTTGGACGCCCTCTGGCTACAGCAGCACGGCGGTTGCAATCCACCAAACCAACAACGCTGACGCTATCCAGGAGGCGTACGGCCGTAAATTAAAGTCTCGGAACTGGACAACGGAACGCCCGCGGATCGATGGCAGCGGGATCGAGGTTCGATTTAATCTGTGGCTGTCCAAACCGTCGAGTTTGCCTTTGGAGCACGCGCACCCAATGTTTACCGCTGTCTAAATATGTTTGGAAGCATTAACTAGAAATCCACCGAAAAGCGCCACCGGGCCTATCATTCGTGGACTTAGTTTTCGGGCCCCTCTCCGGGCACACACACACATGATATGAGAGGTTCGAAGTTGTTTGACTTTCTTTTTACTTTGTTTCTTTTCTTTCTTCGCCTGATCTGCCTAAATGGGCTTGCTGTCCGATGAGTTGGATGAAAAATAGTGCGTAATTTTCTCTGGTAGCAATGCTGATAGATTATAGGCACCTCGGCGACAGGTTCGGGCTGTTGATGGGATGTATGTTAGTCGCAGTGCCCCGTAGCTCTGGCATGGAAACGGGATGCGAGGAGGAAAACGTGGCTAATCCAAAGTAGCGTTAAATTGTTCAGCTGACCCAAATCGTGCCTAGCGTTAGATTATTATCACGCCGTTTGCTTTCCTTCGGGGCATATTTGGTTGAAGGCTATAAATCATTAGTCATAATTATACAACTTTCTTCTTCAGTTTGTCGAAGCACGGTACTCGAAGCGGACGGCCAGAGAATGGATATGATGGTTTTGATGAATCGGTTCGTTTATCCCGTCGAACAAATATTTGCTAAATAAGATTTAGAAACTAATGGAGATTCGCACTGCAAACAATTTTAAATTACGATGAAGTAAACAAAGCGGAAAAGTTTCCTATTCCTAGAATTGGTCCCACTGATGTACGGATGTCCGTAGCAGCAACGTGACAGTCGAGCGTTCGCCTAGAGTTCCTAGAAAAAAAAACATTCATCTAGGCGAAGTACCAAACCATTTTACTTCTCATTATGCCTAGTGATAGGTTTTCTCCTCGTGGCCACTCAAAACGACACGAGCGCACGTAGCACTTCACTTCCGCGGCAGGCAACAAGTGCAGCGACTGTAGTTTTCACTTTCATCTAGACAGCTGAGTTGGATGATTAGTTCCTGGAGGTGATGTCATTCCAGCTTGCTATTGGTATTGGGTGATCTGATTTTGTGCATTTAGTTGCAGAAGAGGTAATCCTTTTGTTGACGAAAAAAAACTATTAGGTTCATAGATCGAATTTAGATCTCAGTATTTTCTTAGAACGTTCCTGGAAGCAAAATTTACGAAACAACGTCGTGAGCCAGTGTACATCTGTGCACCAAAATAAGGCTAGTCAAGTTAACAAACTAAGCAAAGCGGTAAAATACTTCGAACAATTAAATATCCAGAGTCGTAAATTTTCCTTCAATTGAAAACTGGCATGGCCTCCTCATTGGGATTTCTGTCAACCAACGGGTAGATTTGGAAGATCAATGCGGAACACCTGCTCGTATGGGAAGTAATTCAGATTTACTATTCTGATAGCTAACCTGAAGAGTGCGATCAATTAAATAATTTTGAATCATTTTGATCAAATAAATGGGAAACTGGAAATCAGACATTTTTGCTATTAAACCTTTGTGCCAAACACTGTCGAATGCTTTTTCTATGTCTAAAAGAGCAACTCCAGTGAATAACCCAGAATATTTATTTGCTTTTATCATGTTCGTAACTCTTACAAGTTGATGAGTAGTTCATTGTTCATGACGAAATCCAAACTGCTCTGGTAAAAAAATTGAATTCTCATTTATATGAGACATCCTTCTCAACAAAATATTTTTTTCAAAAAGTTTACTGATAGAAGAAAGTAAGTAAGTGTTTCTGCTGGCTTTTTATCAGGTTTGAGGATAGGAATTACTTAAGCATTTTTCCATCTTTTTGGGAAGTAAGCTAATGAAAAACACTTGTTGAAAATTTTAACCAAGAGTCTCAAGGCAACATCGGGAAGATTTTTAAAAAGAATATTAAAAATTCCATCATTACCAGGAGCCTTCATGTTTTTAAGTTTCCTAATGATTGACTTAATTTCTGCAAAATTCGTCTCAATAATGTCATCTTGTAATAACACTTGAGTTGAAATATATTTCAGTGAGGCTTCATTTTCAATAGGACTCAAAACGTTCAAATTAAAATTGTGGAAACACTCCTGAACTGCTGAGCAAGTTTTCGAGCTTTTTCGCCATTTGTAAGAAGTATTTGATTTCCTTCCTTGAGAGCAGGAATTGGTTTCTGAGGTTTCTTAAGAACCTTAGAAAGTTTCCAGAAGGGTTTAGAATATGGTTTAATTTGTTCAACTTCTTTAGCGAAATTTTCATTTCGCAAAAGAGTAAATCTATGTTTAATTTCTTTTTGTAAATCCTTAACTATGTTTTTCATAGCAGGATCACGAGAACGTTGGTGTTGTCGTCGACGAACATTCTTCAACCGAATGAGCAGTTGAAGATTGTCATCGATGATAGGAGAATTTAATTTAGTTTGAGCTTTGGGAACTGAAAGATTTCTAGCTTCAATAATATAATGATTCAAATTATCGATTGCTGTGTCGATGTCCGCAGAATTTTCTAAAATAGTTTCATGATCCACATGATTTTCAATGTGAGATCTGTAATCCAACCAATTAGCTCTATGATAGTTGAATATAGAACTAATTGGATTAATTATAGCTTCGATGGAAAGTCTGAATGTTACTGGAAGATTATCAGAGTTAAAGTCAGCATGTATAATCGGTTCACTACAAATGTGACTTTGATCTGTTAGAACCAGATCAATTGTAGAGGGTTTTTTCACGGAAGAGAAACAAGTTGGCTTACTGGGATGAAGAACTGTGAAGTAACCAGCTGAGAGATGGTTATGAAGTATTTTACCATTACGGTTATTTTGCCTACAATTCCACTGGACATGCTTAGCATTTAAGTCCCCTATTTCGAAAAATTTCGGTCGATATCTTGTAAGTTTTTGCAAATCGCCTTCAAAGAAATTTAATTGTTCGCCGGTGCATTGGAATGGCAAATATGCTCCAGCGATGAAATAAATTCCATGAATGGTTTCAACTTCGATTCCCAAGCTTTCAATAACTTCAGTATTGAAAGAAGGTAAAATTCTATGTTTGATTTGCTGTTGGACAAAAATGGCAACTCCACCACCCATTCCAGTAAACCTGTTAAATCGATGAACCACATAATGTGGGTTGCTTTTCGATTTGACATTTGGTTTAAGAAATTTTTCTGTCACAATGGTAATATGAATTTTGTGAATTTTGAGAGAATCCTAAAATTCATCTTCACTCGATTTTAAAGATCGAGTGAATTGGAATTTAAAATATTCAAATATTTTTTTAACATCACTGTTAAATTTTAAATTCAATTTAGTATTATTTGCCAATTGCCATCCGATTTGAAATGCTTCAAAATGTGATGAAGTCGAATTTATTCGAATGATCATTTTAAAAAGTTGATCTTGTAGGTAGATCATTTTATTTTCCGTTATATCGCCTAAATCGACTTCGTTTAAAGAAGCGAATGGCATTGAAGGAATATTGGTAGGTAGACTGCCATTAGAAGAAGATGAGTTGTCCGATCTACCTATTAATATATTGTTTTCGTTAGAAGATGAACTGCAAGGCGTTCCTGTGTTTTGATTATTTACATTAGAAGAATTAAGTTGTAGTTTTCTACCTGTTACCAAATCGTAACTGTTAATAGAAGAAGATGATGACGAGGTCAATCTACCTGTCAATAAATTCTTTTCGTTAGAAGACGAATTGGAAGGCGTACCTGTTTTTTGTATTAAATTTGAAAAAATAAGTGCCTTAAAAGAATTAGGTGTGGCATTTGTAACGGTTTTTTGATTTTCAGGTATATTCTGTAAATTTAAGGTAGTTGATTTGACTTGTTGTCTAAGCGAACGAGCGTTTAAATTTTTTCCCTGACAGGACATTTCAAATAATTGGATATATGATTTCCTTCGAAATTTGAACATGAAAATTTATCAGTGGTTTCATTCACTGGACAAACGTCTTTCGAATGCGATTTACCACAATTCAAAAACCGTATATCCATATGACATTTTTTGGTTCCATGACTGAGGCCTTGGCAACGACGACATTGCGATAAATTTGCAATACGATTATGCCGTTTATAATGTTCCCAATGAATTTTAATGTGGGAAATGAAACGTACTTTTTCTAAAGTTTTCAAATTGTTTACATCACTTCGATTGAAGTGTATTAGGTGAAGTTCATGGGAAATTCCAGAGCGTGGTTTAGAAGTACCATTCGCTCTTTTTTCATAAGTATTACTGTCTTCTGTCTTATGTCTTCTGTCTTCTGTCTTCTGTCTTCTGTCTTCTGTCTTCTGTCTTCTGTCTTCTGTCTTCTGTCTTCTGTCTTCTGTCTTCTGTCTTCTGTCTTCTGTCTTCTGTCTTCTGTCTTATGTCTTCTGTCTTCTGTCTTCTGTCTTCTGTCTTCTGTCTTCTGTCTTCTGTCTTCTGTCTTCTGTCTTCTGTCTTCTGTCTTCTGTCTTCTGTCTTCTGTCTTCTGTCTTCTGTCTTCTGTCTTCTGTCTTCTGTCTTCTGTCTTCTGTCTTCTGTCTTCTGTCTTCTGTCTTCTGTCTTCTGTCTTCTGTCTTCTGTCTTCTGTCTTCTGTCTTCTGTCTTCTGTCTTCTGTCTTCTGTCTTCTGTCTTCTGTCTTCTGTCTTCTGTCTTCTGTCTTCTGTCTTCTGTCTTCTGTCTTCTGTCTTCTGTCTTCTGTCTTCTGTCTTCTGTCTTCTGTCTTCTGTCTTCTGTCTTCTGTCTTCTGTCTTCTGTCTTCTGTCTTCTGTCTTCTATCTTCTGTCTTCTGTCTTCCTCTTCCAGAGTTATTACAATCTCTCCGAAAGTTCAGCAAATAAACCATCCATGATGAATCGAGCTCATGTGGCCCCCCCGTAGGCATCGACCCGTTTCCGAGGACATGAATGTTCGAGTCGAAAACTTCCAATCCCATTACGAGGCCAGTTAACCCGACCCGAGCGGTTCGGTTCGAGAACCTGGGCTTTATTAAAGTATTCCGGAAGCAGTAAAGCAGGGAGCAAATTACCAAACCACATCCACTGGGCGGGCGACTTCATCATCATCATTGCGGCCGTCGCCGTTCTCAGTGTATCGGCGGCCAAGCGGGCAATTTTCAACAACTTTACACCCCGTGAATGCACTTTGGGTTTATTACTATTTATGAGCAGCCCCCGGTGCCGGTGGCGTGTCTGGCCCGTGAGCTGTTATGTGCCAAATCGTCAGCCCGTCGGAAGAAAACAGCAAAGTACGGTTGCAGTTGGCCCTTCGCGTACTCCTGCCGCTGTTGCTATTCTTGCTGTTGGTGGCCCGATGCAGTGCAGTAGCCTTTGTAGCCGGTGGCACACTTTAGCTGCCATGCCCCCTGTCGACCGGATGGCTGTTGCAGTAATGTGACTGCACTTTGGAGAGGTGTTTGTCCGAGAGGTTGAAGCTGACGGCGCGTGAAATGAGCTACAAAACCTGCATTTATGAACTACAAATCATAAAGCAGAGAAAATGACTGACCAGGAGGAAAGAAATCATAAATGTGGCGTTTACGGTTTCCAGATAGAAATCTTTATTAGCTTTGTCCGACGGAAAGTGGCTCCGGGTTGGAAGGGTTTTGACCGATCGGCCGGGGAAATCTGCACGACCAAATTGATGCAATTGGCATTAATTTTCTCCGACTCACGAAGTGGGAACGCTATCTGGGAACGGTTTAATGGAAAATGAGTGCAGCTGAATGAGGAAAAGTAATGTTGTACAACAGAGAAATTGAAGTTTTTCCTGGTTTGATGAGTTTCAGTTGGATATTGTTTTATTGGCTTGTGAATAGTAATGCTATTGGAAATAGGATCATCATTGGAACAAATTTCTCTACTGTGCAAAGTTTCTATTGACATCAAACTCAAAATTGTTTTCCCCGTATAATAAAGACTGTGCCTGAAAGTATGGACGCACCAAGTGAAAATAATGCAAAAGTGTGAGAATATTTTGGGATCACTTCTAATTTCGTAAAGCGATATTATTCAAAAGTTTAAGCACCTTGAAAAAAGTTCCTATGCAAAATTTGAGCTAAATCTGATATGGGTAAGGGGTGCTACCCTGCGGTTACGATTTGAAAATTTTCGATCTTGAAAAATCACCATGAGATGAGATACATGAGATTTCCGAAATTGAAAAAAAATTTTTTTTGATGTCAAATATCTTAGAATTGTATAAAACGTCAAGATTTAGTGGCATCTCAAAAAACATTTTTTTTAAATAATCGACTTTCTGGGAATTTTGGGAAAGACTTTTGGCATCAAAAGATTTTTCGATTTCGGAAATTTCATGTAGTCCCAGAAAGTCGATTTTTCGAAAAAAATGCTTCTAAAAAATTACTCGAATCAATCTGAATTAATTGGTGTCAAAAATAAGCCAAAATTAGTGTCAGAAATTATTTTATAAAACGATTAAAAATCATGAGACTGTGTTGAAGAAAGAGAATGGCATTATCACTCCACTAGGTGAATTAAGAAGGGCAAATTTGACATTGAACTTGTTATTATTATATATGTTTTACATAGCCCTTTGACCTGTTGATCTTCTGCTTTAAAAAGGTATAGTTTGAATTTCAGCGAGTCAATCCGGTTATGTCTCTGACATTACTTACCCGCCTTTTTTCTGTTACCAGAACACTTTTTCATTTAACTATCTTTTTGTTGAAAAAATATTTTTATTGCTTCTATATTTCTATTCCTTTTAGCCTTTAAGAATAGCATAATTTGGATAAAGTATTTATCTTTTTTTTCGTGTTTTTTCTCGTTCTTCAACACTATAGATTGTGGTGAGCTCAATTCATACGCGTTCCTCATCGCTTATTCTCATGTGGTGATTTGTTAGTGAAGCTTCCATTGAAAGTGTTCCGCTTAGTTATTGTTTGTTATTTTCTTCATTTCATACGCATTATTTACTAACTTAAACATGGCGATTTTTCGGCAAGAGTTTGTTCCATTTGAACAATATGCGTAATTTTATTCATATTGAGCACATATATCTTCTTACTAAATATGTTCAGTGTTTGTAGAACTAACGTCGGTCGGCTGCTCGGCCATCCATGGAAGTTGAACATCAATGTCAACTTCCCTCTCTGAGCAGCCTAGATAGCCGTGTAGTGTCGGTAGCGGTTTCCCAACTGGCTAAGAATAACACTACGGTCCACCTGTACCGTTGGTATAAGTCCACCAAACAGGTAAGCCGTGTGGCATCCGGCGGAATTATTTTCTACCAAGAATTGATCCACTGGTTTCCTGTTCCATGTCGTAAAATGCCACAAAAATAGGATCTCCTAAGTCAAGGTGTATTTCCGTGCCGATGACTGAATGGCTGCAGGAGGTTAAACAATGCATTCATGAACGGAATATCTTGGGGTTTTCCCTTACTGTGTTAAGCGAAGCTCTGGCACAGTGGACGACTTCTTTCTTCGCAACTCGTGGGATTTAAATGATTAAAACATTAAAAAAAATCCTTACATGGTTCGCTATAGGCGATTATAAGCCAATATATTTGGTTTCTTCTAGTTGTTGTACGATAAGTGCTGGAGATGGGGTGTTCATTACTCTAATTGATAATTAGAGTAATGAACACCCCCCCCAGGCACAAATCAATCTCCAGCATAAACGTACAGCAACTATAAATCTATCCAGATTTCTGCAAGAAGATAAAGCTTCTAAAGCTTTGGTTCAGAAACCATATTTCCAAAAGGGAAACTTCTACGTTGGAAAATTGTTAAACCCAGTCTTTGTTGCCTTCAACAAGACCGGTATGACTAATCCACGTGAAATGCCTCGAGCATGCATACTTGCAAATAGTGCTCTCGATGTTTCTCTCATATCGGAGCTCACAACTCGGGATATTTGTGCTGTCACAGTTGGTATGACTGTTGATGGCATAGACAGAAAATATGTCTATTGTTCGGCATATTTACCGCATAACCAACCTTCGCTAAGCGATGACTTCAAAAAGGTTGTATCATACTGCTGCAAAAGTGATTTACCGCTTGTAATCGGCAGTGACATAAATGCTCACCATATCATTTGGGGCAGCACAGATATAAATTCGAGAGGCTCTGATATGATGGAATTTGTGAGCAGTACAAACCTGCACATAGTCAATGCAGGAAACCGACCAACTTTTGCGAGATCTGGAAGAGAGGAGGTTTTGGACGTAACTCTCTGCTCTGATAGAATTGCGCATGAGTTGGTAAATTGGCTCGTCTCCGATGAGCTCGAACCTTCGTTGTCTGATCATAAGTACATATTCTTTGATCATGCAAACGTTAAATTTGATATTATCACATATCGTAATCCCAAATCTACAAACTGGGACCTCTATGAAGAGGGCTTGGCGACTAGATTTTACGGGTACCAACCAACAATTGAAACCCCAATTGATTTGGAAGACGTTGTCGACGAGACAAATTCACTCATAGTTGCAGCATATGAAGAGGCTTGTCCACTTCGGATTGTGCGAGCTACTAGAGGAACTCCTTGGTGGAATGCTGAACTTGCTAGACTAAGGAAACTATGCAGAAGAGCTTGGAACCACCGACGCAGAGATGGGTCGAGGGCATTCGTGTCGGCTCGAAGGGCTTACAAAAATGCTCTTCGATCGTCTGAGCGAAGTGGTTGGAAAAGCCTCTGCACAAATGTCTCTAGTCTCAACGAGGCTAGCAGATTAAATAAGTTACTTTCGAAGTCTAAGGACTTTAATGTCAGTTTCTTAAGAACTTCAGATGGTGAACACTTGTCTGATGAAAGTGATGTACTTCACTGCCTTTTTAACACTCACTTTCCAGGATGTATGGATCCATCACCGACAGCTCTTCCCGAGACTTTTTCAGGTAGTTACGATTCTTGGGCCCTTGCTCGAAGCGTTGTGACGATTGAATCGGTCAAATGGGCAGTTGAGAGTTTTGCTCCGTACAAATCTCCTGGAAAGGATGGAGTTTTCCCAGTGTTACTGCAGAAAGGGTATGAACATTTCAAACATGTTTTGAAGAAAATACTTACTTTTAGTCTTGCGACAAGAGCCTGGCAGGAAATAATTGTCAAATTCATTCCCAAAGGCGGTCGCGACACTTATGATGAAGCGAAGAGTTTCAGGCCTATCAGTCTTACCTCATTTCTCCTTAAAACAGTGGAACGCATAGTCGATCGCTATATCAGGAATGTTAGTCTGGGCGTGCATCTGCTACATGGAATGCAACATGCTTACCAGCGTGGAAAGTCCACTACAACCCTGTTACATGATGTTGTGTACAACACTGAAAAAGCTTTCTCACAAAAGCAATCTTGCTTGGGAGTTTTCCTAGATGTTGAAGGTGCCTTTGATAACGTGTCTTTCAATTCAATTCTGGAAGCAGCCCGTGTTCATGGCATACCTTCAAGTATCACAAATTGGATACACGCAATGCTTAGCAATCGACTTCTTTGTTCATCGCTTCGGCAAGCAGAGATTAAAAAGCTGAGTGTCTGTGGGTGTCCTCAAGGTGGTGTACTATCCCCACTTTTATGGAACCTAGTCGCTGATGGTTTGTTAAGGAAACTTAATAACCTTGGATTTCCGACTTATGGTTTTTCCGACGATTATCATATATTGATGACCGGTATAAGTATTAACACTCTCTTTGATTTAATGCAGCAAGCCCTGCGATCTGTTGAAAAATGGTGATGTCAGGTTGGATTATCTGTAAATCCGGGCAAAACATCAATGGTGCTTTTCACTCATCGTAGGATAATCAGAGGAGCTCGTCCGTTGCAGTTCTTTGGTTCGAGGTCACTGTGGTCGATCAAGTTAAATACGTCGGGGTTATTCTTGACTCAAAACTGAATTGGTCTGCTCACATTGATTTTAGGATTAAAAGAGCTTGCATGGCTTTCGGCCAATGCAGACGAGCTTTTGGACAATCATGAGGACTCAAACCCAGATATATTCATTGGATCTACACAACTATTGTTAGACCAATTTTAGCATATGGATGTCTTGTATGGTGGCAGAAAGGAGAAGTCGCGACAGTTCAGTCAAAGCTAAATCATCTCCAAAGGATGATCCTAATGGCGATGACAGGAGCATTCACGACAACTCCTACTGCTGCTCTAGAGGCGCTACTGTGCATTAAACCACTACATGTGTTCCTAAAACAAGAAGCATTATCTTGTGCATAACGTCTTAAAGTTACAGGGCTTTGGAACAGTAACCCATTAGATTATGCTACCAGCCACACTCGCTTGTGGTCTCAAATGGTTACGTGGGATGAGTATTTACTCGCTCCTAGTGACCTAACTCTCACATGCAGTTTTCCTTTCAAAACATTCAAGGTGAGCTATCCTCTTCGTGAGGAATGGTTGTCTGGTTGAACACATAGTTTGTTATACGAACGGTTCTCTGTTGGATTGTCGTGCTGGTGCTGGTGTCTACTGTCGTGAAATGAGGCTAAAGCAGTCTCATTCACTTAGTAGATACTGTACTGTGTTCCAAGCAGAAATCTACGCGATTCTGTGTGGAGTACAATCGACACTTCAGCAGAGGATCTGTGGTAAACGAATTTATTTTTGTTCCGACAGTCAGGCAGCCTTAAAAGCTCTCAGTTCGAATGACTCACGGTCGAATCTAGCGATCGCATGTCGAACTCAAATTGAAGACCTCAGCATTTCAAATGCTGTTTACTTCTTATGGGTACCCGGCCATTCTGGTATTACTGGAAATGAATGGGCTGATGAGTTGGCTAGAGCTGGTGCAAAGAATGATTTCGTTGGTCCTGAACCAGCTTTACCACTTTCAACTAGTTGGATAAAGCACAAGATTCGTTGTTGGGCTGCATCCAAACATGCCAGCTACTGACGCAGCTTGCAAACTTGCGCTTAGACAAAAGCATTTCTACCAGATTTAAATCTGAAAATGTCAAAGTGTCTACTGCATTTCTCCAAGCATCATTGCAGTATTCTGGTCAGAGCTCTGACTGGACATTGCAAACTCAATTATCACATGGCTACTATTCAACGTGCTGAGTATTATTCGTGTGATTTGTGTGAATGCGATTATGGTACTTCATATCATCTGATATGTAACTGTCCCGCATTGACGCAGCTACGTATCCGGGTTTTTGGTTCTCCATACTTGGTTGAGTCTGTGTATGCGGAGCTAAAATTGAAGGATATTCTCTCGTTTCTCACCCAATGTGGTAAGGAGCTATAGTCGGATGGGTTCATCGTTCTTCCTGGAGTGAATGAATCCCTTCTGTATTCACCTTAAATAGGGTTTAGCAGATTGTTTGGCATCCTTTGGGGGGTACCGAATTTACTTCTGCTCGTACATACTGCGAACCGTTCTGCATTCTTCCGGGAGTGCAGAATGGTGTCGCTTTTGTAAGATCTCTAAATCCTCTCGGAGGTTGGAGGTTTTATTAACAGCAGACTGTTCGGGACCTCGTAGAGGTTCAGAATTTACTTCTGCTTCCACTAAATGTGATCCTCAGCAGATTGTTCAGCATCCCTTAGGGGTGCAGAATTTACTTCTGCTTTTATGTGTTTTTGTGTCGTCAATTTTTCCCATCCTCCTAGTCCAACCCTTACCATTTCCTTTCAATCCTTCCCTCTTATATATCGGGAAAATGATGCTAAAAACAAATTGATGGCAAGGCACAAATCTCCAAATATCAAGGGGAACGTGCCATTTGAGCCAATTTGTTCTGATTCCTGATTCCTGAACTTAAACATGGCAATTTTTCGGCAAGAGTTTGTTCCATTTGAACAATATGCGTAATTTTATTCATATTGAGCACATATATCTTCTTACTAAATATGTTCAGTGTTTGTAGAACTAACCAGGACTCTGCCTGGGAGAAATATGAATTATATATTCTGGATAGGTCACAGATCCTCCGATCTTGACATCTACTGTGATAGCCAGATATGAGATAGGAGATCAGGACAAGAGAAGGACAAAAATTGTCTTGGAACTTTTAGAATAAGAGTAACTACAGAGAATAATAAAATGTGAATATAATCAAATACAAATTGAGACCTTTAATGAAAATTACTGCATGATTCTCTCTCGGTAACTTGCTGCCCAGAGATCGAGGGAAAAAAGTATAAGCTCAAAACATTTTCGATAGAAATTAATTGTCCTTGGCATCGAATTACTAGGTACGATTGGGGATTTGGTTGATCATGATCTACTACTACCAAGTATCAAGCATTTTGCTCAATATGCGATTTTAACTGTTTTTTTTATCAATCACAGGAAATACAATTGAGCTAAGCTATGCGATACGACTCCATTTGCCGTAAGTTGATTTGAGTTGGATCATTATATTTCTTGCATAGAAGAGGTCCGTATACATCACTAACCATTGAAGGTTAGATTTACGAATCGTGTTTTCTTCTATTAGTTCGTCGTTGCTGTTGTTTTTTTTTGTAAGAATTTACGTTTTGGACTTTTTCTCTTCTTTTCATGTTAATCATTCCTTGGGATATTGATGTCGGTATTAGTTTTAGCAGGCCTGTCCTGTTGAACATTGGTTGCAGTTGATCGATTGGAATTTAACTGTAAATAAGAGATAATATTTTATATTATTTTCAGATTTCGCACAAGGTTTATCAAAGTCGGTCTGAAGCATGAACACCTTAGTAACAAGCTCTAACTGATTCCCAGTAAATTGCAACGAAGACATACTTTATTTTTTGTTTCAAACCGGTCACTGCAACAACATTCGTTACTTGAGCAAACAACCAACTGATTTTCGAGAACACTCAGGATTTGCAAGGAATCTGTACAGTTTGACAGAAGACAACATATAGAGGAATAGGCTTACACAACACACACACCAGTTCGCATATCGGAAAATTGTTTGAGTACTTTTTTCTTTCGTAGGAATGAATCTTCTTTTACTGAGCTATTTCGGGAATGGTTAACAAGTCAACAGTCACGTACCCAGAGGGGGGGCCAAGGGGCCCGGGCCCCTCCCGAAATCAAAAACAGATGTATAACTATTTAGAAGGTCTCAGACAATATTGTGGAGAAGTTTAAAGTGTATGTTAAAAGAGCAGTTTAAAGTGTATGTTAAAACACTCGTAAAAGGCACACCGAGAATTAGCTACATAAGCAATCTTCAGTAACATTATTTTTTTATCTTTGGGCCCCTCCCGAAACGAAATCCTGGGTACGGGCCTGCAAGTCAACAGGCACACTCCGATTTGGATGAAGCTTTGCACATATCTTCAGCGTGATATTTGAATTTGCTTCATACTACGAAAATCAATTCTTCGAACACCTTAATAGCGGAAAATTTCTTAAACGCTGAATCTTTATTCTCTTTCAAAGAAAATGAAGAATTTCTAACTAATGGACTTTATTTGGAATAAATTATTTTCTTCCTATTTTCTGTTGTGACGCTTGAAATCATTAAAGCATTTCCTGTACACTTTCCCCTTGAATCTTGCCCACCAAAAAAAAGAAAAGAACCTCGTGTGCTTTTATGTATGGCCTCCATGTTGAGCCAAACAAACAGCTCAGCTGCCAAGACCGCATGTGGCCGTCGTGAAATTCTCCGAATTGACCCCCAGAAACGGTGAAGGGGGTTTGATATCAGCGTCACGGCTCACAAAACTCATTGAATTAACATCAAAAGTTTCATTCAACCTTCACGCACTGTTGTTACGCCTTTTCGAACAGTATCCTTTTTTTTTTATTTTTTTCTCCCGGACTACAAGGCGTGAAGCTGATGCAATAACAACGGCTCCCGGAAGAGTGACGGGGAAAAAATACATTTCACAAGATTTCCGAGGAAATAATATCCGCAAATAATGTGACTTGATAGGGTGTACGAATGTAAATGTGATGGAAGTATGGCTTCCTTTCCGACGGCGCTGCCGGCTAAGGAAAACTTTTCATCATCCAGTTGTTGTTCTACACCCGGCCCGAGCCACGTTGGCTCGTGCCGGCGTTTGGAGCGGGACGCGCTTCACCGATCATTTCCTTTGATATATTGTGCAAATATCCGGATTTTCAACAGCAAAAGCTTCCGATTCTACCCTTCCCAGCTAGACACTCTTCCGGATGGAGCTGTTCGCTTCCGGCTGCTTGCTGAGCTGAGGACGGGAACGAGTTGAAGGACAACTTTTTGACTGATTCTCCTGGAGCGAAAGGTTGGATGGAGACGCATTATCTGCTTTCCGTATAATTGCTAGCGATAGGGAAACCGATCCGCACCGTGTCGTTCGCACAGGATTCTCTGGTGGAGTTTTTCGATTGGTGCAAAAATATTTCCATCTAATCAAGAATATTAGCACTAATTGAGCAGTTGGTGATTGCCAGTGGTTAGAGTAGATCAATGATTTAGTATTTAGAGTCTATTAGCAGTATGAATCTCAATTAAATTGACACGCCAATGAAGCGGCTCAATCAAATAAATTGTTTCGATGTAAATTGAAATAGACTTTCTTCGCATTGTTCTACTTCGTACAATATTTTTTGGGGAAAAAATGTAATGATATTTTGATCGAGACCCATTCAAAATGGCTGCATTAAATGATTCTATGTGTCATACGCCTTCTGCTGCTTGTTTTGCGTTATTTATGGGTTTCGATATCGCATGGGTACCGATTAACGAGTTAGACGGCCTAGAATTACTTCGCCTGTTCCCTTTCAATCGATTATCTGGTTGGGCGTTGAGCGTTTGCTGAACGATTTACTGAACGAAATACACGTTCAGTTTGTTAGAACGGTTTTTTGTTGTTCTCTTTCCTTAAAATATAGTGTGAAAATTGAGTGTTTTCTTCATATAACACGAAAATGTGTTGTTATTCTACGCGAAGTAGAAGTCTATTACATAAAAGCGTGGCCACTGTTGTGAGAAAATGAAAAGGTTCAACACGAAAATACTTTTGAATATTGTTTTATTGGATCAAAAACTTACATGCAAATACATTAATAGCTAGTCCAATCCCCTTCAGCGTAAATAATGGCTTGACACCTGCGAGGCATACTTTGAGCGAGATTTTGCGCGTATTCTTCTGAAAACGATCTCAAAATTTTTGAATTCTGTGAACAAGCTATTGCAAATTGTGTGGTCGGTTTTTTCCAAGCTTCATCTTCATTTGAGCCCAAACGGTCTCAATTGGATTGGCATCGGGAGACTGAGAGAGCCAATCCAAGGCCACGAAACCATTTTGCTCCTTTGCCCTTTCAAGACGTTTTTGCACATGTTTTTCAATCAACATCGGTTTTTGCAAAGTACTTCGAAGTTTCCAATTATTTGCGATCAAATGTCTGCGAACAGCTCCGGACGATCTATTTATACTTTCTTTGGTCAATTTTGAAGCACCTTCGCGTAAAATTAATGTCGAATTCTTCAAAAACAGATCACAAATCACTTTTTCGTCTTTTTCCGACAATACACCGACAGAGTCGTGATTTGGAAAGAAAGAAACATTTTTTACCACTTTAAAACGATTCGACGACTTACTCACAAACTGTTGTATTTCGTCGTGGCAGCTTGGGTTATTTTGGAACCTTTCGGGTGCGAGCACGAAAAAACTGTTTCGAAGCACGTAGGGTACGCGGTACTCATTTTGGAAAAATGCTTAAATCGAATTAAACAATAGTCAGCTGGTTTGTATATTTGTTTATTTGTTAAAATACTTCATCTGACAAATAATAGTCTGAATGATGGAAAAAAGGTACAAACGGTCAATTTAAAAAAAGAAACACTTGATAATTTTTGTGCAAACTTATGCGATGGTTCTCCAAATTCGAATAGATGCTCAACTTTGGAAAATGCTCGAATACATGCTGTTATAGGTTCATGGTGTCCGAATGTAGTACGATGGAACCTGGGTTGAAATAGACTAGTCGAGCGTTGAGGTTGCTGAGAGGCACGGACGTCGAAAAGAGATAAGATCTTTGGAGAGTCAATATCGCCGTTGATTACTTTAGCCACAAGTAACGCTTGTCGTATCTTTCTACGTCGCTCTCGTGTTTCCAGTCCAATCAGGCGACAACGGTCAGTGGGTTCCGCCAGGGAAGGTCCCGCGAAGCAAATCGAATAAATCTTTTTTGTACACGTACTATCCGTAAATTCCAAACCAGTTGGTAAGGACTCCAAATTAAACACGGATTTTCAACTAAAATGGGCGCACCAATGAGCAATACAACGCTTTCAAACAATACGGATCCTTGAAGTCCCGACTATTTTTTGCAATGAATCCAAGTTGCCGCGTTGCTTAGAAAATTAGAGTTGAGTTTAGCATCCAATAAAACGTCAAGATTATTGACAAATTCTACTCTACTGATTATTAAAAAGTTTCATCGACACCAGTCGACGAAAAAATCTAAGAGCTCCTGAAGATGGACACAACCTTCAACAGCACGGACTGCCAGGTACAGCTTCAAGTTAGCAGCGTAAACCAATCTGCATCCGACGCCAAATATCAGGTGTACAACTTTGCTTCCGCCGTTTTCCGATAGGTGGTTGTACCGACTGAGGCTGGTTAAAATACATAGATGATAATGCCTTTAAAGTGAGTGTGTACAGTGCCTAACGAATTGTCATCGCCGGTTCAGTGACAGTTGCTCTTGTTTTCGTATTATTCACGCTCGAAAATGTCTGTTTATGAGCCCAATTCTCGCCATTTGCGGGAAGTTTTAGTTTTCTGTTACAATTCGAAAAAAATGCAACTGAAGCGCATCGAATGATTTCAGAAACCTACGGTGATGCTGCTTTGAGTAAAAGAACGTGTCGGGAGTGGTTTCAACGTTTTAAAAATGGTGATTTCGATGTCGAAGACAAACATGATGGTGGAAGAGAAAAAACCTTCAAAGATGAATAACAATTTACTACGAGCTCTTAAAACCGGGTGAAACCATCACAGGAGATCGCTATCGAACGCGGCCACAGTATCAAGAGCGACATGACAAAGTCATCCTTCAACACGACAATGCTCGGCCTCATGTCCCAAAAGTGACCAAAAAGTACCTGGAAACGCTGAAATGGGGAGTCTTTCCCCACACGCCGTATTCCCCAGATGTCGCCCCTTCTGATTTCCACCTATTCCTTCGAAGAGTTGGAAAAATGGATTGCTTCATGGATAGCGTCAAAAAAGGACTTTTTTTTTTGAGCCGGGATCGGAAAATTTCCGGAAAGATGGGAGAACGTTGTCGCTAGCAACGGACAATACTTTGAATAATACATCTGTAAGCACTTTTTCGCAATAAAGCTTTAAATTTTGGAAAAAAACGGCGGAAGCAAAGTTGTACACCTAATAGTAAAGTAACATCGTTGAAGAATAGCACAAACAGTAGTGCACACGTAGTACTCTGTCGCATAGATAAGAGCTCAACCATTTTACAAACGTTCTCGAAGCGCCTAATTGAGACAATTTTGCTATTAGTATTCCATGATCAATTCGATCAAATGCAGCTTTTAGGTCGGTGTAGATTGCATCAACTTGTGACTGTCCAATTTTGTATGATACGAAAGACATGTTAGAGACATCCTTGCCTTTTGGTACGAGCCGTACTAAGTGAATTGGTTCATTTAAATCCAAGCAGCGAGAGACAATTTTTTGTACATCACTATCTGAGACTAATGGATTGAGCCCAGAAAGGTACAGCCAAAACTTGTCTGCGTTGGTGCTAACAGATGGAACGGAGAGATCACTAAAGTA
Source organism: Malaya genurostris (assembly GCF_030247185.1). Taxonomy (NCBI): domain Eukaryota; kingdom Metazoa; phylum Arthropoda; class Insecta; order Diptera; family Culicidae; genus Malaya; species Malaya genurostris. The sequence goes on from NC_080572.1 coordinate 260,307,113, forward strand.
GATCTGACTGGTTCCATGATCTGAAGGAGCTTGAATGTTTGTTGTATCATCCACCCGACGGCGTTTTGAACTCCTAGACAACGTGAGATTCTGCCATTCGGATTGACTTACTGTTCCCGTTATGTTGGCGATTTTATCAGTAAGGACAGTCACTGCATCGAAAAGCTGCTGTACTTGAGCTGTTAAATCAGGTACCACACTCTGTGAGTTTAGTGACTCACGGGACCAAGCTTGTTTATTATCATCGATGTATTTGCGAATACTTCGACCGTTAAGCTCTTCCCTGCAAGCAGTGCATACTAGCAGAATTTTGTCGAGAATGAAGGCTTACTTCAAGCCTCTAGTGTTAATACCGCAGCAGGCTTGATTGATATGCAAAAAAGCATCATAGAAACCACAACGCGTAGGCTCGAGATCGTTGATTTCCTTTTGATACTCGCCGCATTGTTTTTGTCAATTAGGCCGTTACAAATCATTTTCAAGATTTTTGTTCTCTATGTCTACAAATGAAATGGGGGTGGGGGGGGAGTGGGGGGATCAAACACAGGATTTTTAACTAGCTCGGTTGCGTGACGAAAAGCAGTAGACGATTGGAATATGGCATCTTTTAGAATAATTGTGGGTTTTCCTTGATACCAAGAATCGGTCAGCTCTCTAGGCGGAACTAGTTTTATTGCTACTGATGGAATGATATGCTGCGGTATATTATCATGATCCATTGCGTTTAAACCTTTGTCGTCTAAGCCAGCCAGCAACACACGTCTTTGACGACGTGTAGCACTAACAGGTGCACCATGGAATCCAATTGGAATAGTAGCTTTATCGTCCAGAAAAAATATCAGCGCAGTGTCGGAAAACATTTTTTGAAATGCACACTCACATATATAGAATTATACATAACTTTATAAAAATTCTTAAACAAAATCAACAAACCCGCCATTATCTTCAGATACTGGAACTGTTTCGCACCGAAATGCTGATCAACGTGAGCTTTGTGGAGCGTTCTTTTCTGCAAACCGAATTTAACATTGAAACGACCGTAATACCGCTTGGCTATTTCAGAGTTGCTGTTACGTGGAACGAACTGGAATCGAAAATACTCATATGATGGCACGAAATTTTGCTCAGAATTTGGAAACATTTTATGCATTTCTTCTTCACATTTTCACATTAAATCAGAAAGCGATACACAGAGGGGAGATATCCATGTTGTCTCTCCGTTTCTTCGTTCTTCTGCGACGGTATAATCGTTAGCAGCCAAAACCCTTTCGGTTGTTTTCCAGAAATTCACAAATTTTCCAGCCGTTGAAGCTGATGCTTCACTTTCTAGAGCTAAAACCTCGGGTATATCGTACCCTTCATCGAGTAAAAGCTTATATCCATTTAGCATGGAATCATCAAACTCAATATCATCATCTGAAACAAACATTTGTTACATGGGAACGTAATTTAATTTTCAATTGAATACCTGCAGCTGAAGAGATAAATTCTTGAACTTTACTAGTAGTCCATTTTGCAGTTCTACTGTAAACATCGCAAAGCCTTTTGATTTTATCTTCCTTCAAACGTGCTTCCAAGTTTGATTCAATTCTGGAAATTACCATCGCTGCAGATATTGGGTCTTCTTTTGCTGATACTTTCCAAACAAATGTACCATTGGGCTTAAAAGATCGATAAAGTTGTACGGGAAAGCTTAAACATATTCCAGCGATGAACTTATACTTCAGCCTACGTTCGGTTGGCGCAAAAAACAGAATATTCGTTTCTGAATAATCCGGAAGACCAGAAAGATGTTGCTCTAGATTTTTGTACCGGAATCGCGATAATTCATCCCGCTTTGTGCATGATGGAATCATTTTTAGTACTCTATTTTCCCGCACTTTTGAGTCTGATACTTGAACAGCAGCATTACTATCAATTGCTCTGGTTATGTGCCGTATGTAATCCGAAATAGCCTGTTTGAGCTGCACAATATCATTTAATACGACTTTCCAATTTTGCGACTGTAAATAACACATCGTTGCCAGCATTTCTAATCTCTCATGATTAACGATCAACTCGTCCGATTTCCTGTGAGGGATGGTTTTCTTCTTCTGATTACCATAATATAAGGCACGGTAGGTCTCTTGATTTTCCGGAACGAAATGCAGAGTTTCTGGAGGTCTCGTAACATATGACGCTATATAAAATTTATGCCAATGTCCATCCATTTGCCATAACGTTGTGACTACTGTTGTCATGAATGTTTCCATATCCGACTTCTTAAATACACGAAAGCCCACTTCGTGCTGCTCCAAATATTCGATAACATGGTTGTAAATACATGTTTTTCCGTCATGTCCTATTCGTTTCTTTGGAAGCTGCAATTGCGCAGCGTAGTTCATCATTTGATCGAAAACATTCTCATTTGGTTGTGATTTCATGATATCTGACTTCAAGATGCATAAAACTTTTGTGCAACCACCAATTGCCGTGATAGAATCATTGATTCTAGTCGTAGCAGAAATTATGAACAGTTCTTTTAATTGAAATGATTGGGTTCCTGCATATATCTCTTCGATTTGTTGTATACTGTGAGGTAAATCAAATTCTTTTTCAACTACATCGAAGAATGATTCTTGAAGCTCAACGCCAAGAACAGATTGTTGAATCAGCTTACCATCACGCTGAATTCTCAGTGCAATTGGAATTGTGTTGTTCGTACTCTAAAATCACTTGATATAAAGTCATTAAATTAAACGTGAATACTTTTTTTCAACTCACCATGCCGATAAAAAACAACGTAAAAATAACGTTACAGGAAAACAATTTGTCATAGCTGCCACGTATGCAAATCAGTAAAGTATACACAAACTGTAATTAATACTAATCACGTTGTGACAAAGTGTTTGTTTGACGACAGTCTCCGCTGTTCACACGCACACTAATATACGTTTGTGGTGCAGGCGATTCTATATCTGCACTGTAAATGAAAATCCATTAATTTCACAGCGTAAAACAAATTCTAAATGGCTGAAAATCAATTTTTTTTGCCCCTCGATAATTTTGACATGTTTTGGAGGGGGGGAAGACAAAAATTTCGAAAACAATTTGCAATGGCCTTATGTCTTTCTACAAATTCGTGGTACACGGTCGATAAAAACAAAAGCGAAAACTTATGTCGTTTTCGTTTTTAAATTGCACTACATGAGTGTAGCGAAAGCTGCACTGAAACCGTTCGTTTTTACCAATTGCACTACACCAGTGATACACTTTTTCTGCACCGATACCACTGGTGTAGCACTCATCAAAAGTTTGGTGTAGCTCTGTGCAATGGAATCGTTTATTGTAGTCAATGGTTACTGTTTATGATTTCGTCATTTTTGTTCGTTTATTCATGCCTCAGTGTAGCACTGCACCGGTGTAGTGCAAATTAGAAACGAAAACGCCATTAACGAAGTCGATGAGGCAACTGTCAGCGATGATGATGGATGCGTGTGTAAAACCGAAATAGTGTGAAAGAGTGTATTCTAAGTTTCCTGGCTCGTAAAAGCTTAATCGATTGGAGCTCCACACGAAAAGGCTTCAGAAACGTCCACCGAAAATGAATAACAGATTGCAGCTTCTAGACTAAATGTTTCTATTACACAAACTTGGAGAAACTGAGGCACACTACAAAAGTATACAAAGTCAAACTTAACGAAGCTTACTCTCGAATTGCATCAAGGACACTACTGCCCTCTGTGTTAAACAAAAATCACTCCATTCCACTATACCGATCGCGAGTAATCGTTACCACGCTCTTATGTAACAGACTGTAATTAGAAACTCCCAAAATACTCCAGTAAAACCAGTGCAACGGGGCTTCAATTGCTCATATTGATAATGACTCAACAGTGGGCCTCTGTCTGCCGGGTTTGTTGAACGAAAATAATGACACCCGGTTCAAAGGTCTGTTTCAAAATCGTCAAACGAGAGTCCCGTGTCGGCCTCCCGTCGAACGATTTATTGGACATTCATCGGACCAACGTAAGAGAAACAGTCACCCTATAGACTATGCAACTAGCCGCATTCGCTTGCGGTCTCAAATTTTTACTTGGAATGAGTATTTACTCGCTCCTAGTGACCTATCCTCTTCGTGAGGAATGATTGTCTGAATGAACACATAGTTTGTTATACGGACGGTTCTCTGTTGAATGGTCGTGCTGGTGCTGGTATCTGCTGTCGTGAAATGAGGCTGGAGCAGTCTCATTCACTTGGTAGATACTGTACTGTGTTCCAAGCAGAAATCTACGCAATTCTGTGTGGAGTACAATCGGCACTTCAGCAGAGGATCTGTGGTAAGCGAATTTATTTTTGTTCCGACAGTCAGGCAGCCTTAAAAGCACTCAGTTCGAATGACTCACGGTCGAATCTAGTGATCGCATGTCGAACTCAAATTGAAGACCTCAGCAGTTCAAAAGCTGTTTACTTCTTAGGGGTACCCGGCTATTCTGGTATTATTGGAAATGAATAGGCTGATGAGTTGGCTAGAGCTGGTGCAACGAATGATTTCGTTGGTCCTGAACCAGCTTTACCACGTTCAACTAGTTGGATAAAGCACAAGATTCGTTCTTGGGCTGCATCCAAACATGCCAGCTATTGGCGCAGCTTGCAAACTTGCGCTCAGACAAAAGCATTTTTACCAGATTTAAATCTGAAAATGTCAAAGTGTCCACTGCATTTAACCAAGCATCATTGCAGTATTCTGGTCAGAGCTCTGACTGGACATTGTAAACTCAATTATCACATGACTACTGTTCAGCGTGCTGAGTATTATTCGTGTGATTTGTGTGAATGCGATTACGGTACTTCATATCATCTGATATGTAACTGTCCCGCATTGACGCAACTACGTATCCGGGTTTTTGGTTTTCCATGCATGGTTGAGTCTGTGTATGCGGAGCTAAAATTAAAGGATATTCTATCGTTTCTCACCTAATGTGGTAAGGAGCTATAATCAGAGGGTGTCAGAGGGCTGCAGGTTTTATTAACTGTGCATTTCGGTAGGATACATGAAAAACCGAACACCGCAATGGGGGCTGGGAGCCACATTTGATGTACAGGGTCCGTCATGTAACTTTTTTTTAAACATGCAATAAAACACAAATGGTTCATCCGATTTCAAAATTTATTTTTTCATATTAAAGTACAATCCTTCCGGTTGATTGTGGAATATAATTTCATTCAAATGGCTGCCTCATCTGGCCTTGCAGTACGCCATACGCTTGGCTGCACGAATGTTGTCCTTCAAGGCTTGAACTGTCTCTGGCTTGTCCACATAACACTTATCTTTGACAGCCCCCCAAAGATTATAATCTAACGGCGTCAAATCACAACTCCGAGGCGGCCAAACGACTTCCGAATTTCGACTGATAATTCGATCTTCGAAGATTGTGCGCAGAAGATCGATCGTAGCGTAGGCTGTGTGGCACGGAGCGCCGTCTTGTTGGAACCAAATGGTGTTCAAGTCTTCCTCTTCAAGTAACGGAAAGAACCAATCGCTAATCATGGCGCGGTAGCGCTAGAAAGAGTGTCTAAAATATGATAAATCAAAGTAATTACTCCCCAGTAATTACTTTGGAAATCTAAACTACTATAGATTCGAGCACCAACAGGTAACAATCATTGTGAATCGTATTCTGTCATTATCGGTTCTCAAAGCTTCGGTCAAATATCGATACTGCACAGTATACGATTTTCACTAAAAACCGAAAACGACTGCAAGGGGAAATGAAAGAAAGAACACAATTTTAACACTACTATTCCACTGTTGTCGTTTACTGGACATGGATCTCTTTCTCATCATTTGCAGTATCAATTCGGCCAAATTGTTTCTAAACTAGGAAGAAATTACTTCAAAGATCTAGAATAAAATTCTGAAAATGGTTTTGAAACGTGCATCATGAATATAGAATCATTGGATGTAATGTCGCATCAGAATCAATAATCGGAACTAATTGACTTAAGTGGCACGTTCCCCTATTTATTTCAAGATTTGTGCCTTAAAAAAAGAAATAGAAAATAGATGGTAGTCGCTGTACCAAGACAGTAAAATCTGAAAAAGGTTTGATAGAAAGTTTACATGGGATTTGGGAAAATTTACTAGTCAATCCTGTGATTCTGACTGAAAATCTATAATTTGTCTGCAGCAAACTTATCCGCGAGTGTTCATTTTACTGTATTTTTTCAGCAGTGGTGTGTCATCTTGAGTTGTTTACAGCAATTCGAATAGGAGAAACAGGATACTGGTGAGATCTTTCCTTAGAAATATTTCATATTTAAATTATTTACAATGTCTTATTATATTTATCCTTTCTATCATCGGACTAGACTTAACTCCGTCGATTATTCGGGGAACGTATGATCAATGGATCTATTCTTCTTCGGATGCTTGAAGTTTGCGTGCATTTTTTATCCGTGCAAATATTTCGTACGACCAAATTTAACTAGGACTGATGTAAATATAGTTTAGACTGCGAGGAGAATCCAATTGGTATTTTATTATTCTGGTTAGATAGTAGATATCGACATGACTTCGTATCGCGTAAGGCGTTGTTGTTCGATTGATGGTGAACGAGTGATATCTTGCAAGTATTACGGCTGTCTATTGAAAAAAATAAAAATAAAACACAGCACAATGAATTGAAAGTATAAATTAAAAGCGAACCTTTCGACAGCTGGCTGTTCTGAGTTTTACGAGTTTCTAAAGATTCGTATTTTAGTAGGAAGCAAATATTAATACAAAATACAATAAAATTGCAACGTATTCTCGGTAGTCGGCTGCCCGGAACAATAAACATAAGACAATATTATTCAAAAATTTACTATCAAACAACCCTTTTGTGGGATGAATGTGTAAATGATGAAAATTCGTTGAACAGCTAAATTTACTTGTTCTTTATTTTCTAGGTAAATCAAAGCCTCGGCGCTACATTTTGATGCGAGACTTAGTCATCGGTTAAAAAAAACTGGTTCATGGAATTTTAGGCTAGATTGTAATGAAAATTTTGCAACGAATATTTGACCATTGGTTTGTGAAAACTTCAATCAATCTGCCGAACCACCGAAGCACCCTAGACGATGACACTTACTTTAAATAAACATTCACATTAACTATTTCACCCACCGGAAAAGCCACTTTCGAGAATGTAATTTGATTTCAAGTATGTTTATTTCAAACAAACAATTAACAAGTTGTGATAAAAAACTTTGCCTATAAAGTGCCATGAGAGCTCCCTCACCATCTCATTTAATTTGGTATTTCCAGTGGATACAAGAACAACGCAAAGGAAAGTATGAAACTGTTGGCCTTAGCTCTATTCGCGGTCCTTCTTTTGTCCGGAATCAGCTCCAGTCGAGCAGATGACGTAGCTACGGAACAGTTGCTGGGTTTGCAAAGCAGGTATGTACTAGGATCTAAGTTATCTATTTGAATCTGCTATTGAGGCGCTGAATTTCAAACACTTTTCAGTTTGAACCAAATTTTCGTAGAAACCAGTGAACAACTTGAAGCTATCTCTGCACAACTCTATCAACTAACACAAACCTTGAACAGCCTGGATGAATCTGCTAGAAGTGATACGCGATCCTTACGGACCATCGAAAGCAATAGCGATCTTCTGGTTCGGCATGTTACAGAACTTACAACACAAACAGAGTAAGTGAACTTGATTAAATAGTTTGTAGCTTCAAACGATCATTTTCTTAATTTCGCCGACAGTCACATTGTTTTGAATCAGCAATACTGCGCTAACCATGAGGCTTTGAAGAATATGTTTTTCGAGCTGCAGCCAAAATGCGTTCCTCATGGTGGTCAGCCTCCGTCCCTTGAGTTACCGACGAATCATCTCTACTATTCCTGCAAGGAAGCCCCAAAACGCTCCGGAGTGTACAGATTCGAATACAACAATAGCTGGCCAATAGATGGAACCACGACTACTCCTGCTTATCCTTCTACTACGGAATACTATACCACTGCGTTCGAGGATAACCGTCCATTTAATGCCTTCTGTGAGCAGAGCGAATTTGGCGGCGGCTGGATGGTCATTCAGAAAAGGCAAGACGGATCCGTCAATTTCAATCGAAGCATTAGTGACTATCGGAACGGATTCGGAAATGTCAGAGGAGAATATTGGCTCGGTTTGGAAAAGCTCAACCAGTTGACTCGGCGTAGCAATTATCAACTTTTAATTTTGATGGAGGATTTCTATAACCAAAAGTACCATGCGTGGTACAACTATTTCAAAGTTGACAGTAAAGCGGCTGGGTATCGATTAAGAATTGGAAGTTTTTTGCAAGGTACCGGAGATGCCCTCTCAGTTTACAACAATGAAGTTTTTGTGACATACGACATGTCTCTTAGTTACGCCTATTGTGCTAGGCAACGGGGAGGTGGATTCTGGCACTATGGTTGCTATACAGATACTAACAGGTAATCACTTAGTAGCATTTGTCGAGAAAGTTAACATTTACAATTTTTGGTTTGTTTCTAGGAATAACTTGAATGGTATTTATGGATATCGCAATGATGAAGAACAGGGGATCTGGTGGGGTGGGCTTCCAAAAATTCTCACCAGTCTAAAAAAAGTTCAAATGCTGATCAAACCAACCTCCTGAGTGCTCCATGGTAAATCGTGAAACGATTGAAAGATAGGCTAGCAAAAACAAACAATGGTAATTTCCGGCAATGGAAAAAAATATTAATCGTATACTATAGAGTTAAAGCAATTTAAACTTGTAGCTTAATCTTTTCGAAACAAATATCGTTGACCATTTTCTGTACCACTTTGTATGTGTTGGAGAAAGTAGAAAATCGTGAATAGTCTGCTGATTTGGCAACGGTAGTGGTAACCCACAATTAATCGGAACTGATCTTAATTTTGAAACCAATCAAACACTTGCCTTTCTGATTCGTATGTGTACAGGATTATTGAATGACTTTTCAAGACGAATCAGCTTTTGGTTGATAGTCCTTCTATGAAGAAAACTAGTTGAACAGTAATGTTTCGATTTTTAATACATTTGCAAAGTATTCAGAAAACGTGATTTATCATTGAACATATTATTTTACTCTCTTACTGTCGAATTTTTGGGATCTTAAAACTACTGTCGAAAAAAGGTCTTTTGAGTGGTACTATTATTGACAACGGAGAATAAAGCGTCTGAATTGTTCGATTTCTTAACTACGGCAAAGGTTTCTTTGAATGATTCACAACCCGAATAAATTCTATATTTCTATTAACTAAAAAAGTTGACGTATAACTATTTTTTGGTGACCTTCTTCGTCAAAAGAAAAAACCGCCGATTCACCAGTGCATGTACAAGATAATTTCATAACTAGTGCAAAATTTTAACTGACAGTAAGAATCCTCCCAGATCGGGGCTCGAGCAACCGACTTGGTAAATTTCCAACAACTTTTACCCTGCTAATTGCCGTTGGCCTCAAAAATTAAACATTATATTTTAATTCACCTAACTTGGTAATTTATTCCATTGTAGGTTTATGAAAAGACCCGGGTTTCAGAGTGTAAACGTACTCGTAAACTTTTATTCGTATGTTCGAGATACGCAACAATGCTAGAACAATTGTTGCAAGCTTAATTATGCGGCGTTGCTCGGAAAAGTTTCGTGAAGGTAAGAAAGCAGATTAAAAGCCTACAAATGTTTTCAAAGGTCTCAGGTTCACAATATCTGTACTGTCCCGTCCAACTTCAACTATGATTAAACAGACCCAAAGTAAAGACTGTCCCAGAAAGTATGGACGCACTTTGATTTCGCTGTAAATAATTCACAAGTGTTAGATATTCAAATTTTATTCGATATACTTATAATATTGGACTACAACAACAGAATATTTTTCTCAACATTTGCTAATTAGCCATTGTAGACTAGCTGGCACACCTTCTTGCGAACGTTCCTCATTAAATTCCGTACAGACTTCTTGGCGACAAGTTTTGACACTTTTTTCCAATCTTTTTCGAACTGTTAAATATTTCGGCTGCCGAGACATGTTTTCTAAGATGTGCCTTCGTTAATGCCCAGAATTCCTCCTTTGGTCGAAGTTGTGGGCAATTTGGTGGATTCATGTCTTTTGGGACGAAAGTGACATTTTTGGTAGTATACCATTCTACCATTGATTTCGAGTAGTGGCAAGAAGCAAGATCTACCCAGAATACAACAGGATCCTTGTGACTTCGAATCATGGGTAGAGGTCGTTTTTGTAAACATTCCTTGATGTATATTTCGCTGTTCATTGAAGCAGTGGTGATGATCTTATCGCAGCTACGAATTGCTTGCCAGACCATAGCTTTCTTGCCAAATTTTTCGACTTCAATCGATGTCTCGGACTGGTTTAACACTTGCCCTTCTCGCACCGTGTAATATTGTGGTACCGACAAGGATTTGTAATCGAGTTTCACGTAGGTTTCGTCGTCCATGATATGCAGTTCAAATTTCCAGCAAGAATCGTATTGTACAGCTTTCGAACCCTCGGCCTGATCGATGCTTCTTGTTTCGGACTACGGTTTGGTTGTTTCTGCTTCTTATAGGTTCGAAGATTCGAACGCTCTTTAGCACGAAGAACATTTGACTTCGAAGTGCCCACTTCTTTTGCCACATTCCGAACTGAAACCTCCTTCTTTTGTTCGAGCGCCTTCAGTATACGTTTTCAAGTGAGGGTTAGTAGGACCTTTTTTTCGACCCGTTTTCGGTTTATCCTCAAAGGTGTTATCCTCACCGAACTTCCTGATTGCATTTCGCACGGCTTTTTCACTTACTCCTTCCATTTTTTCTTATTTTCTAAGTGACAGTCCGCGTTATGTGCACCATTTGTACACAATTCTTCGACGTTGTTCTGCTGAAAGTCCACGCATTTCGAACCAACTAATGAAAACGAATAAACAACTGCACAAGTGGTTAGAGAAGAGTGTAAACAACAGGACGCAGCCATAAAAAATGACAGATTCTGAACCATTGCAAAATGGCAACGGTTTTTGGTTGCGTCCATACTTTCTGGGACAGTCTTTAATGGTGGTTCTGAAAAGGCAATCACGCACCATAAGGTTTTCTCTTTGATACTTGTGAACGTCATACATTTTAAAAAACTTTAATTTTGAAACATTTGTGGTTATGTCATACAACTGAAAGTTTTATCATAGAATGCTGGTAATATTTCCGATGTCATGCAGCAAAAGTTGTGGAGATACGTTAGATACAATAAAAGATATTAACGATCAAAAACTGATCACTCTCTTGGAGGGGAAATTCTAAAAAGGCGCCCCATAGTAAAGTAAGACGTATTCACGTCAAAAAACGCTACAATCTTGACCTCATCTCTCTTCAGCAAGCTTTTTTTTAATAGTCGCTGGGGACTAAATCGGACGAATGAGGTGGAAGCGGGCTGAAATTCGATTTGAAATTCATGGAATTTAGCCTTTGTAACGACGAATTGCTTTTGATCAGCTGTGATAAAATGCGGTATCAATTTTGTAAAGATTTTTTTCATACACAATACATTTCATGCAAATTTGTAAAGAATTGTTTCTTGTATGTTATGTATACGAACGAATCATTCAGCGACTAGGTACTTCGCCTAGAAAGACAAGCAAAGTTTTGTGAGTTTGTAATCCAGCAACGCAAGGAGGAGTTTGTTCAAGCAACAATTCTACTGCATTACCAGCGTTTTTCGATAGAAGGGATGATCATCAGCAACCCTTATCCAAATGTCGAAACGCTAGAGAGATTGGACGACCGCCGAGATTTTTAGATGATATACTGTAATTGTTATGGCATAATAATACTGCTGTTAACACCACATCCTCGGTGTTCGTAGCTTGTTAATACCTACAATGGGTTTAACGTGTAGACGCACGGAGAACCCTTCGATCATAAAATTGCGATACCGCAGTTTTTGATTTTTGCGATAGTTGATTTAACTAATTTCTTTTTGATTCAACCAATATGGTTTTTGATTTGCATATATACAAGTAGTTGAAAAATATGTTGTTTTGAATGCTGTTTAATGCCGGAAACAGTTGAAAGCAAAACAATAATCGCAATGCATAATCAACAACTTTTTTAGTTGAAATCTGTTCGCGTCGCTTCAAAATGTCAATGAAAACAACATCGATGGTTAAAGCGTTTGGTGAAATTGTGTTCATTCGATTTGAGAAATTTATGATTCCATAACAAGTGTTTACCTAACAGCGGTGTTGTGATAAAAATTTGGTGACAAATTAGAAAATGTTAATGAATGATCATCTCGTAATCTTTCAGGTAAGCGCAAAAAATTAATGCTTCAAATTCGATCATTGATTTACTTCCAGCAGACTGTTTTACTTCCAGCTGTTTAATACCGATGATGATGTTCATGCATTAGCAATAAAACACTTTTTGACATGAATTTAATTTATAAAAGTAACTGTAAAGTAAACTTGCTATACACCCTAGATCTCTCCTAGAATACCATTAAAACAACCTCTGAAATGCAAGAAGTACGTGTGCCAAATATGGTGGTGATCCGTTTAGTTGTTCCGAAGTTATGCAGGAAATTACTTTCACTCACGCTCAGATTTATATTTTATTATATATTTGAATTTTCAGACAGGATGGAACCAAGTCTCCTCCAACTCTTTCTATTATTTTCAATGACACAACTGCGTTTCAATCAATTTAACAATCTCAATACTGAGTTATAGAGATGTGTATAGTGGTTTTGCTAGATAACCACTATACACTTCTCTTAAGTCTCACTTTAAAAACACAACCTTATAACCGCCTCTGAAGTGAGAGATGTACCTGTGCTAGGTTTGGTGAACATTGGCATAAACTTTTGGTTAATTCAAAACAACATCTATCTATGGTTCTTGATATAAAATTGAACATATAAGAATGATTTGAATATTATTCGGTTCTTTTAGAAAATGATCAATACTAAGTGACGCTTAGTGACCTATTGTAATCGTACCAAAGATTGTGGTCTGTAACCAAGAGTAAACAATTTCTCTATAAGCGAGAAAATCAATTATTAGAGCATTTTGGTTATAAATTGAAAGACTAAATTCACCGTCGCTAGTGCCTATTCTTCTATCAAACAACACGTGTCGTAAGTCCACTGCGCTCAATCACTGAAAATGTTCTGTATTTGTATGTGTCGTTTTGCACGATACGCTTTGTGCGATGATTCGTTCAATTCGTGTGATTGCAGTTTTGGCACTGAATTTCATCTTAATGCACGTTCATACCAATATTTTATAAAACTTCAATTTTATATTAGTTGTGGTTATCTCATACTACTAAAAATTCTTTCAAAATTTGCTGAATATATTTCCGATGATAAGGAAAAAAATAATGCTGCTTCTCTAAATTCAACAAAAGATATTCACGATAAGGTTATGCCCATTCTGATACAGAGTGAATTTTGGTTTTTCTTATTTTTGGGTATGTTTTACTTCTGTGAATTGCATCACCGGTTAATGCTTTCAAATGTTCATTTCGTACTGAATACAGTGATTATGGAATGCTTTCGATTACGCGAAATTCTTGAACCATACCTAAATATTGATATCTATATTTCCATTCTACTTCTTATCACTTATTTGAAGTAGATGTAGTATAACGAACAAAACGTTCATTAGATGAAGCAAGTAAATTAAATAGTCTTCAATAAAGACATTGAGGTCAGTTTCAATCCATTCGAACATCGTTTCATTTCGGTTAAGATTTGGCACTGTATTCGTTCTTCATTTCTGTGTTTATAGTCTGATTTAGCTCTGCGGTTTCGCAAATATTCGAAATTCCTCGGTAAAAATGTCTGAAAATTAAATGTAACGGAATCTCAATACTGACCAGCGATGCCAACCCTACGAATTCATCCGAGATCTGCGGATTTCTGTTTTTTTGTCGTGAATACGACTTACTTTACTATGGGGTGCCTTTTCAAAATTTACCCTCTGAGAGAGTGATAAGTTTTTGATCGTGAATATCTCTTGTTGTATCTAACGAATCAACATAATTTTTGCTACATGCCATCCGACATATGATCACAATTTTATGATAAAATTTTCAGTTGTGTGACATAATTTCAAATAGTTCAAAATTAAACTTTTCTGAAATGTTTGGTATAAACGAGTATCAAAGAGGATAATCCATAAGGCGCGTTTGCTTTTCTCGTATTTTGAAAGCTCATAGCTCAGTGATCTGTGGAAGGATTTATATAATCTAACTACCAATAGAATCGAAATTTTTCAACTTAAACGTGTATAGCAAAAGCATTGAAGTATTTCAATAGTGCACTATTGAAAAACCTGTCTCATTTGACCCATGTCAACACCAGCCAATCAGAACGCGTTCTGAGGAAGAGAACAAAATATCTGCTGCTGTACAACAAATCGTTCGAAAAAATGTTCCGAAAAGTGGTGAATATCGTAATGAGTTCCTCAATTTGGTCCTTCTGAATGCTAGAAACGAATCCCTACATCATATTGATAGTTTCTTTCAATAAATTATGCAAATCCGAAATGAAATAATCGATATTAAATTCTGTATGCGGCTATTTTTCTAGCCGTTGGGACCACCCATTAGTGAAAAAGCTACAAACGAAATCACGTAAAAAAAGCTCCTAACGCGCAGATGTATTTTGTGCGCTTGCAAAGCTAGTTTCGCGATTACGTCACAGCTGCCAGTCATTTGCATGGATGAAAAAGCAACGGTGGAGAACATTACACCAAATCAGCCGTTCTAATGGCTCTAAAAGTTTTCTGAAGAACTATTAGGATTTGTTGTTTGCAAATCGAAAGGAAATATCCTCAGTTTAGTGCAAATCTAGAACAGTTTGGTTAGATTTTTGCACTTTTCGCTGTGTGAAATTCACAGTAATCGAGATCAAGTGAAGCCTTCTTTGTTTTTGCGAAATATGTGGAAAAGGGCTTGCTTGCATAATTCATACAATTGATACACTAATTGATATTCGGAAGTGTTAAGGAACATGTCAGTTGTTTTCGTATTCACGACATCCAGTTATGTCTCTGACATTACCCACCCGCCTTATTTCTGTGAATCTACGGATGAACCTTTTCAAATCTACGGATTTTGTATTATTTCTTAAAAAAATTCAAAAAACGAATTAAAAAATTCATGTTTACGGATTTTTTTCCGGATGTCAAATTTTTTAAGCCCACCTTTATCGCTCGAAAATCCAAGATGTTAATTTTAGGTAAATTTTCGGTTTGAATTATTTGTATTTCATACTTACTAATTTTATTCTAATCATATTCTGGAACACATTTAGTAAGTTGATTTGTTCATATTGGGAACGATGAGTTGTCAGTCGAACGAGTACATATTTGACCTTAGAGGAAAGTAGCATCACTGATACTGACTTAAACAGTGAAGACGGAAATCTATATTAGATATAATTTTCCATTGAATGTACGATTTTATACAGACCATTTACCTAACCAGCAGATATGTGCTTCTGTGGCTTAATGAATAGACGGACGCTCGTCATGATCAAATGATTCTAGGTTCAAATCCCAGTCGTTATCAATCATTTCTTCTAATTATAATTTAATTTAAATAAATAATTTAAAAAACGCACCTAAAATTTTGTTTTTTTTTCTGATGGATGCCTTTTGTTACAGCTAACTTAATGGGTCTTTACAGTATTCTTTCTAACTATGTAATGCATATTTTTCCAAGTTACAAATTGGTAACTGTTTCTGAAGGTTGGAAGCTACACAACGGTATCGCCCAAATTGGCTAAAAATCTAGTTGTAATGGATGCTCATTTTACAATTTCCAAAAAGTGTCCGGTTTAGCCCCGGTCTCCCCTACAAACTAGTAGTTCGTACTAATAAGATACTGCTGAGCCCTAAAATAAAATGCTTTATTTCATTGTTCCCGTGAAATCAATGCTAATGAATAACCATCAGCTATCCTTCAAGGTACGCTCCAGAATTTTATCTACTAAGCGATGGTTTAATATTAAAAGATAAGTGTCAATCTCTATTCATTATTAATCTAAATTATTAGTTGCCTTGGCTCAAAATATGGAAATCAATGCATTTATTATCAGGCTGTTAAACAATAGTGTGCCTCGGAAAGTGAGAACAAGGGAGTTGTCTCTGTTATGGAGCGCCTTTTCAAAATTTACCCTCTGAGAGAGTGATAAGTTTTTGATCGTGAAAATCTCTCGTCGTATCTGTCGTATCGACATAATTCTTCAGTTATTGCAATGACTGAGTGGAAACATATACTGAGGAAGCCAAAATACTTACAGAAAAGATAAGTTTTTTGGAAAAAAATACGCTCAGAGACAGGACTCGAACCTGTATTCTTATGCATTCCGTGCATGCGCGCTACTATTCCGGCACTCTGAAGCTTGTGATAAACACAGCTCTAGA
The DNA here is from genome assembly GCF_030247185.1 of Malaya genurostris. Classification (NCBI taxonomy): domain Eukaryota; kingdom Metazoa; phylum Arthropoda; class Insecta; order Diptera; family Culicidae; genus Malaya; species Malaya genurostris. Next base: position 260,323,534 of record NC_080572.1, read on the forward strand.
ACACGATTAGACATGATTGAACGTACATCGAACATGGTCTATATCCTGGCCGTCACCTGACCGGTACCATACATCCAAACATCTTTTCTGTCCATCAAATCTATACCTATTTTACGCTCAAGCACTAAGTTGGAGAGTGTATTTATAATCGCTTGTCACCTTCTCTACTGATGCCAGTCGCTGGTTGGATATCGTCAGCGATAGACCCTATGAAGGTTGTATGATAGTTCGCCCTTTCCTACCAGAATCCGATTGTTACGAAAAATCAAACTGCAATTGTGTTTAATGATTTATTGATTTTTAGTTCGTTTGAAGTAAAGTCACCATAACTAAGTTCAGTTTTTGCAATGACTGAATGGAAACATACTGGAGATGGCTGGGATGTAAACCATGTTCGATGTACGCTTTATCATGCCTAGTCGTGTTTTAGAGCTGTGTTTATCACAAGGCTTAGGGTGGCGAAATGGAATGCTTAAGGGGCGGGTAGGGTCTAACACTTTTGAAAAATTATATATTATTTTCTTTATATTGTCTCATAGTAAAACATTTCCAGAATATTCTGTAAAATTTTCAAGCCTATTGGAACGAAACTCTGGATGTTATGGACCTTTACCTATGGCTATCTCATTGTGCGAAGAAGCAAGAGCTCGTCGCACAGGCTCAAGATTTCTATTTCGATTGGCTTCAAAACTTGACAAAACATTCTTGAAATATTTCACTATAAAAAATTATAAAAGAAAAAATATGATTTATTGAAAATTTTAGACCCTGTGGGCTCACTGGAGTAATTGATTGTTACCATTAATTTTGAGCTTGAGCTTGAGCTTGAGCTTGAGCGACCACCCCTGGTTGCTACTCCGTTACTGATCGGGATTAGCTGAAATTGTACAGGGAGTTTTTAGATGATCCGACCTGGGACTGATAAATCACCCTTCAATGTACATCTTCTGGTAATCCCAGAATTCATTGATCAGTACCGGCGCCGGCCAGGCCCGAACGTAGATCGTCTAAGGAATGGGAAGGGATGTTAGTCCAACGCTTGTTGTTACTAGAGGCCGTATATACTACTGCGCACTCCACAAGTATCACGGGAGAAGGATATTTGTTAGTAATAATTTCAGTATTGGTATTATTCGCGCGCGACTCAGTATGTTCCGGTTTCAAGATGCTCGGATGCACCACTAAACTCACTGACTTGCCGAGTGAACGTTTCAACATTATCCCATATTGAAGTTCCGGGAAGTCTTGATTCACAGCTCTTATTCGAGGAAACTGAAGAAAAATTTGCAAAACTATCGCGTAAAGAATAAAAACTTCCCTAATTTTTATAAATGAAATTACGTGATACAAAATAAACGAGTGAATAGGATTTAAACAAAATAGTTGATTCATTGCATTGACATATTCTAAACAGTTGTTATAAAATCATTTTAAATCACCAAATAAAGGCCAGCAGATTTCACGCGCGTCTTGATTCTGTATTATTTCCGCTTTGCTATTTTAAATATTTATTAAAATTATTAATTGGTTATATTAGTTGATCTGGGCAGTCGGCTACCGAGAAAAATCTTAATTTATTGTTTGAAATATTAATATCAAGTGTGTTTTTACTACGTGTTCAATGTAGAGATATATGTTATCTCTGTTATTAACTTTATAATGTCAACGGATTTGCGCAATAGCTTTATGTTATTTATTTTTTTATCATTCAATTTGTAATCCTGACAGACAACCAATAACATGGAAGAAGAAAACATTCCAAATAAAACTTTTTTTCGAAGTTAGACGGAATTTGACAGGTTGAATGAAGAGATAATTTAGTAAAATAGAGTAATCAGAAGTGAAACATTGAAAATATCTGATAACTGACAGGAAAAAGAAACTCCTGCAATTGTCGCCTTTAACGACATGGAAGCAGGAACCCAGTGGATCTATTCTTGGCATCTAGGCTGGTACTGTCCGGAGAGAGCCAATAGATACTATCAATCTCCTAGAGGACCCCAGCCAAATTAATTGTTACCATTAATTTTATAGACAAAAAACATTAAACGCATTTTTCTCGAAAGCAGGTTTTGAAAGTCCGTGTCCATCGTCATTCAAAAACTACTACATCAATTTTTTTCAAATTTTGCACACATTTTCTACATATAAAAAAATAGACCCAACGTTTTCCTTTTCGTTGTTTGTTACTTTGGGGAGGTTTAACAGCTAAAAAATGGTAGATATTTTCGTGAAAAATCGTAGTTTTCACTTTGAACAACCACCAAAAATTAAAAAAATCAAACAGAAACTTTGGGGTCTAGAAAAACTTCTTCTCTAACTATGCTGCGTTCATTTGTTCACTTAGTCTGCTCTGAGATACAGTGGACACCGCAAATCATGCGTCCTCAAAAATATCTCTTCACCAACTTATTTCTCAATATTTTTACATGATAAAACTACACAATGTTGTTCGAATGATGCTTTTTACCATGAAAAACTTTTTAATTTATTTTGTTGAACTATAGTTCTGGAAAAAATTCGCAAAAATGATGATTTTTTTCATCGTTTAGAACCTACCCCTTAAGAACGCAGGTTCGAGTCCTGTCTCTGACCGTATCTTTTTTTTTTTTAATAAAATCATCTTTTCTGTAAGTTTTTCATTTCTTTGGCTTCTCCAACATATGTACAGTATCTAGAATAATTTAGTTACCTTTGTGCACTTTTTGCTGTGCGAAATTCGCAACTAACGAGTGCTTATAAATATAGCTTTTAACTGCTTCGCGTTTGAGAAAAATGCTCCGAACAGTGTTTAATATCGTAAATGATTTCACAATTTGGCCCTTCTGAGGGCCATAAAAGTATCCCGTACAGCATTTTGATAGTTTCTTCCGTTGAAATGTGCAAATCCGAAATGAAATCATCGGCATAAAAATGTTGATATTTTTGTGGCCGTTGAGACCACCCATTTGTAAGAAAAGTTACAAATGAAATCACGCAAAAAGAAAACCCTTCACAAAAATAGCTTTAGTATTGAATCAATTCTCAGAGAAAGCAATTCTGCTGCGGGACGCTCGTGGAGCCAGTTTCGCTTCAAACAAGAGCGATTGCGTCATCCTGCTGCTGATCGTTTGCATTGGCGAAAAATACAACAAACAATGGACAACGATGGGGAACATTATGCAAACTCAGCTCTTCCAATGGTTCCAAATGTTATATAAGGCACTATTAAAATTACTGTTGAAAAATGCAAACAGGAAGTGAATATAATAGGTTTAGTGAAGGTTTACAGTATGATCGATTTTAATTCAAAAAATTTTTTAATGTTTTTCCGGCTCTCTTTTAAATGAATTTTTTGAATTTGAATGCGTATTGTTGATTTCAGAATGTGTAAGTGGTGTCAAATATTTTATTGTTCCATGCATTTGCATTAAATTAGAGGAAATTTTTCGTATGATATTGAATGGAAAAGTTTTATTATAAAGAACTATAAAAATTATTTCATAATGTTTAGTTGTATGTCCGAATGTTTGATGTAACTAACCCGTACTTCAGTGCAGGTGAATCTTTTTAAATTCTAGTAGTGAAAAAGAGGAAAGTTTGCACAATTCACACAATCGATTGACTAATTGATATTTGGAAGTGTGAAGGAGACGTGCATGTTTTATTCGTATTCACGTCATCCAGTTATGTATCTGACAATAATCACCCGCCTTTATTTTACTAAGAATCATCGTTTTCTCTAATTGAAATCCTAAAATGACAGTTTAGAAAAAAAACAGTGCCTATATTGTTCGGTTGTGTCGTAAGC